>NC_134570.1:168301034-168645412 GCF_050947875.1 Dermacentor variabilis | reverse complement strand
GAGATTAAACAAGAACAGCGATAAAACCGACCCTTGTGGTGTACCCCTGCCCCCCAACGGGAATGGACACGATTACAATCTCCGCAGTCTTATTCTCCAGAAATGATCTGATGTATCGGAAGCTTCTACCCCCGGTCATATGTCCGATAGGTTCCTTAATATTGCCTCATAGGTGACATTGTCAAAGGCCTTCCTGAGGTCGAGCCCCAAGATAGCCCTGGTGCCCGTGCCGGACCCAGGATCAACCACGTCCTTTTTGAGCTGTATCATGACGTTCTGCGTTGATAAATTAGCCGTCAAGCCATTCATTGTTCTAGGTATCAACTCCTTGTCCTCCACATAACCCCGAAGCCTGTTGAGGACCACATGCTCCATCAATTTGGCCAAGCAGGACGTCACCGAGATGGGTCGAAGATTCTCAATACAGATCTTCTTCCCTGGTTTAGGAATAAATGTAATCCTAGCATGGGGGGGGGGCTTCCACTCTGCCGGGATCTCCCTGGCCGCCCAATATTTGTTCATCAAGCCCGTAAGCGCCCCCACTGACTTGAAATCCAGGTTCCTCAGCAGTTTATTGGTAACCCCGTGCGGACCCGCTTCCGACGTAGTACGAAGCTGCCCCATTGCAAACTCCACCGCCGCCACCGTAAAGTCCTCATCTAATTCGATGTTTTCCTCTCCCGAGTAATTCCGCAAGTAACCGCCCACCTCGCCGTTTATGTAACGACTTCGGAGTTCTTGAATGAACCTCCCAGTCGTGCCTTGATACTGATGAACTAACCTAGCCATTTCACCCTTCTACGCCAATTCGGCTGCCGCCGGATCTAAAAGGTGCCTCAACAACTGCCATGTTTTTTGCATCCGAATTGCCCATTCATTCTGTCACAAATCTGCCCCCATTGTCTGCACTGCAAGACCAACGTGTAGGTTTCGATTTCTCGTTCTAGCTTGGCCACCTTCCTACGGAGGACCCCATTACGCTTTTGTTTCTTCCACCTACGAAGGAGACTCGCAAGCGCTTCCCACATGTGTAACAGTCTAGAGGCCGCCGTAAAACACTCCTCCGCCGTCGGAACCTCTTCTGTGGTACCCTTCACGTCCTGCTTGAGCGCCTCATCCCAGGCTCCCAAGTCTTCGATTTCCCCGCTCACTGTGTCTTTCCTGACTTTCAGAAATCTGTCCCAATCCGTCAATCTAGTTCCTTTCACCCTGTCTTTGTGCTTACCGTTAAATACCGTGGAAGGGATATAGTGATCACTGCCCAGTGGCTGTACCGTGTTTACCCACTTTGCATCCCTAATACCTTTAACAAATGTGAGGTCCGGATAGGTGTCTGTGCTAACGCTGTTGCCTATCCTCGTATGATCTAGCGGGTTCAAGATTGTCCATTGCAAGTCGTGAGCTACCCGCCAAAGCATATTTCCCTTTGGAGTGGCTCGGATGCAGCCCCACTCCAGATGAGGCGCGTTGAAACCTCCAACCACGATGAGTTGAGCCCTAGCCGCTAGCCGTTGCGTCTTTATCAAGAGGTCTGGCAGGCCCACCCCTTTATCTTTGGAAGAATAATATACATTAAGAACAAATAGACTCTTATCGTCCTCTCTTTTGGCAGAACCTCTAGCAGGACGTAGTCCGCTCTGCTGCTATCTATGGTATGCTGAATCGCGTTGCGATAGACTAGCACGGCCGTGAAGATGCTCGATACACCCCCCGATCAATCTCTGGCGGTGTAAATGCCTTAAATCCCGGTAATTTCACCCAGCCACTAGCCTCTTGCAAAGCTATAATGTCGGGTTTACTGTCCAGATTTTGTATGTGCAATTGCAGGTTCCCCCGCTTGTGACGGAAGCCCCTGCTGTTCCACTGCCAAATCTCAATTTGCTGACGAGGGGCCATGATTAGGCACTAGGCTTACTAACATCGGCGCTTGGCCCACTGCGGGAGGCGATCTAGCCTGTGGCGTAGCATTGAGCTGTTGAAACATGCTATAACCTGTGTTTGGAAGGCCCGCATCTCATTGGTGAAGGCGTCAAGACGCTCCTCAATCTTGTCTAGTCTGGCTTCGATCCTGTCGACCCGAGCTTCCAACCTATCCTGTCTTTCCTCCAGTTTTCCTATTCTGTCCGCAAGGGCAGACATTTCCCCCCTAAGAGTAGTGACTTTAACGACTGGCTGCGGCGTGTCCGCCGTTAAAGTTTCTGCCACTCTTTTTGCATTAGCTCCTTCATACGCCCATGGCGGCCTCTTAAGGTTCGCCCGATTCTCCACCTCCATAGCTGTAATCTCGCTCTCGCGAGAAGCAGTCGCCTGTGCCGCTTTCAGTGGGGCCTGGACCACCGGCGTCTGTACCCTTTGTCCTCTGTCGCTTTTAAGCGCGCGTTCCATCTCTGCCATCCTGACTTCCATCTTTTTAATCGTCTAAGCTTGCTTCTGCACCTGCCTTTGTAGCTGCTTCTCTCGAGCAGTCTCACTATGGAAGGCCACTTAGGGCCAGCTCACTTTTTTCTCGTGGCACTGGGACTTCTTCCATGACTGGAACCCTGTTCTCCTTTTCCACGCTCGGGTCCGGGCAGTGGTGGGAAGGAAGTGGACCGGTCCCTGCTCTTGTTATCGTCTCTCGCACCGCTGGATGACCACTTCCTGGACCTCGAGCGCCGCTCCTCCTTGTAAGTTTGGCCCTTGTCCTCATTGCCCTGCTGCGGGCCCGTCGGCTGCTTACGGGCTAGACGAAACTTGCAGTTCCGGCTCCCCGTGTTGTGCGCCCCATGGCACACGATGCAGTTCGAGGTGCAGGTCAGCGGCTCTCCTTCCGATGGCGGAGGATGGTCCTTTCGGCATCGGTGACACAGATTAGTCTTCGGACGATAACAAAGGTCCGCCCGATGTCCCACTCGTCTGCAGTTATAGCAGGTCTCGATTAACTCTCTGTACGGAATCACAGCGTACAAAAAGTTCCAGTAAATAACTTGCCAAGCAACATGCTTCCCCCCGAACGTGATCGGAATCGCCTTCGACTTTCAAAAAGGTCTGGCATCCAAAATTTCTATGCCGTCAATCCTCTTCAACAATCCCGCCTGAACTTCTGCCAGTGGGCATCCGTTGCACGCGTTGTAAATGACTCCGCGCCACCACGTAGTTCTCCGGCGCCGCCACGTACGCCAAAATCTCAAGGTCATGACCGCTCAGCTTGAGCGTCGTTACATTTGCATATGCCCCACAGCGATGCATACACGGCGTGCTCACCGTCATCGTGTTGTTTGTCTCGTTGACCCGCACCAGGTCTTCTTCCGCCGCAGTCGCATTCGTGTGCTCCGCTGCCACTCTCAAGGCATATCCGAGTTTCCTCGACGTCACCATACTCAAGTCCCAATTCCTGGGTCGGCACACAACCTTGAAGTCCTTGGCTGGCATATTCAGAAACGGTCCCCGTTTCTTCCACAACGGCGCTTTCCCGCGCTTGGCTTGTTCTGCTCCGTGCGTCTGGCGCCCGTCGCTGCCCGCCTGCTTCTCGCTAGGCCTACTCTCGGGATGGTTCCCGTATACAGATTTCTTGAATCGATCTTGAGCCCGCAAAACCCAGGCCCATTCTCCCGCCTCCAACTTTTCGGGCGTTATAGTCTCTCCCTCAACGGAGTACTCCGTTGTCTTCAGCCTCACAGAGGCCCACAACCACGAGTCACCGCCCCAGAGCCCGGTGCCATCAGCGGCGGCTCGGCCTAATGATGAGGCCTAACTTTGCCGCGCCGTGGTTGAGCACAAAAACCATGAAAAAATCCCTAGAAAGGGGGCAAACTTGCCGAAATTAGGTGTCCGCAGAGACAGGGCAACTTCCTGTAGGCAGTCCCACCAAAAGCAAGTCCACAGCACAGGGAGTTCCACCGAAAAACGGTCTCAAATCGGGAGCCCATGCGGAGCACGTCCGCGATCTTCGACTTCGTCCTTCTCTGTGTAGAACATGGTGTCAGAAATTGGGATCCCACCATTAACACTGAAATGCCTGACACGGAATCCACCCCCGCCGAGACCACCGAACCAGAAGTGCACAACGTTCACGCTGGCGCATCTGGTCTGAACGCACTGGAGAACTTCACGTTTTCAAACCCGGGAGAGTGGCCAACGTGGATTTCGACGTTGAAGGAATACGCCTTCGTGCACGGCCTCCATAGTGCTAGCGACGAGGCCCAGATACGAACACTTCTTCATTCTATCGGACCGCTAGCCAGGACCATTGTTTCGTCCTTGGGGGTGTCAACACCGGAAGCGCTTTCTTTCACTGCCGTCAAAGCAAAGTTGGATTACGACTTCGTGCACCCAGTAAATGAGATATACGAAAGTCGTCGTTTCCACCGCCGCACTGAGCAGCCAGGCGAATCTGTGGATGACTTTTTTTCGGCATTACGCAACCTGATAAAGCGCTGCAGCTATAACGGCCCGCTCGTCGAGGGCCGCCCTGTTTGCGACAGATTCGTCGTAGGCATACGTGACGAGAAACTGTGTGGTAAATTGCGTCGGAGAACAGCGCCGCGTAGCTCAACTGGTAGAGCATCGCACGCGAAATGGTTTCGGTTCCCACCTGCGGCAAGATGTTTTTTCAACCACTTTTATTTCCAATAAATTATCGTTTCTTTATTTAATTTATTAAACACAAGTTATTTCCCCTATGTTGTCCTTCGTGTGAGTGTTTGTTGGCTTCTTATGATATAACTAATAAATATCGGGCCCCTCTGCTAACCCCCTTTCTTCTCGTTTATTATGTAACGAGCGTCTCGAATGCGGCTACATTGATGCCTTCAGGTAGCACATGTAGGTTTATTGACCAGTTGCCTTCACCCAAAATGATCACGTTCTCGTGACGCCTGCGCCAAAAAGGACGTTCCACGTCCGCCGCAAAGGTCTGTGAGTGGTGGCGCTGGCTAACACCCCCGGGTTCCACTAGGACACATAATATACCCAAGAAAGTGGATGGGGAAACAGCGCCGCGGTAGCTCATTTCATAGAGCATCGCATGCGAAATGCGAAGGTTGTGGGTTCGCTTCCCACCTGCGGCAAGTTCTTTTTTCATGCACTTTAATTTCCATTAATTTATTGTGTCTTTATTTTCGTTTAGTAAGTGCAAGTAATTTCCCCGATGTTGTCCTTGGTGTCAGTGTTTGTTGGCTTCTTATGATATGACTAATAAAAATCGGGCGGCTCTGCTAACCCCCTTTCTTCTCGTTTATATATATATATATATATATATATATATATATATATATATACATGGTGAACGAAGGGGGCAGGCACACGTACAAAAGCTGAAACAAACATTTAATTTGGACCTTTTGGTCTGGATGCGTAAATAAAATCTATTTGTAGTCTTTCTTAATGCTCTATTGGTAGCACTTCTTAGGCAACGTCAAACTAAGGTCCAACTGAAGCTGCCGCCTAAGAAGGCTATCTTCACGAAATGCCGACATAGAGCACTTTCGCTTCAAAATTTTACCTTGCACATACGGCTCAATGCGGGTCAAAAGGCTCCGTAGAAAACGTTTTCCACAGAAAAGCAGCTCAGACGTGGTTATAAAGGAGCAGAAAATACCCTTTAAAGCGCACAGGACGAAGCCCAGGTAAGTTAGTACATCGCGCCCGTCGTTCACGTTCTGGCTTAGCTTCCGAACTGGTGGGACGAGTCTCCATAGAGCATAACGCATTCTTTTGAGTGCCTTCACACAACAGGCGATAAATCCTATTCTGCTTGGAACTACATGTCCATGGTTACAGCGAAATCCCACAAAATACACTGCTGTGATTGCCAACATGCTTGCAGGTATAATTCCGCTATGTAAGATAGGACCACCGTCAGCCATATAGTCGTTTCAAAATTCGGTACTATGTTACCAAGATGCTGTGTTACGTACGGTTCTAGTTGCGTGTGACTCTAAGCAGAGTGATACGTGAAGTGTTGTAAAGAGGATATTGGTTTTACTTTTTCATTAGTGCACTATGGAAGATTACTCTATATTTTAGCGCGCGCAATCTACCTTGTTTAAAATTTTCAAATGTTGTTTTCTCCTTTCTCTGTTTTCTCTTTGTGTTCAAGGTATAGGATCTGGCCTTGTCCTCATGACACTCCCTTTATACATCAACCAGCACTTCGAGAAGTACCGCGGATTCGCCCTGGGCATTACGTACGCAGGATCCACAAGCTCCGCCTTCGTCTTTCCGAGGCTGCTGCTCTACCTCGAGGAGACTTACAATTTCCGCAGTAGCATTATGATTTTCGGCGCCATTGTCAGTCATGTCACCGCCGCAAGCCTCCTCCTGAAAGAGCCATCGTGGATCCGGCGAAAGCGAGTGGAAGACGCTTTGGCATTGAAGCGTGCCAAAGACATCTATACCATTGAGAAAGAGGTCACGAAAGCGGCACTGAATAGCACGTCCTTTGTTGGAACTCCTGGTGTGAAGAATGTGAGGAACACAGATATTGATGAAAAAAACCCGCTGAATCCCTGGAGCATCCGGCACGGACTCACCGTACTGGAGAATCCAATGTTTTATGCTGTGATGCTGACGTACATTGTGTTTGGTTACAACTTCGACGTCTTCATGGCCACCATCGTGGACTTTGCAATCGACAAGGGCACAGCTTTGGATGCTGCCGTGGGCCTCATACCGTTGTTCTCAATGACTGATACGCTTGGACGCCTGTTCATTCCTTTGCTTGTGGACAGAGGGTATGTGACGCGCAGTTGCCTCGCAACAGTGACTTACCTGTGGATGTCTTTCGTGCTCTTCGGGTTTCCTCTCGTGACCACTTACTATGAGATTCTGGCCGCCTGCATGTGCCTCTCCATGGCCATCGGTTGCAGCGTCACTATGTACCCAGCCCTCATGGCTGACTACATGGGCCTTCAGCGGCTACCGATTAGCTACGGTATCGTTGGCACTGTGGCTGGCCCCCTGTTCTTATTTAAACCCTTATTTATTGGTAAGTGTTTTCTTCTAAAAACTTCTTCTGTGGTGTTTTTCTTATTCAACGTTAGATAAGTGTCTGCTGCTATGCATCAACTTACAGATTGAACATATTGGGAACATAAAGGCAATCATTGTAGAGGCAAGTCAAATATCGAAAAAGAAAGAGCGGTTTATTTTGTGGGTCTGTGTGATGAGTTCATCTAATGCGTTTCTTTTGTATCTACTGCAAAGCGCCCCGAAGAAGCCGTGTCTCCACATTCTTATATTTTTTTATTGAAAGATTCCATATCCAAATAGCTCTTATGAAGAAAAAAGAAATTCAAAATGGTCGAAGCTTTTCAACAGACTTCTTCATTGTAAAAGTGTACATAAAAAAAGGTATAGCAGCAGTTAGACAAGAAAAATATACTTTCAAGCACAGAATAAAACATCAGGACTACAATCAAAGCTAAAGTGTAACTAAAAACGATCAAGCAAGTAACTAAAAGGCACAATGTGCTCTCAATTAGCTATTTTTCAGAAGCCTTTCGCAATCACAAGGGAATGAATTCACGATAACGAGTTCAATTGTAAGGAGACGGAGGAGCGAAACTATTAGAACATCTTTTGAGATGAAAGGAGAAGCCTACATGTTGTGATGAAAACAAAAAAGGTGAACTATAAAAAAAAGATCGTATAGGTGCTCGAAGATAAGCAGGGTGATTCCACGAGAGATCAACAGGGGTCAAAAAATTCGTATTTTAGATACTATTGAATATTTTGGATTTTATGCGCATATTACTCGTTAGCGCGAAAGTGAACATGGCTTCTTTCCCAAATGAATATTTTAGGAAGAAAAACATAGCGAACATCTTCAGTGTGGAGGCGCCTATTTCATGCACAAGGCATTGTGCATGAAATACAATATACAACTATATGAAATACAATATATTACAGCTACAAAGAATACATTTTTGTATGTAAAACGTAGACGTAAAGAAGTATCAGCTAGCACTGTTTGAGGCTTCCGTGCAAAAATGATTGTTTTAGAATAACTGCTCAATTTCCTAGAATTTTCAAAAGTTGCTTTATTTACGATTGTTATCGAATGGGTCAATCCACGTAGCCTGTTGAAATTTCGCGGACTGTGAGGCTTTAACCTATTAAACAATTGTGCTGAATACTGTTGCTGTATCACAGATTACCGTATTGACAATTCGCCTCAAATGTGAAGTTTTAATGAAAATGAACGCTATTTAAAGATAGAAAAAAACATCGTAAATCCTTCTTAAAGTCTATTAAACAGCTGTTCACAGACACTTTAAAAATAATGTTAAAAACATTGCATTATTTTCTTTGTAATGACAATATAGGTGGTAGAAGCGAGAGCTTCGCCAGAATGCATCAAGGTGCTAAGAAAAAGGGACATCGGAGTAAGAAGAACGTACCTAAGGCTTTCACTTGGCTTAGCTTGTCCATAATAGCGACCTTTTTGTCAATGTGCAAGATTATTATCCGCGCCGCTCTCCGTTGCGCTGCGTCCCCTATAGTTTGGGGCAATGATAAAATGAAGAATTGCTGTCTTTCCACTGTCGTGGCACGCATAATGGTATACAGCAAAATTATTTAGACATCGGTTTTCATTTCTTTTTGGGGCTTTTTTTGTGTGGCGGCATCGCGTAGATTTGATAACTACGAGGCAACGTTGCAGCACACGTAGTAATTTGAGAACTTGCTACCGAAACTACATTAGCTGCTTCCCGTCGCTGCCGTTAGGGGGGTGAGCGTTTATTTGGAGTCGCGAGTAAAGTGCAGCATCCTCGGCTATGCAATGCATCAGCCTCGCCATTGTGCTCATTTAAGCAGGCCAATCCAGGTCAATTGATTCCTGATAATGCTGTAAGTGTTCCGATGGTAAATACCGCAGTTCGGTCCCGCGCGCACATCGTGCGAATATAAGGCGAACCTAAATGTTTAAATACAAATTTCAAAAGAGACGACATGTGAAGGGCTGCTGATGAAGCAGTGAAGTATCCACACCGGGTCTTTTCGTTTATTTTATTTGTAAAATACCTATAAAGTTTAGGAGGGCTGTAACGTGCAAAAGATTATGCTCATCCCTCGCACTTTTGAATTCAGGTAAGCGAGGCGTTCTGAGGTGGTTGCATTAATTGACATTTGGAGATGATGTTGATGGCATAAGGAAGCCGCGAGGTGATTTTAAATTTTACCTCGCGCAGACCACTATGGTTTGCCTACGTGTAATACGCAAAACTCACATCGAGACAGGCTTGCTCGTGGCATTGGCGTGCGCCGTTGTTGGTAGCTTACGAGAAGTTTGGCACTGCCATTGCCTCACACAGCACTTCGGATCTGCGTATAAGTGTTCATTTGCATGCGTATTGTTGACTTCAAGTTGCGGTGCTTTTTTATGGGTCTTTGCGTGTGCACGCCGCCGGTTAGTTGTCCGCATGGAGCAACTTACACTATGTTTATCTTTCAGAAACAGCGGAGACGTGCTGTGCCGTATCTTCAATTTAAATATTCTTCCAGTTTGTCCGCCACATTAGCCATGTCTACTACTAGTATTTCATTTGTGACGTTACCCGAAACAAGCTATGCATTCGGACTGAGCGTTTACCTTCCAGATACTCTCATGTACACGAGATACCACGAGTGAGAGTTACAATATAGCGAAAGAGGTTTTAATACGAAAGTTAAGATTATGAGTATATAAGCAAATACCTAGATGGCAATAGATGCAGTAAAACCTGAATCAATCAAGCACATGAGGTGACCATTTGTCAGCGCCCCGTTTAGACAGGGCTGCCAATACATCGCCATCATCTTCGTGTACAGAGGAGGAGTGTGCGTTCGCAACGATTAACCTGGTCGGCGGGAACGCATGCGGAGGAACTGTATTCGTAACGTAAGGAGATTAGAAAATGTTGTCCAAAGAATAGACATCCGTGAATTAATCCATCATGTTCATAAAATATTGGTGATGTTTTTCTTTTCGACAACCAAGTAGCAATCCATCAATTAAACTTTACTTGTAGAGAGCTGTCGCTTACAGAGATAAAATTCTGCTGCATAATCTTCCCAGCATTCGAGGCAGCGATGCGGCCCAAGGTTAGTCCTGCAACTCCAAATGGGCAAGCTACAGCTGCTGATGAAGGGTTTCCGGTCCGGTCGGCACCATACTTCCCTCGTCTGGGAATCGAACTATGCGCGTGCTTACTTTATTAGTTTCATTTCCCTCTTCGCGTCGCAACAGACATCGGCAGACATAAGTCGCTTGAAGTCGGAACGGTCGGATCTTCTTTTTTCTCTCCGTCCGACATCTGCGGGACTAGCTACCTTTGTGATTGTGTCGATGGGCATGAACGCCACACTGCGCTGACATTAAGATTGGGCAGATTGTCGGCAGGCATATGCGCGATTGAGCACAGAAAATGACGGTTTGCCAATTTCCTTTCATGCTATAATCTATTAAATAATTGATTGATGCTGTCATTCAGAGAGGAAACCCTACACATTATGTAGGACCTGTTGGGAGCTCGGTTTAGTGGAGAAGCAAGTAATACACGTTTTGACAGGCTGAGAACGGATAGTTGACTGGCTTTATTCCATAGTAAAAGCAGGTTTGCCGAGTGGCTGGGGTACCCCTCCTGTCGGGCAGCCAGCTCACTTGGAAGAAAGAGATGGGGGCAATGACCCCCTCGTGTAGTGATTGATGGTCGCTACTTACCTATTTCTATGCGAGCGAAACGTAATGCAATCTAGTAAGCAAATAAGTTATCAAAAACATGAGCATCTAAGGATAAAAGCCATCTTGCGTACGTTACATTCTCTCTATATGCTAAAATATTAGTGTTGTTTTGGCCTGTCTACGCTCCCTAGTGTAACACAATTATTTCAGGCAGAATAAAGCAAAGTGATCGAATATTTCTTTACTAACTGGAAGCGGCAGAGCTAGAGTATTTCGCCATTGAAGCCTACAGTGATTCCATTTATCCTTTATAATTGGGCCTTTGACACTTATAAAAAATGTGATATATTAAGTTCGCTGAATGAGCGCGTTTCTGACCGTCCATTGCAGTAGTTCAAATTCGGACTCTTGCTGCATTCTAATAATAATAATAATATTTGGGGTTTTACGTGCCAAAACCACTTTCTGATTATGAGGCACGCCGTAGTGGAGGACTCCGGAAATTTTGACCACCTGGGGTTCTTTAACGTGCACCTAAATCTAAGCACACGGGTGTTTTCGCATTTCGCCCCCATCGAAATGCGGCCGCCGTGGCCGGGATTCGATCCCGCGACCTCGTGCTCAGCAGCCCAACACCATAGCCACTGAGCAACCACGGCGGGTACTTGCTGCATTCTATTGCACACTATTAAACGAAACATCCAGTATAGATAATCTGTAGGCTTTCTCGGATCTTTCGTAATAAAGCGGCACGATGGGGGCCAATTCCGGCATGTAAGTAAAGCAAAATGTGGAGACGTATACTGTTTTCTTCATGCAGGCTATTTTCGAGACCACGTTGGTTGCTACAGCAATATGTACCGGTTTTTGTCCGGAGGCGTGTTCTTGTTGGGACTGGTTTGGCTAGCCGTGTTCCTACGCGAGCGGCGCAAACGGAAGGAATGGCAGCCGCAGCCCATGGGAGCCACCGACGCCATCATCGTCGCTGGCCACGCAATTTACTGCAACCCGGGTTTCGCAGGCGCCGCCCATGGTCCCAGCGCTGGCTGTTGTCCCGCGGACGGCGCGAAGAAGTGCGATCTGGAATGTGGAAAAGCCTGTAAATAAACTTCCTCAAAATAAATTATCCTGTCTGAATAACAGGCGTTCGCAAATCTAAGATTATGATGACCAGATCACTCGGTTCCAAAGCATCGTTATGACGGCGTTTAATTATGTTGCCTCTTCGTTGTCCAGGTAAAACATACTTAGATTTGCAACAGATCCTGCTCAGCACAGGCTTCATTCTTGCGGGTGGACTCAAGTGGTGACGTGCGTCTGCGTGTATGCATGCTCTGTCTCGGGATACTGAGCTTAAAGTGCCCATCATTAGGTCTGGCCATATTCAGCTGACAGGCGCAGAGCATACATTGCGTGATAACGATCGTGTCTGCAAAGTATTACATCGCTACACGCCGCAGAAACATCTGAAATATAAAACCGAACGCTGTTTTTCCTTCTCCTCGCGGCCGCAGCGCTCCAAGACGGAGGATGACGTACTGGCGTCCCCTGCGGCTACTATACTCGAGTCCGCAGTGTGACGTTGCTCGTGGTCCCACTTGACTTCGAGAATTATTCAAGGCACCATCTGGTATTTGTGTGATCTGTTGCTTGAATTGACGAATTAAAGTTTAGAGAAATAATAAAATGCACAAATGGAATGTCTGCGTCTTTTTTGCTTCGCACCGGTGCACGAGAGATGTACTTCCGCTTCATCTGCTTGTTCTCACGGCCGTGCGGTCACGTGCGCAAGTACCGCAAATATGCCACTTTCTACCGTGTTCCAGCGCGTGATCATGCTCTGCGATCCGTTTGTTCTGCCTCAGTATTTGTGTAGCACTGAATTATACTACTAGTCATGTGGCCTTGTGCACAGCGCTCAAAATCGTGTGCTGCGCGAAACGATAACAGCTCGCGCACAGTGTCGCCAGCAAAAATGCGCATCGCCGAAAAAAAAATGACAAGGAGAAAAAGAAATGTAGGCGTGGCCTGTGACGTGTGTGTGACTCGATCCTCGAGGTCCGGCATGGGAGAACCCAGGGATGAATTTCGCATGCGAAGGCTAGACGGGGCGAGCAGAGAGCGAGTCTCGCTATGCAGTGGAGCCCACCTGCTGAAATCATTTGAAATATTGAAATACTGAAATATTTCTACTTCTGCTAATAATGAGCCGATTTGAAAAAAAAATTGCGGCAGAACGCTCCCTAGAGAACGCGTAACAACTTCCAGCGTATAATGAAAATTTGCTATGGGACCTTGTGAGGGGCCCTTTAACCCAGAACCCGCCTCATTGCATTCACACGTTGGTATCATAGGACGTGAGGGCACTGAAAGCAACTATAGCTGTGCAAGCGTCCTTCTTGAAGAAATTAAACTCTGGAATTGGTCGTTCCGTTGTTGCTGTTCGCAATCTCTTGGGGATACTCAAGCTATATTTCTAATTCGGTCTCAATTCGGTAATTAGTCCTAATTAATTATTTAACTTCGCACATGCTATTACTAGATGAAAAGTGTCCGTGAGAAAACTGTAGAGCGACGTGCTAAAACACCGGATACAGCTTTCTTTTGCTCAATACGTGCTACATGAAAGTATTTTTCCGAGCGTGAAAGAACGCCGCAAATGCACGCAAAATTGCCGCGCGACTGGCCGCTCGAGGCCATTAGCGTATATTGGCGGGCCTCTTTCACGCTCGGCAAAGCACTTTTGTGTGGCACGTATTTAGCAGCAGAAAGCTGTATCCGGAGCTTTTCATGTTGCTCTAGAATTTTTTCATTGACACTTTTTACCTAATTAAAATATTTGAGAAGTCGATTAAATAATTAGGAATATTCAGTTAACGAGGCAGAATGAAAAAAAAAATATCCGTGTATCTCCAATAGACGGCAAACAAATTACCTGTCTTCTGTCCACCTACGTGGCATTTGCATATTTTTAACTCTGGCTAAAGTTAGGTGGGGCACCCTGTATGTTCATACACTCTCCATTTGAATTTTGGAGTTTTCCGTGACAAAAACCACGATTTTATTAT
The DNA here is from genome assembly GCF_050947875.1 of Dermacentor variabilis. Taxonomy (NCBI): domain Eukaryota; kingdom Metazoa; phylum Arthropoda; class Arachnida; order Ixodida; family Ixodidae; genus Dermacentor; species Dermacentor variabilis. The sequence continues at coordinate 168,631,699 of NC_134570.1, read as the reverse complement.
GAGGTACGTGGAAGTCAGGGACTCTGAATTAGTTTTCACCACCAGTGGATCTTTACCCTGCCCCTGATGCAAAGAGAGAGCGAGAGAGAAAATATTTATTTGTCATGAGATTCGGCGACTTCCTCGCAGGCTGGAGCCCTTAGTTCAGGGCCCCATTGGCTCGCGCCACCCCGCGTGCCCGCCGGATCAGCCGTCGCTGCCCTTGCGGGCCTGAGCTGGTCAGCGCAGTCTCCCAGGAGGAAGGTGAGGGTGAAAGATTAGGGGTGTAGCCCGGAGGGTACCTGATGCAGAGGACCATGCCTGTTTTTGCATTTCGCCCCCATGGAAATGCGGGCGCCGCGGCCGGGATTTCATCGCGCGGCGGCCTGATTTCAACCTGAAAAATTGCAAGCGGAATGCAGCAAATAATTAACATAGAACACCGAGTTTCCAATTAATACGAGCTGGTGCGAGAAATCGGGGAAGGAGTAATTCTGGAAGCGCTAAACGTTCGCAAATGCAATCCTTTTGCTTAAAATCAATGATGCTACCGGGTTTAGAAATCACCGATAGCTCGGGGAGCCGGTCGTCTGTGTGGGGCGAGGATAAAAGCACAGAGGGTGACAAGGGTGGGATCTCTTGAAGTCGGGAAAGTGCGAAGCAAAATTAGTGCAAGAAGAAAGCTTCAGGAACGTGGTTAGAAATAAATGCGTGTGTAGAGTGCCGAAATATAGACTTGGTGCCTTGTAACTTAGAACTGTAGAAATCTGTTTTTTTTTTTCAATCTTCTGACGTCAAATTTACGAAATCGTTTACCCAAGCATTTGGCGGCGACCCGCAGTGTTATCTGAACAGCCCAAATGAACGCTCTCTTCTTTTCTAGGTGGTCAGATTTGTTTGCTTTCAGTGGGAATACGATTGCCTGCTACGAGCGGTGTATCTTATCTAAGTGGCGGACAATAGGCGAGGAGCACACTCAAGCGGAGACGGTTTCGGTGGGGTTAAGCCAGCGCAGTGAAAATGGAGAAGCGGATGAGGAGAGTGGTGCCGGCGTTTGTGATTGGTCGGCTTCCGCCTACTTTGCTTGCGGTGGCTGGTCGAAAATTGCGGTGTCGTGCAGCGGCAGGTTAAAAACGCTGCTAAAACGGATCCTCAGGGAAGGACAGTTGGCAGAGCGATGTCGTATACGTGCCGAAAGGGCTCGATAACGTTACGCTGCCACGTAAAGAGCTTATTATACGCGAATAAAACCATGCTTTCCGGCAGGTGCGAATGGACGGCGCCTGAGTGATCGGCGGGCAGCCATCATATATTTCATTTGGAACACTGAAGTCTCCTGCTATTTAGAAAAAGAATTCAATTTTGTTTGGCATATTTATGCATCTTTAACGCGTAGACGTCACTTTGAAGCGATGAGTTTTCGCGGTTTTGTGGCGCCACGTTACAGACAGGAGAAGTGGGCGCTGCGCGAAAACTTTTGACCTACAGCAGAGGGCTAATGGCAAAAATAGGCCCAATCAGAAGTAATAGTTTCTTTATTCGGTCTATTCGTGCATTTTAAGTGTGTAGACCTCCTATCATATAGGGAGCTATAGCTGTTTTCCTTACCTAGCGTGAGCAAAAGTGAAGTTAGGGCGGCACGAACATTTCTTGAGCCATTGTGGAGGGCTGATTGCGGGATTGAAATAGAAAAGTTTGGAGTAGCTTCCCGTCATAGCGCCCCTGCACCTAAACACCATGGACGCGGAATAAAAGAAGAGGTAAAGAAAGCTGGCAGCTAAGTGCATGGTAACTGAAATTGCAAGTAGACAACCAGAAGTCACAAAAAAGTGAGAAAATATGTGACTAAATTGGACGCAAAGGAGGAAATCAAAATCCATGGAGATTTAAACAGTCGGGAAGATAAACATCACGAGAGAAAATGTTCACGGTATCAGAAAGAGAAGTGCGTTGCTATTTGAATGCCCTGCCTTGTTGCCTGGGCACAAAAACAAGCGCCGCAAATATTCACGCATGTCCCTGCTGCAGCAAAAGTCTAGAAACGACTCAGCAAGTCCTAATCAATTCCAGAATATTCACCCAGCAAAAGGCGTAGGATATTTCCGCCTTCCGGAAACGCTGGCTTTCAAAACGGATGTAAACATGACCTGGCACTCAGTCCAGACAAGCCAGAGAGATGCGAAAAGTTGGACTTGTTGGTTATTCGCGACTACAGGCACAGGGCAATGTGGACAGGATACACAGCAGAAAACAGCGCCGTGTGTGTATTCTTCTCCGCGTCCCGTATATATTGCGCTGTGCGTAAAGCCAGAGAAGTCTAGAGTATGGGTGGAAAAGAAACCAGGAAAGATATTGACAGTGGTGGAAAGGTTACAGGAAACTCTTCAATATAGACGTAGGGACTTTAGTTAATACAGAACTAAATGAGTGACATAGGCAAAATGATAAATTGCAATACATATATGCAATACCTACTTAGCTCAAGCATTCTGGGTGACTATTTGTCACCGTGCCGTCAAAAAAAGAGAATGCCAATAACTGTTATCATCTTTATCAGCGTTATCGTCAAGGGATAATATATAAATCTTGGAAACCTAAACGGGTTTCCAGGTACAAAACGTACAAAACAAGCAGGTACAAACATGTTTCCAAAACAAACAGGCGCAAAAGCTAGGCTTCTGTGGCTGTTGCGCGCATTGCAAGAGAAAAGTGCCCGTTAGGAGGGAGAGAGCAAGAACAGGAAAGGCAGGGAAGTCAACCAGGCGAGCACCCGGTTCCGTACCCTACACTGGGTGTAGGGGAAAGGGGAATAGTAAGAGGGAAAAAGTTAGAGAGTGAGGACTGAGTGCGTGTGGGAGGATGCACAGGGACACTATAAACGGTCTCTTTAGCTGGTGCACTTCAAGTATTGTACTAGTGCACGAATCGCTTTTCGTGCCAGTGGCGGGTGTGGCCGCAGTACGAGTATCTTTCACTCAGAGAACGGTCTTGGGCCCAGTCGATTTAACGTTGCCCGCAGAGAGAGGCGTTGTACATCGTAGCGAGGGCAGGTACACAATAGGTGCATGATGATTTCCTCGCACCCACAGGAATCTAACACCGGGCTCTCGGCCGTTCCTATATGATAGGAGTAGGCGTTTGTGAACGCCACTCCCAGCTACAAGCAGCATAGCAAGGTCATTTCGCTGCGGGAAAGGCTAGATGGCAGTTGTAGCAGTAGCGTGGGGTCCAATTCATGAAATAGGCCATTGAAGGCGCTCGAACTTTGTGACTTTTTGCGTGCAAGTGCGCGAAGTTCCCTGGCATCATCCGATCTTGCCAAAGGTGTTGGTCGCGTCTCGGAGTCTTCGTGGGCAGACCGGGCAGCCTTGTCAGCAAGGTTGTTGCCGACGATGCCACAGTGAGCAGGAATCCATTTAAAGATAATGTTGTGCCCTCTTTCCAGAGCATGATAGTGCACTTCTGCGATGTGAGGTATTATCTGCTCGTAAGTTCCGTGATTTAATGCAGAGGATACTGTCGGCATTAGGTCGTATTTGTGCCTCAGAGTCACAAAATGCGACCTATTTCTCTCGGTTCTTCGGTGACCTTCGGTCTTGGCCAAAAAGCTTGAACCCGCTTTGAACGGCTAAGGAGGGGCGGCGCTCCGCTATCGCGGCGCTGCCGCCGCCGGCGCGCGCCGCTGCTCGCTTGCGCCGAGGATAAAGAGGGCAAGGGAAGCATGCCTCTTACTCTCAAGCATCCTTTGATAACAGCGTTCGTGAGAAACTAGTGCGGCGTCAGTCCTGCAAGGAGCGAGGTCGTCTTGCGGCCGCCGGGGCACCTGCGCTTCGTGCGAGTAAATGCGCTCGCCTTTGCAAAACTGCCCGGCTTCCATTCAGCGCATTATCCTATAACAATTGTCCTACTCATCAAAATTTCATGTTACAATTCTATCCTACACATTCGAAGGCGAGAGCCTTTGCATTATGTTTATAGCTATAAATTTTGGATGTGTTTCTGAGTGCGATAAAAACAAAATATAAATTATAAACTGACATCTCTCAGTACTGTCTAGCGTTGCTCCAGGTTTTATTGTAATATGCGGGCAATTCACTCATCGTTCGCATAGAAAAGATCAGAAGCAGTAATTTCGACTACAAAGGCTCCCTTCGGAGAGGGCCTGTAACCACCGTTACAATATTTCCAATACGTAGACCGCACTTCTCCAGAACGACCACAGTGCGTTTTCCGTTGAAGTTCTTTAATTAAACCTAAAGTGAGACTATGAAAACATTTCGGGAATAGAAGACATTTGCCCTGCCTGAGTAGCAGATTCAGTTAGACCCACTCCCTCAGCATTTCGAAAAGTGCCCACTACCTCGCCTTTTTTTTAATCTTTGTGCACACTTACTCATTGTCGTTAGGGCCCAGCTTCAAGCACACATGAGGCCAGTGTAAGTTCATCCCGTTTTCAGTGGGAATCGGGCGCTTGAATTGCATAATCTAGACCATGGCCACGAGATTATAAGATTCTCGCATAGTGAGGGCGTCACACCGGCGGTGCTGTCACTGTCTCGGGTTCATTGGAAGTATTTTGGATATAGTTTAGTGTGGTATCGTTCGTCTCTACGAGAAAGGGCTTCACAGGCAGTTTAAGAAAGGGGGTTATACGTAGCGTCCTTTTAACCAGAGACCTTGGCTATAGTTTATAGTCAAACAAATGGGCAAGCTGCAATAGACCGGGGCAACCACACACCACGCAACACTCCATGCCTTGAAAATGCTCCCCCCTGCGATTTCGTCGAGAGATGCAGGTGCCACCCTGAAGCTTATGCTTTCTTGATTAATTTGCTACTTGTGAAATTCATGATTACAAATGCTACATACCATTGTGACACATTATTTTATATAGCATTCAGCTGCAAAATCAGATCTTAGCTACGACCCTCGCAAAGTGCCGGTGTTCGAGCATGCGCTGGACTATTCGTAACCTCGTTACTTTAATTTGGTCCCGGAATACATTAATTGATGATCACAATACTCGGAATTGCGAAATTTGAGCGTGTCGCGTTTGACAGCGGCCCCCAGAGACCGCCGCCCGCACAGCCAGCATACGCTGCAAACGGCATGCTAGTCGGTCGGGTGGCTTCCGCTTCGCCACCGTCGTTAGGGTGGCTAGAATGGGAGGTGTGAATACCGGTGGCGAAAGCGTGACCCCACAGAGCACCGATGCCGCAGGGCGACGCTGTTGACCGAGGCGCGGGAAGCAGGCAGCCGAAATGAGCGCCTCGCCAGCCTCGCGTCGGCTGCATCTCTAGCACCCAAGTGAAAGTGAGGCCGTTTCGAGTATCGCGCGCTTTCTGCGAGCGTCAAAGAATGAATCTTTATCATGAAAACGATGTTATGTCACCCCAAATTATTACTCCTGTGAAATTTTAAGGGTCCAGTTCACATTGAATCAAGATTCAAACGCGTTTTGTCTGTGCACATTTCGTGAAGCGGCTCAGGGTGTTAGGGGCTAGTGGGGGGCTTCGAAATAATTTCGACCACTTCGGGTTCTTTAACGCGCACTGACATAATAAGGCATACGGGCGCCTTGCATTTCGCCTCTCTGAAAATGCGACCGTCGTCCTCTAGATCAGCAGTCAATCACCCTGTGCGTGAAGCACGCATAGTAGTCAATCACCCTAAGCAATCACCCTATTACGTAGTCATGTACAGTAGTGAATCACCCTATGCGTATCAGGTAATGTCTGTAGATTAAGAGACATTACCTGACAATTCGTCTCGACGTATTTACAAACCACTTTCTGTCTGCACTTGACCTGTAGCACGTAATTTTGATGCTCATTTAAGCAATTTCCCATGATTGCAGACAGTGAAGCAACAGATCTGGTCATGAAATCGTTTATTTACAAGTGAGGAAAAAAATTGTCATAACTTTACAACATGAAAAATTTCAGTGTTAAGCAAAAACAAACACCTCTAAGCAAAAAGTAAATCCTTGTGAGGCGATAAAAGCGTATAACTTAGGCTGTCAGGGTAACAGAACGGTCCAGGCCACCAGTTTTTGGCACGTCACGAATTGACTGCAACATTTCGGCCACAGCTTTGGCATGCAAGTGTATTACACTGAATGGACGAGTGAGTTTCTTTTCAGGGGCATTGACCAGCTTATAGAATTATTATGAGGGATATAAAATTATAAAATACCCCCAATGTCCCGCTCTTTGGATGCCTCTGATCGAAGTTCTCTGGGGATATTGCCTTTATCACTAAGAGATGCTGCTTTGTAGCCTCACAATGTGTGGGAAAAACACGCCTTCTCGCCACATAACCTGCAATGTAATAAATTAGCCGTGCGTCGCTGCGGTGCTCTACATAACTTTAGTGGTCCAAAGCCACTTGCACGCATCAGTTCGCACAGCCTTCACGCTGTCTTCACTGTGGCTTTCTTGTTCAGCCAGCGCCTCTTCAACAGATAACAAGAACTGCAGGACATTCGACGGCACATTGCCGCCTTGGGGCTCCTACTAGACTGTAGAAGCTTAGACACCTGGATGTGCACAAGCAACATTTGTTACATAAGCAAACCGAACTTCTGCAAAACATAGGAACTATTTACCAAGCTTGCACGTATACATGCCTTATGACTAGAATGAATTGAGTTGTTTGCCCCACACGCTTGTCTCACAACGCCAAAACATTGCTCTAGGCGGTCTTGGCTCAGTTTCGAAGTCATCATGTACATGAAGTCAGCGTTTTCTGCAAGGTACTTTAGAAGGTGTTTTGTTGAATGGATGTTCATCCTCAGCCCTTCAGAAGTACTGTTACTAAGAAAGCCGAGCCCATTGGAGTGAGCCTCACATTCATCAAGAAACGGAAGACTTTCAAGGGTGGCCTCTTTCTTGCTGCCCCGTCTCAAATACCAAAGACAACAATCATGCACCATTTTGAGCGAAAAACTATGTTAAAATAACGTCATTACTTCAGCAGTGAACCTCGATGTCATAGCTTCAATGAGCCTGGCCCTTGGGATCGCTCGATCCCGTTCGGCAAACGTTTGTTTGCAGGCAGGGGAACGGAAGAGATACTTTTTCTGAGGTTTTCCTGCACCCAGGATCACATCCGGGCACAAAGCGCCAACGCTCCGTCTTCTTTTTCGCTGCCGACTGCATCTCGCCCTCGAATGACAGGTTGTCGCAAGGAACCCTACAAAAGAGGCGACGAGACCAAGCGACAGCGGAGGCACCGAAGCGCAGGCCAGCGAGGCTACGAGTACCCCGCCGCGAGCGGCAGCGCCACATTCCGCCAGGTGGCATCGGTGCGCAAGGGGTTCGCGCGCGCCCGAAGGAAAGCGCCGCCGGTATTTCACACATCCCCTTCTAGCCACCCTACCGTCGTGTTCGCGCTGCGCTCGCCGCTCGCCACAAGCGCTGTTATCAAACGACGCTTGAGAGTAAGAGACGTGCTTCCTTCGCCCTCTTTCTTTTCGGCGCAAGCGAGCAGCGGCGCGCGCCTACGGTCGCAGCACCGCGATAGCGGAGCGCTGCTTTTTTTTTTTACCAAGACTGTACAGTCGCGGACAGAATAAAATGGACCACGGCTCAGGCGGCCGGAGCGGCCGCGGCGCCGCACCACGCGCTGCTATCGCGCTTCGCGTAAAACCCCTCAATTTTTCAAAAGTAGCGACAATCAGATCTTTCCGGCACCCCGCTCACCCTGGCGCGTCCTCCTCCACGCCTCCTTTCGCCCCAGCCTCCTCCGCTCCCCCATTGGCCAATCTGTGTCACGTGGAAGCAGGCGCCACGCTTTTGTACATTTTTTCTTTCCAGCGCAGAGCAGGCGCCGCGCTTTTGTATATTTTTTTTCTTTCCGGCGCGCGCCGACCTCCATTGTTGGGCCTGCGCGACGACAGTAGGGCAGGCGCACTGACGGAGTGCGTTAGCGTAATAGAATGTGTAGGGCCGAGAACTTATTGCGATGCCATGCTGCTGCGCCTTCGGTTGCCGCAACAGACACAGCGAGGGCAAAAAGCTTTTTGCTTTGCCGTCCGGCGAGCGCAACGCAAAAATAAGTGTGGATTCGCAGGATCGGGCGGGCTGACTTCGAGGAAGTGGCAAAGAGCACACGGCTTAGTGAAGTAAGGGCCACGGCTACTCACAACCTCTTATTTCGAGCCTAGTTCACGCCTTCCGCTTCGAAAAAGTGTGTTCATGCTCTGCGTGGTTTTTAGCGCGTTGTTTGACTTTTTTTTTTCGAATGTGCTCTCTTTATTTCATGTAGTTTCGTCTTGCGGTGAAGTGCACGCATCTGCAGCTGGCCTGTGACATAAAAGCGACTTTATTCAGGGTGCGTTTAAGCTCCACCAGAAGTTAGCACATTCTCAACGTTTTTGCAAGGCTCAATATGACTTACGATGCAGTCTTTCAGCTTCGAATGTACGCCCGCATGTATTGATTTGGTTTGTGGTGATTAACGTTTTTATCGTTCCGAAGCGACTAAAGCTAGGATGCAGGTCGTAGTGGATGGCTCCGGATAACTTTATCTAGCTCGCCTGGGGATGTTTAACGTGCACTTTGATCGTAGAGTCGTACGTGGGCCGGTAAATTCCTCGTTGGCGTTTTATAATACTCGCGAGGGCGCGCGAGCGCTGCTTTAGAAGTTGGCGCCTCGGCGCGATTTTATTTCTTCAATAAATTTTATTTACTAGTTGTAACACCTTGTCATTATTTCGTATTATTGACGGCGCCTCCAGGGCACCAAAGCTAGAACCAGGGCTGGATGGGGCTCGCCGAAGCCTGTGCATGCCAAGGGGGTATAAGATCGCGGACAGCCAATTTTGTATGCGAACACTCCCTGCGACGCCTGCATTATTGTAATGTCACGTGCTCTGCAGAGGCCTCCGTTAGCCATTATATGTGCCCTCCTAGAGCAGTACTTTAAAGAAAAAACAATATATCGTTACGATTACCAAAGCACCCCGCAATGAAAAAGACGGCCCCTCAGGGCCGTTTTTTTTCACTGCGGGGTGCTTTGGTATGATTGTGACCGTACACAGCCATTCCGGCTGTGTGCCGGAATGGCACACAGCCGGAATGCCACATGCCGGAGCACACATGCCGGAGTGGGTTGTCGCGGGCGCGATGGCTTTCGCCCAGCTCGCGCTGTAGCTGACGGCTGCCACCTTAAAGCCACACGGTCTACAGATTTCCTTTCTTCTGCCGGGTGACCACAATACCGCGTAGGCAGATGGCCGATGCGGCGTATCGTCTGTGAGAGTACCAATTATTCATGCGCGACAGGTCGTTGGAATGACGGTGCGCGACCCACCGTTTATATTCGCACTGTCTGGATGCTGCTGGGTTTATTCACATTATGTAAGTGGCTTCGGTAGGCTTTCTCTAATGAGAACTGCTATCGTCACATCTTCGCTATTTTTTTATCTTTGTTTTTTTGTGTTTGCTGAAACATGGAGTGCTTGACACCTTGCAAACCGTGCGACTTCATGCGCTATACCACTCACGGCTTGCTGTTAGCAGACTGCTTGACCGGTGCCGCGAGCTTGCTGGCGGGCAGTTCTTGCTCCAGCATGTTCCAGGCGACAGTTGTACTGTAGGGGCCTTGTTAAAGTGGCGACCATGTTGAATAGAATTATCTGTTTCTGGTACATGATATTAAAATCTGTTCGTGATCCGTGAATAACCTGCTTGACATTTCACGGGCTACATATGTTATTGCATCTTTGGTATATTTCCTGGAAATTCGCTACGTGCGAAAAGGTTTAGTGCTTACGTTGCTGGGAAGTTGCTATTTTGCCATGTTCTGCGACGTTGTAACGGCACTGTGTCGGATGACACGAATAATTTTCTCATGAAAGGAAAGCTGTTCTGTCGCAGTGACTGCGTGCGAGTGACTCGGCTAGTATGAGAGGGGTGGAGGATAAATTCATGGGGATAGTTCGCGCTTCTGCTATGCATTAAAGCATCTGTAGTACATGAATGTTAGGATGTAAACATGCACGGAACGTCACTGGGGCAGGAAAACTGCTTCAGTGAATCTAGCGTACTGGTGGTGGTGCGTTCGACAAAAAAATAAGTAGAAGTGCCTATTGACTGGCAGCTGAATCGTCACTACCACTACCAGTGCACACGTAAAGGAGCTGGAGACGGTATGGAGCACGAACAAAAAAGAATAAACACGCATCCTTGCACACCAAGGCAAGGATGCCCCATGGAACGGCAACGCAGTCTCGTCCTGGTGACCGATAGCTAGCGTTGCACAGTGAAAAGCATACGATGGCGCTGATAAGTTTTTAGGTTGCGCGTAAAAGACTGCGGCAAATGAGTATGATGTCAGCGATCACGGATGCACGCTCGCTTGGCTCCAGCTGGCAGTCGGAACGGCCGCTGGTCTGGGCGCCGCTTTGAGCTGACATTTCCGCATAATGTGTTCACATAATCACGAGTTGTCTTTTAAAAAACATACACAAATAAAGCTTGACCAGATACACCGGCGCGATGATAAAGCTAGATTCGCGTTCTTTTCCTAACTGGGCATGGGTATGCTACGGAAGCTATAAATGGATGTAGCAAATGGTTCGCGTCGTCTTTCGCCAAGATGCCGGCTCGCGTGCCTATTGTGGAGCGAAGATTCATCGTGCGGCTTTACATAGAACGAATAAGCCAGCGTGAAATCTGTAGGGGAACAGGAAGAACAAGAACGGCAGTAAGCCGCATAACTCAAGCGTACCACGACAAAGCAAGATTCGGTGACGCCCCCCCGTACAGGGAGACGAAGAATAACGAAAGAAGAGGAGGACCAGCTTATAGTTGCAGCCACTTGGCAGACCCTTTTCTCACGGCGAGAGGTATTAGGGCTCTCCTTGCATGTATCATGCAAAACAATTCAAAGGAGGCTTCAAGAAGCCGGTCTCGAAAACCGCGTCGCTGCCAAGAAGCGCTTACTCACTGAATCCCAGAGTAGGACAAGGTTGCCTTTGCACAGAAGGTTGCTGGCTCGACCGTTGAAAATTGGAAACAAGTAGTTTTCACGGACGGGTCAACTTTCTGTACAAGGTGAAATCAACAGCAACGATTCTGACGTCCTTTCAACAGCAGGTGGGCAGCGCTTCACTAGTGCCCTTTATAAATTTCTGCCAGATGTTTGGTAGGGGCGGCGGTATTAGTTATGACAGCGCAATATGAAGCACGATAAATGTTCAGGTACTACAAAGCGATGAGCAAAGATTAAGTTGTCGAGATATCTTGCCTAACTTTTTGTTATTTGAATGACACTTGAAGATTACAGCTTGCAAATAGTGACCTCATCCTATGTCAGTCTATCCTCAGTTCATTATATTTTTTGCGCTATTTACCATAAACTAAAACAGATGTCATACAAACCCTCCTTCTTTAGTGCAGTCAACCCTTGAGGGTTAATTTTCCTGCTTTGCCACTTTTTCCCGGTCTCCCTGTAAGTACCAAGAAGCGTACATAAGAAGCCTACTCTAAAGCGGGCGCTGCTCGGTAAACGTGTGGGGCGCCATCCCCTGAGACCGCTTGTGCGAATAGAGGACCGCTTCACGGCGAAGCAATATTACGACATCTTAGAGCACACCCTGATTCCGTACCTGCTGGACGGGCCCTTCGCAGACGGCCTCTACTTGCTCCAACACGACCGGAGCCCCGTTCATACAGCGCACCGAGTGTCTCGCTTGCTTGAGAACCGTGGCATTCAGGAGGTCCAGTGGCCGCCAAATGGGGCAGATTTGAACCCCATTGAAAATATTTGGGGGCTTATGAAACGGCGCCTAGCTTCAAGGCGCCTTGGAAATGCCACTGCGGACACGCTTTGGCAAGCCATCAGTGACGAGTGGTACACGCTTCAAGCGCATCCCGAAATAGTGTCCCTGTACGATTCCATGGCGCGACAGGTGGCGCAAGTTTTGGATGCGGAAGGAAGCTTCATTTGATATCAATTGTGCAGGAGAATGAAAAAAAGTGTCGATTCTGGATAGTTTGAGGGCACGTGATTATTATAGTGCGAATAAACAATCGCCAATGAGTGCTCTTTGTCATGGTTCCCGTTGATTGCTTGTTCGCTGCATGCCTTGGGCGATGAAAGAGAAGGCAAGTGCCACGAAAGACATGCATTAATGTTTGTTCATTGAGAACACTTAGCGTCTCTGCACATTATTAAAGCTAAAAAAGAACACTCCTAAAATCCTGCATTGAGGTAGTTCAGACGTAGTAATACCTGGAAAATCGCCTTATGCCTTTTTCCTTACAATCTGTAGCGTAGTTTCTGTCTTTGAATATCTACTAATGGAGATGACTGAGATTCCAGAGGGGTCTAGCAATGGCTTCATCATTGCTTGTGCTTCGTTCCCACAACCCACCAGCGAGCCCCATGCATGCCCATTTTTAGGCAGTGAAAAGCAGGTAAGTTCGAGCCACTATAGAGGTAGACCATCAAGCCACACGGTTGCACGGCGCCAAGCGCTCCATGTTCCAGAAAAAAAAAAGAAACGAAGATTCGACGATAGCAGTTCTCATAAAAGAAAGCGTATACCGAAGCCACTTATGTACTTCGAATAAACCCAGCAGTGCGAGATAGCATCGGCAAATACAAAGAATGGATTGCGCGCCGTCATTCCAACGACCTGTCGCGCACGGACAATCAGTACTCTCGCAGACGTGACGCAGCAGCGGTCATCAGCCTACGCGGCATTCTGGTCACGCGACAGAAAAAAATATGTGTAGGCCGTGTGGCTTTAAGGTCGCAGCCGTCACCTGCAGCGCGAGCTGGGCGAAAACCATCGCGCCCTGACAACCCATTCCGGCTGCGCATCAGACGCTTCGGCTACAACAGCATCATCTCGTGCTGCTCCCTACCATTAAAGAGCGCTAAGCCGATGCTCACGGTTTGCAGAGGCTGCGAGCTAAAAAAGGACTAGCATGCGAAAGCAGACGTCGCGACACCAGGCACATTTTACACTAGTTTGCACTGGTCCGCGTTTTTTAACCGAAGCCATGCTTCGTGTTATTGTGTCATCGACTGCACATGGCCGACCAAAAAGAAAGAGATCGGGTTCTCGTTCCTTCTAAGTGTCTAGGTTTGATTAGCCGCGGCTGTGCGCTGCTGCGCGACAGCCAAAGTGCTGAACCACTGGCGATTCGCGCGCTCCTTCATCCCGACCTTAAGCAGCAGAGCAGCCGAACGTTGTACTAGAAATTTATCAAGGGCTACAAGCACCAGCGCGAGAGCGAGGGTGCGGTGGAGAAGCTTGACGTCACTCCGGGTACTCTCGTCGCGAGCGCGCGAATCGCGATAGCAGCGCTGTGGTGCGGCCCCGCAGCCGCTCCGGCCGCCTGAGCCATGGTCCATTTTATTCTGCCTGCAACTGTACGTCATAGCGGCATTGGGAGGTGCAAGTTCTGCCGATGTAGATGTAGTCATGTGTGCCAATTTGAATCTAACTGAAACCTGTCTTAGCTGGTAAGACGAATGCGGAAGTTGAGCTGGTATGTTAGGTGGAACCATCGGCATTGTATATAAGTGGTTATGATACGTCTGGTGCAGTAATAGGAGCGTAAGTTGCTTAATGGCCGGCCCTCGATGATCCACCTTGTTGGCAATTCAAGGAATACCCAAACTCACCTGAGGCGGTCGCAGGCACCACAGGGCTTCACCGCCGGTGTATAAGATGACGGTGCGCACTCTTGATGAGCGCTATTCACTCTTGAAAAGGTCACTTGGGGTCTCTTGGCTGGCAGATAGGCCAAATGATGGTCGGGGTTCCTTGACAGATGGCGAATGTGCGCTCTGAGAAAGTCGATAGCTACATATGTCTGGATGGTATAGCCTCCCGCGATGGAAATTGTTGCTGCTGGTGAGGTGCACCGAGGCAACCCTAAACACGTGCGTAGTGCTTGGCCTTGTATGATCTCGAAAGTGCGAATGTTCGTCTTGCATGCATTTGAAAACTCTGGTAGACTGTAACGTAGGAGTTTGAGGAACAGTACCTTGTACAGCTGCATCACAGAATAGACAGGTGTACCACAGTTGTTCCAGCAGGGAAATTTGAACACCTGAGCAATGGCAACTAACTTCTTCAGATAGACGCAGTCAGGGCTGAACGAGAGGTTGCGGTCAATGATGACACCCAGAAAGCGATGCGTCTTAACATGAGACACACCTAGACCATTGATTTCAACGGGATGCAATGACATGTATTTGCGCGTAAAGCCAACCAAGGCGCACTTTTCAGTAGCACACTGAGGTCTGGTTCTCGGAGATAAGACGCCGTCTTGGTCGCCGCCTCCTGAAGCCTGGCTCGTACCTGAGGGCGAGTCACCGCAGGGGCCCAGATACAAATGTCGTCGTCGTATATGATACATGCACTTTCCTCGTTAAATACTCTGCGTGTCCTACCAGGACGAGGTTGAACAATATGGGGCTCAATAAGCCACTCTAAGGCATATCACGGCAGGTGCAATGTTCAAACGTTGGGCCGTCTTCGATCTGTAAGAAAGAGCACTGCTCAGTCAAATAGTCCCGCATCCATCGATATAACCGGCCACCAACTCCCGCAGCCTCAACTGAGTTCAGTATGGCCTCATGGGCGATGTTGTCGTATGCTCCTCTGATATCAAGGAAAAGTGCCGCTGATAGGTGCTTGAGGCTTTTTTTTATATTTCGCACCTGGGTTAGGATGTCAATGACGTTGTCGATGGACGAGCGACCTCGACAAAAGCCATTCATGCAGTCCGGATAGATGTTGAATCGCTCTAGGTACCATTCCAAGCGAGCAAGAATCATCCTTTCTATCACTTTGCTGACGCAGCTCGAAAGCGCAATCGGACAATGTGGTGATAGATCTAGCGCCGACATTCCAGGTTTCAGAATGACGATCAAGCGGCTCGATTCCCATTGTTTAGGAATGGCGCCGTTCTGCCAAGGCTCATTGTAGTAGTTGAGCAGCTCACCACGTGCGTCATGCCCAAGGTGGCATAGGCAGCGGCAAGGAGGGCAGGTGGCCAAGGCGGGCATCATACGTGATGCCATCTGGTCCTGGTAACGAAGAACACCTGCAGGTCACCGACGCTGCGTCGAGCTCTTCGAGTGAAAATGGCACGTTCATTTGTGGTACTCGTGCCTCAGCGATGTCCTTCAACGCTGCGTCATAATGATGATTACGGACCCAGCAACCCGTGCACACTTCGTTTAGCGCCAGAGCAGCGGAGGGCTTCCTTAGATGCGGAGATGAGCGAGAAACCCTAACCGTTCGCCATACTTGCGAGAGCGATTTTTGGGAATCAAGCGACTGACAGAATGTTTTCCATCGATTGTCTTCCAATTTATGAATACGAGGCTAAAGCTCTCAGATACAAGACGGACTTCGCGCGCCGGTAGCTTCTCACCGCCTGTCGGCGTGCCTCACACAGCCTCTCCTGTTCGATTTCCAAGTCTGTTTGCCTTGCTGACCTTGTAAGCGAGCAGATTGATGTTCTGAATGCTTCAGCGATTGCATCTTCCATAGTGTGGAAAAGGCCTTCCCGACATGAGTCATCGATATTCTTCTTAAATCTTGACCAATAAACTGCATGCAAGACAGTAGAGGAGCGTTGTTCAATTCCTCTAATCTTATGTGTGTTGGAATACGGTCGCTTCCATGCATTTATATTTTCCCGAAATTATTGGATGCTCGAGGCAAAGCGCCCTGACACCAAAGTTAACTCAAAGCATCTACTATAGGCCATGCCTCGCAGAAATGTCGGCCTGCCGTCATTCACACAGCACATATCACAGTCGGCAGCAAGGGAGGCAAGACTCCTGCATGTGGAGTCAATTTTAGTTCTTCTCTATAGCTGGTGACGGGCGTTAATATCACCTGTGATAACTCGAAGCCCATTGTTCATTAGTAATATTTTCTTTTGTCTTTTGACGTGAAAGTGACCCGCCGGTGATATGTAGGTTCCAGTTAGTGTAAACTGCACATCCCTCCTTTTGACATGCAGGCAGACATATTTGTTGGCGTCATGACGTTCTACTACGTTAGAGACATATGCAATGTCCGTGCGGATGTAGATGATTACTTTCGTGTTTGCACCGCATATGGACGAGACGAAAGATCCGTAACCGGACAGTCTGAGTAGAGTTGATGTATTTGGTTCAGAAACGACCGGTATAGAATAGCGATTTGTTAAAATGAATTGACGAAAGTCTGCTATGCGGGTCGTTAGACTTCTGGCATTCCACTGAAAGATCGACGCACTTTTAACTTCAGTGTGGAAGGGGACTATTAGTCTAGCTATGATGCGTAAACGATGCTAGCAAGCACTGGATTTAGTGCATCCTGTATTTGCAGAGAACTTCAAGCTGCTGATCTTTGCACCTTCTTCAGTCTGATGCGCATTGTATTAATTAGCGATTGCAGCATTACAGCCACCTGCCTGTCTTTGTCGCACAAATCACCGACAGTAGACCTCGAGGGTTGTCCAACAAAAGTTTGCTGGGATTCTGTTGGTGAATGCTATCGGTTTGGTAGGGCCGGCCAAAATTCGGCAGATGTGGTCTTCTCAGTGGCCACGTTCTTTGTGGTCCTTTCCATAGTGCCTGGACTGGGCACTCTGGAAGAGGAGGTGGTGTTGTAGGCAGTGGCATGCGCGTCGCCGACGTAACAGACTTTGAGGAGCGTCGACGACGGGAACGTCGCTTCCCGATTTCATCAGCGGCTTTGCGATGAGACTATTAATCTTTCGCCTTTTCATTAAAGATCGCCATTTTCTTTTTAATGTGGGCAATTCTTCGATGAAGCTTCATGTGACGCGCCGCAGTTTGAACACTTCATTGCAGTCGCGCCACATTTCTTTGCAGCGTGAGGTTCGGCGCAGCGGGGGCACGGTGCCCGATTTTCGCAGACACTGCTCACGTGTCACAGTTTCATGCATAAAAGGCCGCACTCCATGTCTAGAGCGTCCCACCTTAACATGCGAGGGTATATATTTATTCACCCTTGCATGCAATCTTCACGAAGCGTGAAGTCAACAATGGCCTCATAATTTGCTGGCTTGATAAGAATCGGCAAGTCGTTATTAAGGATGGCGACGTCTATGTCGTAGATAACACCGCTAACTACGTCAGATCCCAGACGGATGTAAGATCACCTGAAGGCCATCGAGGTCCGTTACGCTCCGTATAGTGTTCATAGCAGCCGCATGCTGGACATCAAGCGCCAGTAGATTTTTTTCGGGTGTTCACTCGAATTTCCGATATTTGGTTTGGCACCAGTGCTTCCAGTGACATCGACACAGATTGCCTGTTAAGTCGCTTCATGTTGACGCTGAGCAGCACGGGCACAAATATTGCATTGGCGTCTGGCCTCTGCGTGATTTTTACTGTTTGCGTGCTTGAGGATGAAGACGTCCTGGTGTTCCTTCTCTTTGCTCTGTAGCTCTGCACCAGCTGGAAGTCATCATCGGGAGGGTCCTCGCTGCTGAGAGAGCAAACATGGGTGTCGTCGCTGTCACTGTCGCTCTGCTGACTGATCCGCTTCCTGAAGGCGGCCGCCGCTAACGCCGCCGTCGCAGGTAGATGTGCGGGGTAGTCCACTTCCATCACAACCGAGCAGTGGGCGAGTACCAGCGGATGCGCTTAAATTTTGAAAGAAATAAATAGAAAGAACAGCACTGCATCAAAAAACACTTCGTCGTCGTCCATTGTCCGTTAATATATATGATCTGGGACCTTGCCGCAATGGCCTCTCGAAAAAGAATACGGATCCGTCAGCTGCCGCGACGCGCAAGGACCCTTGTGCACCAATAAATGGTCGCACGAATTCTTAAACTTGGAACGTTTGCCGGGCAGTCAGCCATTGAGTGCCCTGCTCAAACGCACTAGAAAGTATTGCTACGGAACAGCCGCCACAGTGTGGCTGCACTGAGGAGAAGGAAGACGACGTGGCCACCGCTTGATATAGCGTCGCCATCATTGCCACCGCTTGTCTACGTGTAAATATATTGCAGACTCGTACGTCAGCTACACGTAACATTAATTTGGTGGAGGTGGACGTTCCCCGTACCCGTCATGGAGCTTCGCAGCGGTCGCAACGGCGACAGTGCAACTTCGGCTCCTGCTGGCGCCACTTCCTCTACGCAACCGTCTCCGCCTGCAGCCCCGACCTACGTCGCTATTTCCCCACCTCGGGATCCTGGTGTTTTCAACGGAGTCGGCAGTCCTGATGTTGACGACTGGCTCCGCTCATACGAACGTGTCAGCACCAGTCACAGGTGGGATTCGACTATTATGCTCGCGAACGTTGTTTTCTACCTCGATGGAGCTCCACTTGCATGGTTCCAGACTCACGAAGAGGAGATCTCGAGCTGGGATCTCTTCAAAGAGAAGCTCCGCGACCTTTTTGGCAATCCCTTCGGTCGTCAAGTCCATGCCAAGAAAGCCCTAGCCACATGTGTACAGACGTCGACCGAGTCCTACGTGTCCTACATTCTCGACGTCTTGGCCCTTTGTGCCAAGGCTGACCCGACCATGTCTGAGGACGATAAGGTAAATCACGTTCTCAAAGGGATTGCTGACGACGCCTTCAATTTACTGGTGTTTACCAACGTCACCAGCATCGATACGATCCTCAAGGAGTGCCGCCGTCTTGAGCATGCTAAAAGCCGCCGGTTATCCCAGCACATCACGCGACTTCCCAACACAGCTGCTACGTCATCCTGTGACGACCTCTTCC
Organism: Dermacentor variabilis; assembly: GCF_050947875.1. NCBI lineage: Eukaryota > Metazoa > Arthropoda > Arachnida > Ixodida > Ixodidae > Dermacentor > Dermacentor variabilis. Next base: position 168,612,984 of record NC_134570.1, on the reverse strand, counting down.
ACCAGCCGTCGCGATGTGACAACTTGACCCGCATTATTCGTCGTGAGGTCGAAGCGGCACAACCGGCGGCCCCTTCCTTTCTGTCACCTGATCCTTCTCCGGTGACAATCTCCTTGATCCAGGCCATCGTCCGTCAAGAGTTATCCAACGTCGGCCTGCACTCCATTCGTTCCGCATGCTCGGAACCTCTCTCTCCACGCACGGCCCCACCGCGCCCTTCTTACTCTTATGGACAGCGCAACCCCTCCGAATGGCGAAACGTGGAAGACAAGCCGATGTGTTTTAACTGCCGACGCATTGGACATGTCGCTCGCCACTGCCGCAGCCGCTGGACTTCCCCCACACGCTATTCTCCTAATTACCACCCTCGCCCCTCTAGTGCGTCCTTTTCCTTCGCCCCTTCTATGCCCACCCCATCATCTGACCCTGCGACGCCTTTGACACGACCCCGCTACTCCCGCTCGCCTTCTCCCTCCCGTCGTCAATCTCGCTCGCCCCCGTCTCGCCGTGCTCCTTCTCCGACCTACTCGCCGCACCCCCGACCGGAAAACTAGACAGCGCAGCTTCTGGAGGTGAAGCTGCAAAGACGACATTGGCTCAAAATCCTCGCTTCACCTTACCGACGAACAAGAATCTTTTGGACGTTCTCGTCGACAATGTTCCTGTGTGCGCATTGATTGACACCGGGGCGCATGTGTCCATTATGACTGCTGCTCTTCGCCGTCGGCTCAAGAAAGTTCTGACGCCTGCCCCGAACCCATTTGTACAAGTCGCCGACGGAGGGACTGTCGCTATTGTTGGCATGTGCTCTGCCCGACTCACCATTGCTGAGAGACACACCGTCGTTCTCTTCACCGTCATCGAGCATTGCCCTCACGAACTCATTCTCGGTCTCGATTTTCTTGCCCATCATTCTGCCCTCATTGACTGTTTGGCCGGCTCACTTCGCCTTGATTTGCCTCTTCTTGCCGACCCTGTGGACCCGCCTCCCAGCCATCTGAGCTGCATAGATTTTATTCGCCTACCACCTCACTATGACACACGTAGACTTGTTGTCCTCACCAGCTGTACCTGACGGCAATTACGTGGCCCCACCAATTCCGGCCGTTATGCTTACACATGGTGTTATCGTGCCGCACACTGTGCTGAAAATTACTGGTAACCGCACATGCCTTCCACTCGTCAATTTCGCGCTCACCGCGCAAGTTCTGCCTCAGAGGATCTCCTTGGCTATAATTGGCGCTTTGCAGGATGATGAGGTCGAGCCATTCACAGTGGAAGATCGTTACAGCTCAGCCCATACCGTGACGTCATCGCACAGTACTGACGTCGACATGAAGAAGATGGTCTCCTCTGACCTTACACCTGCTCAAGCTGCAGCCCTTTGCCGCGTTCTTGAAGGCTATCGCGAGATTTTTGACTTTGACCATCGACCCTTAGGTCAAACGTCCGTCGTGACCCATCGCATAAACACTGGCGATGCGCACCCTATTCACCGACGTCCATATCGTGTTTCTGCGTCAGAACGAGCTGTTATCCAACAGGAAGTCAAAAAGATGCTTGCAAAGGACATTATCGAGCCTTCCTGTAGTCCCTGGGCTTCTCCCGTCGTACTTGTCAAAAAGAAGGATGGAACGTGGCGTTTTTGTGTAGATTATCGCCACCTGAACAAAATCACAAAAAAGGACGTGTACCCTTTGCCACGTATTGATGACGCTCTAGACTGCCTGTACGGTGCCACTTATTTTTCTTCTATCGACTTACGGTCCGGATACTGGCAGATATCCGTCGACGACATGGACAGAGAGAAGACTGCATTTGTTACCCCTGACGGCCTTTATCAGTTCAAGGTGATGCCTTTCGGCCTCTGTAACGCGCCCGCCACCTTCGAACGAATGATGGACTCTTTGCTTCAGGGGTTCAAGTGGTCCACCTGTTTGTGCTATCTGGACGACGTCATCGTTTACTCACCCACATTTGACACGCATCTAGACCGCCTTTCAGCGATTCTTGACGTGTTCCACCGCGCCGGTCTCCAGTTGAACTCGTCAAAATGTCACTTCGCTCGCCGCCAAATCACCGTCCTTGGACACCTCGTGGACGCCAGAGGCGTGCGACCTGACCCGGACAAGATTCGCGCCGTTACGAACTTTCCTGTTCCGAAGTCTACCAAGGACGTTCGTAGTTTCATAGGGCTGTGCTCATATTTCCGACGCTTTGTGAAGGATTTTGCGACCATCGCCCGTCCCCTTACCGATCTCTTGAAGAAAGACGCCCTCTTTTCTTGGGGACCTGACCATGCCGCATCTTTTTCGCAGCTCACTACTCTCCTTACCACGCCTCCAATTCTGGCCCATTTTGACCCGTCTGCTTCAACGGAAGTTCGAACTGATGCCCGTGGTCACGGCATAGGAGCAGTATTAGCACAACACCAGCGTGGACATGATCGCGTTATAGCCTATGCCAGCCGACTTCTATCACCCGCCGAGCGCAATTACTCAATCACAGAGCGCGAGTGCCTCGCTCTTGTGTGGGCTGTTGCCAAGTTTCGCCCATACTTGTACGGACGCCCCTTCTGTGTCATCACTGATCACCACGCGCTCTGCTGGCTATCCTCGCTCAAGGACCCCACGGGACGACTCGCTCGCTGGGCTTTACGCCTGCAAGCATATACCTTCTCCGTGGTATACAAGACGGGACGCTTGCACCAGGATGCCGATTGTTTGTCCCGCTACCCCGTCGATGACCCGGCTGATGCGGACACCATCACTGTGTCCGCACCATCACTGTGTCCAAGTTGCTCGAAATCGGCAATGAGCAACGCCGCGATCCTTCCTTACGAGCCCTCATCGACCATCTGGAGTCAACGCCTGGCGACGCCTCTCTCCGGTTGTTTCTCCTTAAGGAAGGGACACTATACCGCCGCAATCTCGATCCACACGGCCGTGACCTTCTGCTCGTAATTCCATCCCACTTGCGGTCGACTGTCCTCCAACAACTTCACGACGCTCCCGTGGCTGGACACTTGGGCGTCTCGCGCACATACGACCGTGTACGCCGTCGCTTCTTTTGGCCGGGTCTCGCTCGCTCCGTGCGGCGCTACGTTGCCGCTTGTGAGCCCTGTCAGCGCCGGAAGAAGCCCTCCACGCCTCCAGCTGGATGTCTTCAGCCGATCGACATCCAACCGGAACCCTTTTTCCGTGTTGGTCTAGACCTTCTTGGACCGTTCCCTCTCTCGGGCTGCGGAAATAAATGGGTCGCCGTCGCTACTGATTATGCTACGCGGTACGCAATCACCAGAGCCCTCCCGACAAGTTGTGCTACTGACGTTGCTGACTTTCTGCTCTATGACATCATTTTAGTGCACGGTGCCCCGCGCCAATTACTCACTGACCGTGGCCGCAGCTTTCTGTCGGCAGTCGTCGAGGACATCCTCCGCTCCTGCTCGACTAAGCACAAGTTCAGCACGTCCTACCACCCACAGACCAACGGCCTCACGGAGCGCCTCAACCGGACCATCACCGACATGCTATCCAAGTACGTCGCGACCGACCACCACGACTGGCATCTTCACTTACCATATGTGACGTTCGCGTATAATTCATCGCGTCACGACACCGCCGGCTATTCACCATTCTATCTCCTATATGGCCGAGAACCCGCGTTGCCCTTGGACACATTGTTGCCCTCGGCCACACGTTCAACCACTGAATACGCCCGCGACGCGATCGCACACGCCGACCACGCGCGCCAGCTCGCCCGCACCCGTCTCGAGGCCTCGCAGGAGCATCAGAGACGCCTCTATGATTGCCACCATCGCGACGTACAATTTACTCCGGGTTCTCTGGTGCTTCTCTGGTCCCCCATTCGACGTGTGGGCCTTTCTGAAAAGCTGCTGTCCCGCTACAGTGGCCCATACCGTGTGGTGCGACAAGTGACCGATGTCACGTATGAAGTCATCCCCGCCAGCCTCTCAGCGTCATCGTCGGCTGCAAGTGACATCGTTCACGTGGCGAGACTAAAGCCATATCACGCACCTTTCGCCGCGGATGTGTGGATTAAGCACCGGGACGGCGCTTCTACTGCCGGGGGTGATGCTACGGAACAGCCGCCACAGTGTGGCTGCACTGAGGAGAAGGAAGACGACGTGGCCACCGCTTGATATAGCGTCGCCATCATTGCCACCGCTTGTCTACGTGTAAATATATTGTAGACTCGTACGTCAGCTACACGTAACACTATTTCAACAAATGAAGTCAAAATTTATCACAACTCGATACCTAGTTAAGCAGTTGTTCCTAGGCAGACACCGAGAAATGTATCATATATATCAATACAGTCCCAAAGCGCTGAGCCGCTGTCGCAAGAAAGAAAAGGTTTCAGCATGTTACTTTGTGCAATTTATAGCGATACCTCCTAATTACAGATTAATGGAATATAATTTCATTCCGTGGTAGGTCATGCTGTGTTTCTCCTTCAAATGACTCGCATCACTGGGTGGATGTACATTCACAGGATAGTTATTGTATGAAATCAACACGAGAAAGTAAAAGCCATCATTGCTGCTGGAATGCGCCACGTAAAAAGCTCCGTCTAGCGCAACAGTACCTGCAGCAAAGCCGTCATCTGTTCAAAGCTATAGAGAGGGTACTCATGAAATTCAGTGTTTGACGGAATCTCATATAGTTGGGAAGAGGCCATACGAAAAGAATCTCAGTACACCTGCGCACTTCCTGAGTCGTGGATGTGAATGAATCAATCTCCAATTGTACGCCGTTGAGCGATGCTTTGAGTTATGAACTGCTCGCGCGCAAGCGAGTAGGATGAGACGCTTGGCCAACTCATTGCAGATAGCTCAAGGCTTTGATCCCTGACATCACGCCACCTTGCCCGACTGCCACAAAATATGAAGGGGACGCTCACGAGTAAGCCGCGGTGATTTGCACGACACCGCTTTCGTCACGCAGGCTTGAAGGTGGAAGTTTTGGTCCATGTAGCGTGACGTCATAAAGCTGTCTAGGATGCGCTGGTTTAGCTCAATGACGTGCCACGTCATTGCTCTTGTCGCAACGGTAGCAACATGGAGCACTGCGCAACCAAGCACCCTTTTCATATGCCGGAAATTGGACGTTGCTTTTCGCCATAGTATGACAACTGTTGCATAATGGGCACGTTTCTTCAGTAACTGCCACAGACGTACCAGCAGCAAGCACGGAAGCCGTAGGTAGGTGTTGTGCCGTTGGTCCTAGGTGAAGTAAGACGTCGTCGTGTAGAAAACGCCAACATGTGGACTCGCGCGCTAGCCTGTCCTTTTCTCTTATTTCAATATTAACGCGCAGAAATTTTAGCATTTCTGCAGTCTGCCGACCCCTCTCTTCAGGAGTCTTGTCATCTACCATGTCCTGCGACGCCTGTCTAGGCTTCTAGCGATTGAACATCGCGAAGTCGTTGGGTATTCACTTCCTCAGCAAGCGATTGGGGACTGCATTGCCGGGATAAGGTGAGATGCCCAAACCGGTCTATGCGTAGACCACAATCTGGACCTTGTCGTAGCGCAGGCGAAGTTTTTCGAACCTCCCTGCCGTATACTTGACTGGTGACAAGGCAAGGAGTTGGTCAACGTGTCCGTTTATGAGCAACTTGCGTCGACCAAATTGCTCAGTTAAAATCTTGATCGCGATGCTGAAATTTTCCATGGTCAGTCAAATGCTTTCTTTTGCTCTCTTGGCTGTGCCAGTCAAACGCGATAACACGTACCAAAATTTGCTATAGGCAAAAGTTCTGTCTGCCTATTGATTGTCCCACTAAAGCGACCCTAGATAGACTACCAATAGAGAAGTGCGTCGGAAAACGTAGGAATTAGCAGTTCCGGCAGGACCACTGTGAGACGACGCCGAGCGTTCTCATGACTGGGAGTTATCGTCTCTGTTGGTATACTTGGTGAAGAGTCAGTGGCCTCATTTTTTTGTGGAGGACTCCTCACTCTCGGTGCCGGCATTCGGTGAAGTTGTCTCCGCGCGTTCACCCCTACCGTCATTTGCTTCGAAAGGTCTAAAGGAAATAACCGCTCTGGAGACTCCGCGTACAATACCTTTCGCTCGTGCTCAGCTGCTTTTTCTGAGTTCTTCCTTGGAATCGTCGTCAGTGGCGTTGAATATTTCCTGGTCAGAGCTGATGACCTCCATTTTCTTTTCAATAGGGTCGGCGACGTGCGAGTCTAACACAGAGAAACCGAGAACGCAAGCACGCAGTCCGTCAGTCAGTATGGTAATAGTTTTTATGGCACTAACCCAGAGGACGCCATGGTTCCTGGCAGCCACTCTACTGATGCCATTGAATATAGAAGCCTAGGAAAATGGATAGCCGCCGGATTACGGTACGAGAAAAACTGTGATGTAATAAAGACCGAAGCCCTAGCCCAAGCCCTCTATACCTTTAGCAACTGATTATTGTGAAGGGCCGGTCACTATAGTCATGACCGGGTAACAGCTGTCAATCCACAACGTGTGTAATAGCGAACCATTCTGTCTGGTGCTATGGCGCCGCAGCTCACTTTGTTGCCGAAACTATGCTTGATGATTTGGCTTCCATGAAAACTTGCTAACAACTTTTTATAGCCGCAACTGTGTTTTTTAAATGCTAAGGATTTTTTGGCGAACATTTCCCACTTTGACAGTATCTATCTATCTATCTTACCGCCTATGTCTCGGTGCTCTCAGGGTCGTTTCGGTATCTTGGCGTAGGCAAAAATTGGACTAATATGACAAGAGCGTATGACAAACATCGTCGTCGCATGAATGTCGTGATATGTGTGTCACGTAGTTCATGAAACAGCCGCCTAAGTCTTGGTGCTCTCATGGCCGCTTCGTTACCTTGGATGTACCAAAATTGGCATAGTATGACAACAGTGTATGAGGTACATAAAGGATAGGATTAATAGGAGTGCCAGGACATGCGCGTCATGTATGTCATAAAATACCGCCTACGTCTTGGTGTTCTCATGCTCGTTTCGTTAACACGGTAGGCTCTCTGCACACTGCTTCGTATAACATCCATTCCCACAGCGCGTGAGATCTGCCGGCCATTTAGATTCGCTTGAATGTTTGAGACTCTATACTCGCGTATTCATATGCGAAAGAAAGACGCAACAAAGAAGAAAAGTGTCACGGCGGCACCGTAATGCGGCGCCATAATAGTGTAGGGCCATAATAATTGGGTCCGGACTTTGAATCGCGTGGCGGCAATTTTTAAATTTCTTTTTCGTTGCTGCATTTTGCTTTTTTTTTGTTCGACTTCTGCCGTACTTTTTTTGTCCTATACTTCACCACTAGGCTTGACATGGAGGGCTCCTGCCGAGAGGCGCGAAGCGGCGCCTTGCCTAGCCAAGGCAGAGGGGGGTGTGGTCCTTAGGTAGACGCCGTTTTAGCTGCCCCAGACCAATTAAGAATGGCGCGTTCTGACGTTTTACTGTGCGTCCCAGCGAAATGGGTCAACCACTGACTAGTGAAACTCTGTGCATAGAGGATATGATGAAATTGAAAGGCGTCTACTCTCTTCAGCCAGTATACAATCAGGGTGCCCGTCATAATAATGTATGCACTATTATGACGCGCCCATACACAGTAATGAGTGCCATATCTTTGTGGAATTGCTCGTGTTATTCTTCGTCTTCCTTCCCTTATCTACTCCTTCGCCGCCCGTCAGCAACATTCTTCAGAAATTTCATTTCGATATACAATGGTCTTTGGCTTAAAAGCGTGGCAGCAAGGGCGTCTGCTTGTTATCTTCCGGCAGGTGCGTCAAAAATTGGTAGTGTGGAGAACCATGCATTCCTGATCAAGAGGCGCTACGGTGGCTTGAATGTACAGCTATGATATGCTGATAGCGTTTTGCAGAGAGGCTATGAAAATGACGCATTTTGAATAATAAGACGTGCGCCTGTATGAACATTTGCGTTAGCCCTATGTACCCAGCCAGGCTCTATCCATGGCCGTGTGCATTGCAGGGAGCGCATGCACTGCTATTGCTTGTATGTTTTTGCATGCCAGCACCCAGTCGGGTGAGAGGTTGGACGCACCAGCCTTAGTACAAACAGCGTATATGCTGACACGAAATGGCCGAATGTTATCGAAAAGCACAGTTTCTGGGCTCGCTAAGAGGTCTACTACAACGCTTCAGTTTGTGGGCGAAGTTGTCGGGGTCACGCGGGTGCAAAAGCGCAACGCAGCGTGGGTTTCTGGAATTATTCGGTATTTCCTAGAAACTTCACCGAAGAATGAACAACACCGTTATCTGCAGTAAAATTTCCTGGAGAAATATTCAAAATGCGTGGTTTACAGTTAAGAAAAAGGCTTATGTAGGCACGTGCACTGCTCTTGCATCACAACAATATCGAAATGCACACAGAGGGCACTAGAAGTCGAAAACGAAGAAGAATGCAGCGCAGTGATCTCTCGTGCCACCGCTTTCTAAGACAAAGAAAACTATTAGAATACTCATTTACCAAACTTGGCCTCTCGCTAACTTCGCCAACCATTCATTCTTTTGGGGCGACTTCACTGGGATGCAGCCACAGGGATGCTTTTCTGGCAGTTTACAATTTTATTATTGACTTAAAAAGAGTACCTTGCTGAATTTCTAAAGTTATCCATAATTTATATTATTTCATTTCTTTACGTTTACTTATTTTATTGGAATTCTTGACAATATTTAATTACACTGTTAAATTACAGTACTATCGTCCCACGCTCCACTATACCAATCTAGTTTCTCTCTACGTCTAACCATACGGAAAACTGCCTGCTCCTTGGCCAATCCCCCATAGTGGTTACGCGCCACTGTCTGGGACACAAGGCAAGACAAGACAAGATGGCACCATTCGACGACCTTCCAGTAGAGCTCATCCTAAAGATATTTTCCTACCTGTCACACCTCGTTCTTTCCTCGATAGCCGAAGTCTCTGAGCGATGGAAAACCCTAGCCTTCGACCCTTGTCTCTGGACTGAGGTGCGTATCCATTGGCGGCAAATGCTTAGCGCGCTGCGTGTGCGCGATATCTTGGACAGAGCGATCCTGATACGCAAGCTCGACATCTATGGAAGCATCTACACTGAACAGATCGCCTCCTCCTCTCACAACTTCAAGTTGTTGAAAGAACTGTTGATCCCTTGCCGCGTGCTGCCACATGAGAGGATGCCGTTCATCCTGCGAAACTGCCGTCTTTAGCCACCATCGTCTTGCGTGGTACGGGCGAGCTGCAGCCGAATAGCGTCCGTGCTCTCAAGACGTTAAAATGTCTGAAAGTGGTTTCGATTTCGCGAGATGTACGCATCGAAGGCGATGCTTTACAGGAGATCTGCTTCAGCTGCCCTATGCTCGAACGGCTCGACATTAGCTCGGATAACATACGCCATAGAAGCACATGGGAGTGCCTCGAATCATTGGAGCGGCCTATATGCCTCTCGATCAGCCAGATGACCACCAGCGCGTTGTTGCACGTGTCTAAGGCTTGTCCGACACTGCAGTCACTCAAGATGACCACCATTCGAAATGACTACGACGTCACAGTGGCCCAGGCTCTTCAGGCTTTCCCGAAGCTACGAATACTGTCAGTGGATGGTGACTGCGGCACCGGATGGTTTTACTCGGGGTTCAAAACACCACGAGGACTGGAACGCTTTGATGTGCAACAGCTTGACATGGATGAGCACCAGATCAACCGCCTCTTACAGATATGTGGAGAGAAGCTTCAGCATGTCAGCATTAGTTCCCGAACACTTACACCGAATGCCATCAAATTGCTGTACGACTGCAAGTCACTTGAAAGTGTCGCAGTTTACGGTGGTTGCTCCGGCAACATGCTCCTCAATATGCCCTGCACGCTGCCAAATCTTCTTCGGGTTGAGATTAACCTTGTTGGAGAGGCAAGGGATGTCGTAGCCCAGGTGCACAATGTGGTAGATTTGATGGACAAGTCTGGCCTAGGCGGCACTCGGTTCGTGCTCCGTGGGCATTGCGCTTCCCAGGAGGCAAAGACGGTGTGATGCGTGCTGTATGGAATCTTAAGCAGTTTCTGGTTCTCAACACGTGCCTATCGCAGAACAACATCCGAAATTTAGAGGATCTGTGCTGGCGGATCGATGACAAGGAAGTGTGCTGGGAGTGCTGGGGAAACAAAATAGTGCGCACCGTCGAAACATCGCTTCCGGTCATCAGCAAGACGTTGAAATACCTTGTTGTCAACGTCTATGAGAAATGAAGGCTCGCGGAAACTCGAACAAAGAACGATGTATTGTCTACTATTTAGTTCGCCCAAAATAAATGCAAAAGTACTTTCAGCAGCCTGAAGTAGTTGTCCACTTTTAGAAAACGCAGGAGATCTTGCGGTTCCAGGGAAAGTCTTGGCATAAGGCGCAACTATAACCACTGCTTCTTTTTTGAAAAAATTGGCTGTAAGGTCAAAGGCTACAGTTGGACTAGCATGTAATTCCAAATTTATATAACGGAATGTTTTTATAATTTGTTGCGTTACGTGCCATCGTTTTATTTCTTAAATATGCTATACTGCTCCACAGACTGAACAAGTCTCCTGTCCTTTAGACCTGATCAAATTTTCGTACAATGCCAGGTGAATTTCCGGAGGCGTCAGCTTCTAAAGTCAGTTGGAACGTGGAAAATACCACCACCGGTGGAGCGTGCGGAGTTGACATTGTGCTGTGGCCAGACTTGACCCAACGCGTCTCTCCAACGGCAGCAGCTCAGCTATGCAGTTTCGCTCACCCCAGTTTATTTCGTCACTAATCGACACCTTTGTTCGTTTTAAATAAAATATTAGATGCTGCGTCTAGGATGCACGCTGAAACATTGTACCGCTAAGCAGGATCGCAACCTGAAAGCGAAATCACGTGAAGAGACCCTGATGGTTTTACGCCTGCTCGAGCTCATTTGTTCGAACTCATACATGCCACTATGTCCGAGCTCCCCAATAAGTTGTGTGTCCGTTGCCGTAAGTCTAACGGGTAGCTCCTTCAATGCTCTACACCGTGTTACTAAGACAGCATTGTCGTGTTGTAGTGACGTTCAAGAATGGGACGGTGGCACAACTTCAAGTCACTAAGTTCGCCCCCGTATTCACAAACGCACCTGGACTAGACCCTGCACTCGAAATGCTCCTTGAGTGCGGTTTTTCGTTTTACAAATCGTCCTCCACTCGAAACGCGCCTTGAGTGAAAGAAAGCTCGAGCGTTTTGCTCGAGAATGTCAAGGTATCCTCGCAGCTACCTTGAATCGCTCCTTGAATGAAGTTAGTGCGTAAACATGGCGGCCTTGTTATCTGTCGCTCGCCTCGTCAGCTTTTTCGGACGGACGCCAGTTGCCTCCGTAAATTTCCTTTGGTTAACAATGGCTCCGCATTTTCAAACCCTTGGTTTTTTAGGCCGGTGCAATCCTCTGGAGCACTTAGGCAACGTAATTATTCCAGTGCAGCGCCGAGACAGATTCGCCGTCCTGTCAAGAAGATTGCGAGCTAGTGCAGCGACTGTCGTATTACTCCTGGCATGAGCCAGTTGTTGAACTGCATACAGGTATTCTTCGCGCGAGTGCTCCAAAACTACTATGGGCGCCAAGGCATTTACGTGTTTCTCGCAGCTGATCGTGCAAGGCCGCATCAGTTCAAGCACGGCGCGATACATAAGTGCGGCGGACTTCGAACCAACGAAAAGAAAACGACGACGAAGGTTCCTGCAGTTAGTGTGTATATTGCTTGTGCAAGCGCCGGAAGTCACCCGCGTTTGCGCGGTTTGCACTAAGGTAGATCGTCACTGACTACTCTAATCCAAGGACGGCGAAGCACCAAGGCGATCATCTCTATAAACGAGCAGCTGCGTTCACTTAATTTTTTTTTATTTTCTTTAATCCATGCAGCAGTTGCGCTAGGGAAACCAAAATAATGTACTGTAATTTTGTGCGGAACGTGTGCACTTGGTGGATTTAAAGTCGTAACCAATAATTACGTGAGCCTCGTTTCAAAATATTAAGTTTAATTAGCCTATCGTGCCTATGAACATCCAAGCCCAACGAGGAAGTGGCCAGTTATGAAACGTATTTCAGTATTATACCTGCATGTATGCACAGGTGAATGGAATGTTTTATTTGAGTAAAAAACGCAATTAAAATACAACAGAGTATACTTTTTGCACATCACATTATTTTTAATGTGATAAAAAAGCTGTAGCAGTGCAGTGACAGCTCCTAGTACAGACATTGCTAGCAAGTGGTAGCAGATATATCTTGCATATTTTTGTTGCGAACATTCCCCGCTCTCTAGAGGGTTCATTATGTGTCCGATCAATGTATGTTGGCGCGGCTGCGCAAGCGCCAAACCAGCTGAGAAATGTTTCTTTGCAAATATAAATAAAAATATTATGAGCTTATTATAGTGAAAAAAAATAGCGCTTTAGACGACAAAATTCTTAAACGAATTTAATTAGCACGAAAAGTAAACTAAAGAAAACGAATACAGTACCTGAGCTTCTTTTGATGCGCCTTAACATCATTGTATATTTATCGCCTACTCTTTGTCTTATGCAGCAGCCAGGCTGCCAACACAAGCACGCAGGGCAACTGTCTTTCCAAGTGTGCTGTGTGGGATGCGCTTGCATTAGTGTGCACGCGGAGAGCTGCAGTTATTGTGTCCTGCTGCTCTACAATAGTTGTCGCAATATTTTGGCGACTATGTCTATCCTACTGTATCGGACATCCTATCAACTCAAACGTCACCACTAAAAGCAGTTTGACTGCATGCATTTGCCTTCATAGACACGTTGTAGCTGAAGTGATTGTATTTTTAAACAGGTGTTTTTCTTCAGCCATATTTATTATTATGGCATGTAGCCCTTAATAATTTCTGGTCGATCCAAGTGCCATTATTTTTTCTAAAACAACTTACCATTGTGCTCGTTTTTTTGTACTTTGATATTAGGAAAATACAGCGTGAACTCTGATCTTGCAATCAGAAGCAGTAGTATTGCTTACAAATGTATTCTAGAATAAAACTCCACCTGTATTCCAGATAGTAGCCTGTCGGGTGTAGGCACCCGATGGCGTGTAATGACAACCCTTGCAGAATATATGCTGTGTCTGCTCTGTTTCTAGCTTGAGCTCAAGATGAATTATGAGGGTTGCAATAAGGAATTTCATGAATGAATGTCACTTTCTTCCATTGGATACTAATGACAGCTGGCTGTCATGGGGCTTGCAGAACTGCACTCCTTGACCGAGGAACAAAACGCAGGGTAGTAGCGTGTCTTGTAGGATCCCAAATTAGGCCAAATGATGTTGCACACTGTCACAATGACGATCCTGAAAAATACATCGTAGAGTGCATCACTACCGCTAATTCAATCAAGCTGCAATTAACCTTAAAATTATGGAATACTTTGAATGTACACTAGCTCATGCTAAAGTAGCTTCAGAATACTAAAGTGCTGGATACAAATGCTACGAGACTGCTGCATAACAAATTGTGGGCAGTAAACGGCTCACATCCTGCACCAGAATACCAAAAATGTTATGTAAACTGGACGTTCGCACGCTAAGTAAAATCAGTGTACCTAAGCAACGGAAATGAAAAGACATAGCACAACTAAAAAAATGTGGCCAGAGCGTGAACTTAAGGAGCAGTTTATGGAACATGCATGAGATGCTACCACATAGCACATTGAAAAAGGCAAGGAGAAAAAACAATAACGCTGGTGATTAACTACTGACAAGGGAAATGTTCCGAAGAATAAAACATTGCGTAGCGTGTGTGTGAAGTGAAGAAGCACTGGAAATGCAGGCACGAATGCTGGCTCACTGAATTTGTGTGCTACAATTTGAACAAACCGACTAACCACCATGGTTTCGTAAACAAAGTACAGGACTCAAAAACGCTTTTCTTCAACCTGCCGGTGCTATGCACACAACCATATGCATTCTTTCACATGTACACTATAACGGCTTCTTCTCAGTACTGAAAGATTTCATACGCCATACCGGAATGGCCGCTGGACATAGGCGCCGATCGGTACATTCTGCATTTTTGTTTAAGGAAGCGGAACTAATAACAGACTGTCCTGCCAAATCTCCGACAAACTCCGATAAGTAAAAAAAAATTCTTTTACGCAAGCTTATGCTGCCTCAAATATGATTCAGGTGCTAATGCCCTTAACATGACCAACATTCATGCTTTAGTATATTGAAAACGTTTTATCGACAGCGCCGCAGCAACCTCGCGAAAACCGCATCAACATGATGTGCTTCTATGCAAAAATGATTCACTCGCCCGTATTTTCTGTCCTCTCGTTGCTTTCAGCAAACTTTCAGCACCAATCGGTCTTGAATCTTGAAGGCAAACAAAGCTGCCCATCGGCCGTTCTATCTGTGGCCTCTTTCGAAGTCAATCTACCTCAGTCACTGTACACAGACGGACAAAATCACCCATAATAACCGCGATTAACAACCGCAACCTGAAACAACAATGAAGCACTGGGAAACAAAGAGCAGCGGACAAATACTGGCGCAAATTTTGTTGATTTTCAGCCATAGAGCCATGCTCTCAGCTGTTGGGATGCGATTGTTGCCAGACCTCAAACACAGCTCCCGCTTGACCGATCAGTCGAATGCTCACAGTGGCAGCGTCGCCGAGCTAAAGTTGTGCATTGCGCCATGTAGCCGTTTGATTAGGAAGACGAATTAACGGAAACGCATACTTGTCCTAAATAATTTTAGTTTTGATATGCACATTTAGGAATAGTCTCGATATCCGACACTTTTCTCGGATGGTGCGCTTCACTCGAGTCAACGGCGCATTTTCAAGGCGTTCCTCGGCGGAGGAAGGGTGGAGTAGTGTTCATGAAACGCAACGGCGCCTTGAGTGAAGGAAGCCCCGTCGCCTTGACTTGGCCGAGTCGAGGACAAGCGTGGAGTGAAGGTGTGTTTAAGAATACGGGGTAAGTCTTAGCGAACCAAACTTGTGCCCACAAAGCAATACTCAAGCACATAGATAGCGGCAGGTTCCCGTCCCGCACACAATCTGATTACAGAAGGTTCTGTGAAAACATAGGCAACGAAGAGAACCAGAGATAACATTGGAGAGACTTCCTGTACACAAAGGAATGTCTTGCGCCGAGCAATGGCGTTTAACATTTGATAGGCGGTGAAAAGCGATCACCTGAAAAAGATAGTTACACGTGTCAATAGCCTCCTTCTTCAAAAGCATCCTCCCGATGCTGCAAAAAGTGCACGAAAGCGAGAAACAAAACCCAATTTATTAGAAAACAAATAACGTACCAAAGCTTGTTAGCGCGCGTACAATGGCTTAAGACGCACCGCGTGGACGGTTTGAGCTTTTGATCAGCGCCGCTGTGATTGCGTAGTGCCGTCCAGCGCGACCTTGTATAGTTGGAAGCACCAATAGTTGTAGAATGTTGCAGAATCGCAATTAACGTTGCACTAGCTTTTCACTCAGTCCACTTCGGAGTACTGTGGCGCAGATCCAAACACGTAGCGGGGCTGGTATGCCACGTAGCGAAGTCGAAGAATGTAGTCAGCGGCGTAGCCAGGCAGAAGGCTGATGGGGCCTAAGCACGGCACCCCCCTCCAATTTTTTTCGTGCTCTCATGTACGCTGACTAAAACAGCCCCCTGCACTGGAAATCATTGGGGATTTTGTCTAGAATGTCTATTTCACACTCGAAAAGGCATTTCGGCGCGAACGTTGAAAACTCGGGCTCGATTTTCTGGCAACACCCATGCACCTGGAGTCACATAGCGCAAGGAGCCCCATACGAGCACAATGCTTCAAGGGCATTTTGAAGGCCAGGCTGCTCGTCGCAGCATGTCGCGGAGGCCGCGGAATTGACGGATTCACGGAATGGTTATCAAATTTTTATAAACTTTTCGCCCGCAGCGGCCGAAAACGTCTGTGGTTTCAAACGATTATAAACTTTTCGGGCGCTTCGGCCAACATGATTTAAAGTTAGCTGGTGTCTACAGCGTTCGCCTTCCATAAGCAACACTCGTGTTTGCGTCCGCCTCGGAAGAACATTTTTAGCTAAATGTGATATTGCTGCGGGCGCGGAGCGTTGACGGCGAAAACTCGCAGTCCCATCTCCCGGTATGGGCATCGGCGATACACATGGCCGGCTTCTCCGCAGTGATAGCAGAGCGGGCGGTGGTCGGGGGCTCGCCAAATGTCCGTCTTCCTCGAGTTGGTGCGCTGGGCGACGGGTGGGCGTGCTGGTGGTGGCGGCGGCGGATGACGGAATTGCGTCGTTGCAGGTCCCTGGCGTGGTCGCGGAGGGGGACCTTGACGGCGTGCGACGGCGGCGTATGTCATCGCTTCTGGCTGGGGCTGCGGTAATTATGGTTGCAGCTCGGGAACTCCAAGCGATCGGTGCACCTTTTCTCTCACGATGTCGGCGAACGAAGCCACTTGGGGCTGCGACGAAGGCAGGACCTTGCGCAGTTTTTAGCGCACAATGGCCCTGATGGTCTCCTGAAGGTCGCCGGAGTCCAGTCCTTGGATGGCGTACTGCCACGTGAGTCCCTGGCGGTTATATTGCCGGGTGCGTATCTCCAGAGTTTTCTCGATCGTCGATGCCTCTGCAGAAAACTCAGCTACGGGCTTCGGCGGGTTACGAATAAGTCCTGCGAAAAGTTCTTGCTTGACGCCCCGCATCAGGAAGCGGACTTCTTTCTCCTCTGACATTTCCGGGTCGGCGTGCCGGAAAAGGGGGGCCATCTCCTTCGTGAAGATCGCGATCGTCTCGTTTGGCAGCTGCCCTCTGGTTTCTAGTAGTCCTTGGGCTCACTCTTTTCGCACGACGCTTGTAAACGTTTGCAAGAAGCCGCTTCGGAACAGGTCCCTCGTCGTTAAGGTGGCTTCTCGATTCTTGAACCAGGTCCTTGCGGCGTCTTCCAGTGCGAAATAAACATGCCGTAGCTTGTCGTCGCTGTCCCAACTGTTAAACGTAGCGACCCTCTCATACATCTCGAGCCAGGTTTCCGGGTCCTCGAATGTTGATCTGCGGAACTTCGGAGGTTCCCTGGGCTGCTGCAGCCCGATGGGGGACGATGGGGCTGCTATTGGGGTTGCCTTGTCCACAATCTTCTTGGTCTTCTCAGGTAGAAGTGCGTGCTCCGGGGGCAGCTGTTGAAGACGGCGGCTTGCTCGATGCTCCGGGACTACGTTGGTGTTCTCTTTGCGGTCCTGGCTTGGATCACGGCTTGTCGGGGGTGTCCTGTACATGAACAAAAAGCACCTCAACCAGATGTCATGTGGTGGTGACGTTGAAGAACACAGTAGCAAATACTGTGAAAGACAAAACTAACTTTTATTGGGCGAACCTGTGCCCACAAAAACAGGCTACACTTATAGCACAACGATAGCGGAGAACACGGTCGGCGATCGTCGAAAATCTGATAAGCGGGTCAAGTGCGTCGGCTTTTATACAGCAGTCATCGAATGTTCCAGACTAATCGTTGTGACCCGCATGCCTTCCACAAAGTTCTACAACATTCGAGTCGCGCGATGAAATCAGGTAACACAAGGTTCGGCGACAACAGACAGTGGATAGAAGCATCGATAACTTTCCAGAAACTTCGGATACACGCAGACGCGTCCCGCGCTGTGCGATAACATTTGTTAGGCGGCGAAACGTGGTCGCCCGCTAAATATAAGTACACATGTCAATATGACATACCTATCTCATGTGCTAAATGTGTACATCGCGCAAACCGGCCGATGCATTAACGATCGGCTAAGGAGCACCACAACAACAGTAACAACGCCATTTTAGTTCATCTAGGCGTGCGCTGTCGAGAATGTGGGTGCAAACCTGCCTTCGACAAATGGAAGATTCCAATAAGGAGAAAATCGAGCATTACTAGAGAGATTATCCAGGCTGCCGCAATTTGATCTCCAGGAAATAACTGTGTAATTTGTCCCCCAATAGCCTTGTAAGAAAAGAGCCGACTTCCCTTGATTGAAATTTGAGTGTGTGATGGCGGTACGAGCAGGTTACGTGCGCATGTGTGGTGTCCTTGCTTTTTGCCAAGTGTTCGCTTTAGAACTAGCTAAGCACTGACAAAATAAAATTTTTTTTCGAAGTTAACGCAGTGTCTGTGTTCATTGTGTGCCTCCGTTGTCTCCGTTTGTTCCAGTGCCGTAGCATAGCACTATGTTCAATCAACAGGCCCAATTAATGACTCTGATTACGCTTATACATTTTATCCTAGGAGACTATTTAATAAATGAAAAAAGCCTGTTTTTGCAGCCGAATTCCTGTATTCGAAGGCAGTAGCCAGTTACAAGCTAAACAGAATCAAATTAGAAATGAAGCACTAAAGCAACTTTTTTTCCATTACTGTTGCATCAGAAGTCGCTTTTGGCTCAAACAGAGCATCATTGCTGGGTTATTCAGAGCAAACGAGATCAGGGATGAGGCACTGAAGCAGATTTTTTTTTTCTTAACGCTGCACCAGAAGAAAATTTGGGTTGGGCCAGCGACACGGGCATACAGTGTTTAGTTACATGCTGTCACGTAGGTTAATTTAGCGTCTAATCCTGCAGGTGACACATTTCTTTCTTATCATTTGCACAGTGTCACCCAATCAACCTTAGTGCCATTCAATGGAGAATTCATTCAGCTTTAAGTGAGGTTGCTGAGCTCGCTTTCATCGGCTTGCACACACTTCACACTCTGCGAGTGAATAGTTAGTCTCCCTCTGCGGCCAAAATTTTTGTCCTGTGTGCGCGTGGCCTTTCTTCTAGACGATAGCTTGGAACCGTGCCGGTGTTGTCTAGCTGGAGTAACTGAATTCTGGCCATCTTTCGACGCAGCTGCTGTCGAGTAGACGGTCAGCACTGCACGTATTCGGCTTAATTCCTGACTGAAGAAAGTAGGTGAACTAGTTGTGTTTCGTTTTTTTGAGGAATGTCGTTGTGGGGGGGGGGGGGTCTCAGCACTGTACTGAGTATGCAATCTCCGATCATATCATCCTGGTGGCTCTTGGATGAAGTCGATTTGAGATGGGATGGTGGCTGCGTTGAAGTCTCAACAATGTGAAGAATGCACTATCTGTGGTCACAAAGCCCATGTGAGCCTGGAAGGGAGTGCACCCAAGGGGTTAGGATTCGCTTTGCAAGAGCATTCACAGCTCAGCAGAAATGATGCCATCAGTGGTCGTGGCTCTGGTGGCCCCTGGGAATAGGCGCTCTCAACTTGTGGAGAAATGGCTGCACGTGAGTTACCACGCCAAACAAGCTTTTACCAGCAGTAGCAGAGGCAGAAATGGAGCCATGGAGCTCAATACTTGTTTCAGAGCACTCGGCAATAAGTTTCAGCTATACACACGTTCAAGCGGCTGGATACCAGGCATATCACTGTCAGAATCCATGTCGTCCTCACGCAGATGTATGGCGATAGGCTCAACATGCGCACTTGCAAAATTGTCTCCCATGGACATTAGTTTAATGTCAATCGCATGCCGAAGAGCGTTTGCCCAGTGTTTGCCTTTTACCTTGACGGTTTTTTTCATTAGGAGCTCCTCTACACCTGCCAGCTTAATTGTGGCATTCGTGGCTGCCAGACCTTGCTTCATATGTGCCTATATGAGCTTAATTGGATGGCGCTCGCAATTTTAGGGCGGGAGCCAAAGTACAATGTGCCTTGCTCTATCAGCGGCACCGTCAATTTAATACTTGACGCCCCGTAGCTTTACAGAGGCCGCAAGGTTCAGTGGCTCCTTTTTGACCATTTTCTTTTCCCAAACAAGTTCTTTCGACATCAGTCAGTCCTGAATGACATTCATGCGCGAACCAGTCGTAGGCACTGCTTCTTCCAGCCGCGGGTGGTACAAGGAATTCTGCATGACAACAATAATAATAATAATAATAATAATAATAATAATAATAATAATAATAATAATAATATATATTTTTATTCACTTCAATTCATACAACGTGTTCCAGCCTGCATAAGCGTTGCCGCTTGTGTGCTGAGCTGGGCAGCCAGGTTAAGCACATGAAACAACAGCGAGTAAATCATAGTTGAAAAGAAGAAAAAATAAAATCAACAAAATACTCCGCAACTGCTTGTGCGAAAAAAGAACAAACAAACAGAACAAGTGATAGCAAATCAACTATGCACACTTTCGTACACGAAATGAAAACATTAAGAACATGGCCAACAGCAAATTACCTCATTCAATATTATCGTTCAGCCAAGGTCGCAGGAAATTCTTAAGGTCTTTTAATCCGGTAATACTCGGGAGGGTTCGTATTTTATTGAAGTAATAAGGAACATAGTAGGTACGGATTCTTTTGCCATAAGTGGTGAAGATGCGGCGAATGACATACTTTTCTGATTGACGGAGAGGCCGTACTTTAATGTTGCAGATTTTAAAGGAGCTGTGAAAGAAATGCTTGCACAATATGTCAAAGACAAATTGCTTGTGTACAGGTAGCATGTCAAAATATTCCATACTCTCTCGGGCTGACTTATCATGATAGTTGGTTCCATAGGAGAGATTGGTTGCAATCCTGTGCACTATGCGGCTTAATGTGTTTAATTTATATAAAGATGCGGTTCCGTAAATTGTTATCCCGTATCGTAATATGGACTCTCCCAATCCCTTATATACCATTTTTCTAACCGATACACCACATATAGATCGTAGAGCATATATATAAACGCACACTAGGCGTAGGCGTTTGGCTAACTCTGCAATATGAATATTCCACGACAGTGTTTCGTCAAATGTGATACCAAGGTATTTAAAATTGGATTTAAGTTCCAAAGGTGGGCATGAACAGCGCGTACAGTTCCTCTCATGAAGGTATATATTTGATAGTCTTCTAAACACTTTATATGGGCTATGAAAACAAAGTAGGCAGGTTTTTGTACTATTAGTAAAAATCTGATTAGTGTTTAACCATTCTATCAAAAGATGCACATCTTGCTGCATCCTGTCGGAGGCCTCTTCATACGTTTCACTTGGTATGGCCAGGGCGGTATCATCCGCGTATAAAAAGAGTTGCGAGTTCAGTGGAAGACAGGTTATGTCATTGACGTAAATCTTAAATAACAAAGGTCCTAAAATTGATCCCTGAGGAACACCTGTCGAAACGTTCAAAATTGGGCTGTATAATCCGCCTAGTTGGACGCATTGGGCTCGATCAGCAAAATAGCTTTTAAAGAACGACATGTATGGACCTCTAAACCCAATACTGTCAAGTTTATCTAATAGTAGATTGTGATTGATAGTATCAAATGCTTTTTGCAAATCAATAAAAAGTGTAAGGACAATGTTATTATTATCTATTTCTTTGCAGACTAGGTCATGAAAATCCTCTAGTAGGTTTACCGTACTGTTGCCTTTGCGGAAACCATACTGGGCTGCATTTAGTAGATGGTACTTATCAAGAAATGATGTCATGCTAACATGTATAATTTTCTCTATGATACAAGCGAGGGAGGACAAAATTGCGATTGGCCTATAATTATTATAATCCTTTTTGGAGCCTTTTTTATGCAATGGTCTTATTACGCTTACTTTCATGTACGTGTGAATTTGCCCAGTTGTTAACGTTTCGTTGATAATAAAAAGTAATATAGCTTTAAGTATGTCAAAATGCACTATTAGATCTCTTATCCTAACACTATCATAGCCTGGTGATTTTGTTATTGGCATTGTTTTCAACACATCCCATAATTCCGTCTCAGTGACAGTAGGCATGTAAGCTGAATGAATGCTCGAAGTAGCGTTCGCCATTTTGCTTCCCCGTCTACACAAGGAAGTAACAGATTCTACGAAGTGTTTATTGAACTCAGTGGCCAATTCTACCTTGGTTTTATCTGGAAAGGCCTGTTCTAAAGTATCGTCAATGCTTTTCTTGGATGGTTTTCCTATGGTGGTTTGCACTAATTTCCAAGTTTTTTTACATCCCTACTGCATGCCGAGAATTGATTAAGCTGGTACTGTTTTTTTGCGAGTCGTATTTTTGCTGTAATCTTATTTCGCAGTTGCCTGAATTCTTCTCTTAGTGCAAAGTCATGAGGGTTCTCATTGCGCCTTCTTAAAAGTTTACTCTTGATGTAAGATAGCTCAATAATTTCCTTGTTTATCCAAGGACTTGCCTGATTTCGCCGTTTCATCCTCACCTTAGTTTTCGATTTATTGTAGATTGATTTTAGTTGCTCTACGAGCAGTTCGTAAGCATGTAGGTGATTGTGCTGCAAAAAGGAAGTCCAGTCATACAACTTAATTAGTTTATCTACTTTTTCATTGTTAATTACAAGCCTTTCTGTAGATATCTCCTGTGCCACCATTTTACTCTCTTTTAACAACGTAAGCGTAATAAAATAATGATCAGCAACTTTTTCTTTGATAATACAGCTGAACGTTTCCTGTTGCGTTACGGATGTACTGATATGGTCAATGCATGTCTCTGTGAATTCACTTCCTAGAAATTCTTCTCGCGTATAGCCCTGAATTTTATTCTCCAAGCCAAAACTGGCCAACAGCGTTAAGTACTCACTTACACCTACCCTATTGGTCACCGAAACGTCAATGTTGAAATCTCCTGCGAGAATCACACGTTTATTTACTCCATACTTTTTCAGGAATCTAGTGAGCTCCTCTAAAAAAATCTGCAATATTCTTGTTAGGAGGTCTGTAAATCGCACAAACTAAAAATTCATCTTCACTGCCTACCTTGACACACACACACACACTAACTACCTTCACACTACCTTGAGCCAGCCGCTCCAAAACGGCATAATACCACCTTCCAAAGCAGCTGCTGTCCATCTGCTCGTGGTAGTCACCGGTATTTTTACCCATAAAAACATCCATGCAACCAACGACGAAGCCCTCTTTGCTGCCTATGTCCTTCGCAATTAGGGGTTGACTTTTCCCTGACGGCTGCTTCAAAGATGTCGTCAGGCCACGCATGAAGACTTCGTGGTGCGAAGCAACAGCCATGCCCGTCCAAATAGTCAAAAGCGTGTGCCCCGAATTAACCCAGATTTCATCCAGGTAGAATATTTTTAGATCGTCCTTCCTGTACTTGACGATGTCATACAGGTACCTCTGCTGCGAAGCGACGATGTCGTCCCGCTCGATCAGCAGCGAGTTCCGCCCCATCTTGTCACTCCTGAATCCGATGTCACTGAGCAGGTGGGGCACAGTCCACGGTTTAAAGGGTGTACTATCACCGCTAGTGTTGAAATCAGCGGCAACTATCTTTGTTGTCGGGATCTCATTAAAGGCGAAAAAAACAGAAGCGATGCACGCAAGGTCGCAATGCACACTTCATGAAATCATCGTGCACTTCGGTGCGTTCTCTCTGGCCCGCGCTTTCCGGTCAATTTCAAGAGGGCGTCGCAACATTTCCATCATTTTCCTTCACCTCCACCTTTAAGTCTATCACCAAAATCACGCTGAGTTCGAGATGATCACTCACTTTCGCGAACATTTTTTCCAGGAAGAGCTCGGGGTTCAGATGTTGCAAGTGAACGTACGCGTTCCTGATCACCGCCCGTCCGGAGCGTTTTTGTTTTTTCTTGTATCGCCGGGGTGGCGTGGATGTCAATGCACCACAGTTCTATGTCGAGAACGATAAAGCACATTCCGATGTCAGCTCATCAGGCTCCATGGCGGAACAGAGAGCCGGCAATGCGCAAAAGCAAAGAGGCGCAGGCAGAACCAAGGAAGCGGATAAGAAAAAATCAGCAACAGCATAAATTCAGCGCCAACAACAAAGCTGCAATCGTAATTCGTTCCTGAGGCTTAGTTTGCTGCAAAATGTTGGCAACTTCCTGTAGAAAATACGTTGATATTCACAACTAAACAACAACAGCAAAAGAAAACAAAACTTACTTTTTTATTGCACTGCATGCCCCAGCGTAGATTATATTTTCACAATGGCTTGGTGCTTAGTTGGTAAAACATCTTGAAGGGTTAACAGCTCAAGCAGACGGGGACAGAGTGAGCAGCAACAGGACACCTGTTGTTGCTTATGCTGTCCCCGTCTGTGCGCTCTGTTAACCCTTTAGGATCATATCTTAAGCTGCATTACCTTTTCTTGTTGAACTCACTACTCCAGTTGACAAATAAGCCATTTTACCTTTTGTACTCTAACGGGCAGATGAATAATTCTAGCTAACGTTTTGTTTTCGCTCAGAATAAAGGCTTCCTTTGCAACTACTTGTACGTGTAGATGCACTCAGAGAAAACGGGCTCCAATGGCGCTACACGTAGGTGTAAGGCGGTCGGCCGCGACGTCACGTTCTCGCAATGACACTATTGGCTGGAAGGGGTCCTTTGACAGGGGAAAATCTGCATTGCTCTTGACTTCTGTCTTGACTTCTATGGCGAGGCAGCAGGTGGGCCCTTTCACCCGCTCTGCTTCGTTGAGGCGCGCTTCTGACGTGGAGTCGCTGCTAATGGCAATGCGAGTTCAGGTGCTGTTCCGCTGCTTCAGCTGACCACACGCCGGCTTTTTCACTCAAAGGGCTATTTGACGCTCTTGCATCAAAAATATTTATATTTGGCAGTATTTATGGCAAAAGACCGCATGGAAGGGCTCGAAAACGTTAGAAGCCAAATTTCAGCTTTCTGAAAAGAAGAAAGAAATACCTTGATACCGTAGTTCACGTCTTGCAAAATGTGGAGAACCATATGAACAATACGCAGGCAGATTTTCAAGATTGTGCCTCATTTGGGGGTTAAATAAACATCATTAAACCCTAAATTTCGGTCTGTTCGTGTGCTTCTATGAAAGGCTTCCAATCTTTCTCAGCTTGCCTTAGAACTTAAAACAGCAGAAATTTGCTATCTGCGCAACAATAGGCATATATTATGGGTTACACGTATCGAAAGTTTCAAGTGTGACGGTTAATCATGCGCTCTCGAAACAGTTTGTCAATGCTCCTCCTCACTCAAATTTTATGCGATGTACAAGGCATGGAGTTGTGCACAGAGTGGTAGAAAAGTACGCGAACATGTGCGCACCGAGTAAAACACACCATGAACAAATTTCACGCTGTGCACATTTCGTGGGGTCATTACAATGCAGGCGCTGGGTCGATATTTGGGAAGAGAAAAAGCGAAGGTGGTGGCTTCCCACATAAGTTGCTAATCTATGTTGGCTGCATGACGTTAATGCTCTCCCCCAGTTTATTTTCTTCCTCCATGGCGATCGCAAACGACGGACGCAAAATTGTAGAAGGCCTGCATGCTGCCGACGCGTCGCGAATTGCAAACCGATGGGCGGCAGCGTATCTATGTGCGGTCTGCTAGGATCGGGGCTGTATGCCAACAAGTGACGCCAGATGAGGTGGTGCACGTTTTTGTACACTAGTACAGTGGCGCTGGGGCTGAGCTAAGGAGTGCTGGCTGCGAACCCGTCCACGCCTTTAATGCAGCAAACCTCGACGCGGCTTGGTACCTGTTTTACGTGAACGGAGGTCATCTTCTTTAGGAATGTGGTTAGTATGGCACAAATGTCGCTCACCACGACCGACCTGTTCTAGAAGATAGATGTTGGGAAAAAGCCGAGGTCTCAATCTGATGCGAAAGAATAGCTCGGCCGGTATGTTAACTTATTGCATACAAAGGAAGGAAAGACAGCTTTTTTCTTCCGCGGCTTACAGTGCTCGCAAAGTATAACGTAATAATTCCGTAAGAAACGGGCAAGACCGGCCCAGAAGGAGCGACGGCGAGCACGACAGCAAGTAAGGAATACTCCGAGATTCCCTGTGGTTGTTGGGTCGTGAGGTTCACGCAGAACTCGCAGGAGCAGTTGCTTTGGAATGAGAAGGAGCAGGTTCGGATCATGGGCTAGAAAGTTGCGATAATATGGCGTGTTGTCCTGACGACGGAACATGCTTAGTGATGCTTCTGTATAGGCGAGGATTAAAGGCAGTCGATGGGCATCGCAAGGAGACAATCCTACGTTATTCGTCAGCAATGTTGAAAATGTGGAGGACGCTTAGGCTTCGCCTTTAAAAGTGGGTCGCGATAGCATTCAAAGATCCTCACTGCTTCTACCGCTTTCCGGCTACTGCAGCTTATGTAACCTTAATGTTTACCGGCAAACACTGGCGGCGAACACTATGCACAGAGGCGAGCTGTCTGGTAGAAAGGCGGCGTCTAGTGTGCACTAGCCCAGAGGTATTGCACAGCCGCACCAAAAATAATAAATCATTTTTCTGGTTTTGGTTATGGTTTCCCACTTGTAATATTTCAGTCTGGGAAAACACAAAAGGCATGCGCTGTCGCTGTTCTGGTTCGTGACATTTGTTTGTGGGATGTAATTCTCAAAATATCGAGGAATCAGTTAGCCATTAATGCCAGACAAGGTATGAGCAAGTTTAGTGATTGAATGGTGCCACAATGTAACCCGCGTATACCACATGTCGCGTAGCAAGGCATGAGATATACGCATACTTAAATATATACGGGAATTTTCGCTCACGGGAAGTCGGAGCCGGACGCCGACGCCAGAATTTCAGCGACACGGGGACCTTCACACTGGCGCGTTAATGCAGCTGCCCTGCTAAGCGTCTCCGACGTCAGGTCAGTAAATGTTGCAATGCTACATATAATCGGAATGTTGGTGTAGGCCCCTGAATTTGCAAGGAATCAAGTACGAACACACTCGAAGTCGTAAGGCTAACGAGGTGAGCCGAGCAGGAGGATCTTTGAGGTAATAAAGCAAGCAGAGAGCATGATGATCAGTGACGACAGAAAAGGGCCGACTGTGCAAGTAAGCGGAGACTTTAGCAGCATACCAGACGAGATCAGGAACGACCCACTCAACAATAGAGTAGCTGCATCCTGGTGTACACTGGAGATGGCTGTCCTAGGCGATAATGCGATAACGCGGTTGAGGCCGTAAAAGGACTTTTACTATGCCGTGACTACACACATTGGTGCCAGCTGGGTTGGAGTGGGTAAAAAAAAAGTACGGGGATCGAAACCTCACACATTCAGGAAAAATAGTGGACGATTGTTTGCAAGGACGAAAGAATAGCGAAGTACTGTTCGCAGAATATATTGGCAGAAGCGTAGCAGCGCCGAGCAACATTCAAAAGAGATCGTGAAAAAATTATTTTGTCGTCTACGCTATGACGACATATATTACGGGCTGCCTCGTAACAATACCTATGGTAAATGTACTGCATATTTCTTGTTTTCTGCACACGGAGCATGGGTTCTTCAATTATCTCAATGTGATCTTGCTGCTTTGGATACACTTCCTGTGTGCTCTGTTGTGGGAGTCATGTCTGCAACTTGAAAACACCATCTGTGCTGCTAGCGGCCTCTCGAATAAGATACATAGATGACATAGATGACAATAAGATGACATAGGTCTATATCTGTCTTAATAATTGATTCACGGCACAATATTACGTTTTTTAGTGAGCACTGACTATCTCAGCAGCATGTACTTTTGCTGAACAACTGTGTCGAGGCATTTCTTTTACATTATCACACACTCTTTCCATAAAGCAGCCGCACGTGCCCAGTCAAACTGTAAATATAGTAGGCCTGTAATTCTTGCGGAAGATAGCACCTAAATTTCTGAGTGATTTGCATTAAAACATATTAATAAAACACGACATGAAAGTCTGCATGCATGCATAATTGTGGATCGTCTTGGGAAATCTGCGATGCCTGTATGCCTGGCACGCAATCAAAGATACTTCAGATAACAGTGTGCTCGGCCGAGTGAAAACGCAAGCATTCCCCGGAGCCTCCTATCAAACAATAGAGCTGGGCTAAGTGGTTACAAGTGGGTAAAATCCTGCGCTTGTGTGGCGCGAGATTGCATGCGCACTGTACTGCAGAATTTGGGTCAGTATATGCAAAGTGTTGGGCCAAAGGGGCCTGCGATTACACTTCCTGTACAATTACATTGCAAGTACCATAACGTGCGCCTTAGTGAAAGTCGATTATATGCAATTTTATAAAATCGTTTAGAAAGCACAGACGGAAGGCGTTTCTTTCGACGTGCGCGAAGCGAGATGCCACTGTGCAGTGATCTCTCCCCAAAAAATTGTGTTCTCCCGGAAGGTGCAGGAAAGCATGAAGTTGGCAAGGTTTCGAATTTCAAGAGTAGCCTGCGCGTGTAGCGTGGTCAACTAGTATTTTGGACTTCGGAAAAAGCTGCCTAATTTTAGGAAGTACTGTGTGTGCAATCTATACGTTTAAGATCCTAATGCACCGCTAAGATTAGTGCCTTGTTGCTGTTCCTCTAAGGATCGCGTATTATTGACTTCGCATACAAATTGACATGCCTTAGGTTTAGATAATCAGAAATCCTTCCATTGAATGCGCCATTCGGCCCAGATTGTGGCACCACAATAACTGTGGCTCCCGGTTTCTTGCTTGCTTGAAATTATTTTCGTTGCAAACCGTGAAATGATGTCATTGATAATTTTTATGCGGAGAATATATTTAAGTGCACATACACAATTTAGCAGCCCGTCCTATAACTTGAATGGACATGCCAGCAAGTCATCCCTTTTTCAAGCAGTCTATTCCCTAACTATGTATGTACAGGGGAACGTTACCTTAGCAACAAGTTGGCACCGGTGCCTCACACGGCTCTCCGACTTGAAGCCACTGAATGGCAGCCTCAGAATGGCAGCGGCTTGCGTCAATTATGACATGTCCGCTTATCAGATAACATCATTGTTAAGTGCGTCGCGCCTTGCGCACGAGTTTCACGAGACCCTTTTTGTCGGCTCTTCGCCGAAGGAGCACCTGCTGGCCTGCAGTGTCTGACACAAAGGTAGGCACCCTTTTGATACCCATCTTCGACTCCCTTCCATTACTTGGTTGAGTCGTTGTAGGCAAAGAACAAATTGATTCTATATTTGGTCTTGGATGTTTTTAAAGTGATTTAGCACTAAACAGTATGAACGGGCAGAAAATTTGCTGGTCATGAACTTTACAAACGGCTCTTTATCATGGCCTTTATCGTTCGTTACGCAAGATTGGACAAATACGAGCGCTCATGCGACCAAACTGTTACTAGAGAGTTAAAACTTTGGTCAGGCATTTATTTTGTTCAGGATTGTCATTTCCCGTCAGATACTTTTAACGGTGAAGAAAACCAACTAGCCGTTGCATTGCTTGCCTAAACATTTATTCCCACAGCTGTGCCAACGATTCCAGGGGGCCTACACAAGAAACTAGAGGGTAAGGGTGCTTGAAAGACTCTAGAGTTGACGGCAATCTTCACACGACACCTTGATTTCTGTGTCCAACATGCACCTTCTCAAGGCATCCTTTCTGGACCTATCTCGAAGACAGGCGGCAGACTGTCCTTACCGACACTTGCTCTTTTTCAGTGATCCCTACCTAGATGTGGCATCACAACGCAACTAATAAAGAGAAGAAAACACTGGTCATATAGAACAATGGGAAGTATATAAAAAAAGAAAAAAAAAGAAAAATATAACGACTACTACGACGACAAAAAATTTAAGAGGAGTATCTGTAGGAGTTAATTCTGACCCCTTATTAAAAAATTCTTTTTAGCAGGTTAGGTTACCCAAATTATTGGTGCAGCTCTGCCAGCCAACGTTTTTCGTTGACAACTCCAGGTTCATTCACTTATCCAGATTCTACGAGCAAACTATGCGCTTTGCGCCTTTCGACAAGTAATATATCGGCGAAAATAAACTGTTCTTTTTTTTTAGCAGTGGAAAGAATGTATCTTTGAATGGTCTAGTGCAGTCCCGGTGAGCGCGACACTGGACGTCGTAGGCGAAACAATGACATGGAAGGTGTTGTATAGTCTCTTCGGTTCCGCAAGGGTAGCACATTGACATGACACCCGTTCCAACGATTAAGCCTTTGTAGATGGCCCTCTCTATCCACCTCTCCGCCCCAAGGAAATCGCGGTCCAACAACTCTATGTGGTAGCGGCTGATTCACGTGGTAGTTGTACCTTCAAGGAAGACGGCAACGTATGCCGACGAAATCTAGAAAGCCAATTCGTATGCATCGTGGCTCGGGACAGGAGAGGAAAATTTGAACGATTAGCTGATTTCGGTGAGCTACCAGGTCTGGGTTATTGTATACAGCGCGATTACAGCAAGGTTTGTCTCCACTGGGATGACTGGCGCTTGAGGCACCTTCGATAGCCTTGGCTGACGCAATGTCAGCTGCAATTCGAAAGATATTAGATTGTGCGTCATCGCTCTTGCATAATATTAAGTGAAAGATGCATTCAACGAAAGGGTCGCTCCCGTGTTCTTCGGAACTGATTTAAGGACTTATGTGCAGTATATGTTGCTATTATGGTCTCTGCTAATGAGACATCATTTCACTTCCGGCAGGCCTGTTTCGCGCGATTGCACCATGTTCCACAAACACAATAAACAGAAAGTGAATTTGTGAATCTTTTAAATTCGTTTTCTAGACGTCGCACAGTCTCGCGCAGTAATATCTCTTTACACAAACCACGTGAACAGGTCGAATCGTGCTATATGCTGCATGTCAATTACAAAAACATGTTTGAAGAAAAGCGCCGTTACATACGTACGTATTTCCACTTGTATTTACGACAACGACCATTTGTGGGCTCCTTTTAAAATAGGAAAGCTGAAAGGAGCACGCCGCTCACCGCTTTGACTGCCGCACGTGGCGACTATTTCTTATATGTCTCATTTTTCCTCAGTCTGAACAACAACTATTGCGCTTAAAAGCTCGCGTCCTTCATATCAAATGCTAGAACGTCACAAATTCATGGGGTGAGACTAGTTAGCGCTGGAAACGCAAGAGTCTAGAAAAAAAAGTGGGAAGAGACAGAAGCATCTATCAATGGGACGCACTTGTTGAGAAGATAGTATGATACAACGAAGGATGATAAAACAATGCGTGCGTTCTCTTAAATTTTGCTTGCCGTCTCATTCATAGAATTGTCGTTGTTACTGTGCTACATGTTCCCTGCAAGGCGTGTTGCTGTACCGGCAATTTGTTGAAACGCTGAACCTATACTATAGCTAGAGAGGCCTGAGTAATCAGAGTGTAATAGCGACGCAAGGCAGTACGTACTCTAATCTAAAGAAGCCACACCAACTGCTACGGATTGTGTGGTAAAAAATTTATTAATAGAACACGCACTTGAGCAATGTGGGTACTATTCATGCTTACTACTAGCATTACCGCTGTTGGGCTGTGTAATTCACGCATTGACGATCGTGTTTATAAGATACTGCCCTTATTAATCTACGCAACAAAGTGCAAAAATTTCAACATAGCACGCACACCAAAGCGCTCTCGACTATCAAATACGACATCGCAGATCAAAACGACTTTCATATGGCCTAGACGGGGCATATTTGACATGATTCATGAGCACGGAAAAGAAAAATTAACAGGAAATCACTTCCTTCGGATGTACGCTTTTCTTTCGTGCAGTGTATGTTTCACAGAGCGCTTTTTTAGTAATCTCTAACTTCATTATGCATCACGCTTACCAAGTCACAGTTCCCTATTGTCACTCACAAAGAGCCAGCAGAAAACATGAACAACAAGGGGATTCCAGCGAAAGCAACGGCCGTGGCCGCTCAGTTGTCATGCCCACTGCGCTGCCCAGCTGAAGGTCGCGGCTTCGGACGCGGCGGCTGTTTTACGATAGGGCGTAATGCGAGAAAGCTCGTGTACCGTGCATTTGGTGCACGTTAAACAGTCCCAGCTGGCCAGACTAATTTCGCAGTTTCCCATGTGATGTTCCTCACAATAAGATTTCGGATTCGGCACGTAGACCTTCATGATTTAATTAGTTCATATTTGACTAATTAGAACCAGCCAAATTGTTACCTTGCCTGAATTAGCGGCGGCTTTTCCTTAGGCCAGAGCATTAAGGCGGACAGAATTTGCGAGACCGTCGCGATTATGCCCATTCTCGCACATCGTGCGAGGGAAAAAGGAAGCGCCTTGTCGTTGGGCTAAAGTGTAGCACACGACGCACTGGATAGTGCTGGTAACAGCTGTATACACAGCAATGTCCGTACTTTGGGTTATCTAAGGGTTTATGAGGCCTGCATGGTCACTACACGTGTGCGTGACAACGCTCGCTTGCTGGCAAATCATGTTGCTCCACAGTGCTTGTTTTGGCTGCCAGTTTATACCACCCACTCATCTTCTGAGCCCTTGTCTGCTCCAGGCTCTCTACCAAATGAGATCCCGTCTTGTCTGCTCTAGAGTTCACAGTCAGTGGTCGGTGTGTAACACCCCTGGCTATCCAGGACTTCCTCAGTTTTCAATCTCGAGTGCTTTATCTAAAGCTAGTGCTTTTGTTGAAATATTATAAGGCAGAACGCTCTCACCAAACGCTTTGCAACGTCCAGTATAAATATAATTGTTACAGCACATCCAACAAACCTCTCGTATTCGCCGTCAATTGGAGCATGAAGGATTCATTGAAACGTTTCTGTAATACGCTATGTCAAGACATACACCATGGGTGCATTTTCATTTTGTTCTAGGCGTGCGCAAGAGACTATTTGCGTTCTTGTCCCATAACAGAACTTTTGATTCTTGGTTATTAGTGCATGATACGAAGCTGTTTCCTTTCCTTCATAACAGCAACGTCATCAGCCGACATGGACTTTCTCGGTGAATATACACTGGAACCATAGCACTGGTTTCAGCACAGTTGACGCCACATGCATCGCATGCTTGTTTCTAAATTGGCAAGCTGAGGATGGAACCTTGCGTGCATGTGTAGACAGCATCTTAATTTTACGGCTTTTAGTACATTTCATATTTCCGCGTGGCTTTAATCTGGTTTAGTTGGGTTTCTTGTTATGTTTTTGCTGTCATGCGAAAACGAGCTCGCGATGCGTTATGGTACCTCATTATTCAATTAATCACACATACCATCAATCCCTCGAGCGATTATAACAAGAACGACAAGTAGAATGGTAGGTGTTGCAAACACCAAACCGATTATATTTACAGCGTTTAACTTGAAGAGTGTTAATGCAAAAGGTTTTTTGCTCTAGATGATAACCAAAAGAGCGAACACACCCTTACAGCTCCAAGATACGGTTACAAGATATGGTTAGCTAGTTAGAATCTGGTGCATCAAAATCAAAGAAACTAATTGAACATCGACATAGTAAGCTATGCGATAAAAATATACCACACTGAAAGGATAAGCATCATATACAAGTCCACATGACGCATTAGGGAAAACCTCAGTGTAACATACAAAAATAGGGCCATACTTCTTAACTGCTGGAACATATAGAAGAAAATGAACGGTAAAATTAGGTAGCTAATAAAGTACGTAATATTATAAATATTAGGTTGTTTACAAGCCATACTACAAAACATGTTGATTACAGACAAATCGGGTAATAAAGGAAAAAGAGAGTGCGGGCGTATAGGGATATCAGTGACAAAGCGAAGCGAGCAAATCACGGCTATAAGGCGAATATTTTACCACACAACAGGCAAGTATATATAATGAGCAGCTGCTACTAATGGACTGCCTCAGATTATTTCACGGTCGTATGACTAACAGAAATAAATAATTCTGAAAGCATTTGGCACGAAAATTATAGTTATTGAGTGTGTTGAGCGTTTAAAGAGGGTTGGCCGTGTTTTAGTTCTGGTGATGTATCTAGAGTTCTGATAGCTAAGCAGGTCATGTGAAAGCA
Organism: Dermacentor variabilis; assembly: GCF_050947875.1. Taxonomy (NCBI): domain Eukaryota; kingdom Metazoa; phylum Arthropoda; class Arachnida; order Ixodida; family Ixodidae; genus Dermacentor; species Dermacentor variabilis. The sequence continues at coordinate 168,579,251 of NC_134570.1, read as the reverse complement.
AGTAGGCAAGCCTAGAGTGGGTTAGTACTGCTCGGCTTTGTAGTGTTAGAATTCCGGCTCTCATGAATGTTTCAATGGGCGAGTCTGTTCGTTTATCCTTATATATATATATATATATATATATATATATATATATATATATATATATATGTGTGTGTGTGTGTGTGTGTGTGTGTGTGTGTGTGTGTGTGTGTGTGTGTGTGTGCGTGTGTGTGTACACCTTAACGGGCGTTTTTGCTTGGTACGCCTTCTAGTTTTTTCAGTTTGTTAATTCGACCCTTGGTCTACGGGAAGCCGGAAGAACGTTTGCGTACTCGACAACTGACCTGAGAAAAATTTTGTACGCTACAATCTTTTCACCAGGCGGTTCTAGTCGGAGGTGCCTTCGAAGCAAGAAATCGCGCTTCATAGTGGTGGATGCTATATGCCTAATATGGGAGTTCAGTCTGAATTTGCGTGTAATTGTTCATTCGGGGTACCTTCTTTCTCGAATTTGTACGAGCCGTGCGTCATTAACGGCGAACGAAATGTTTGAGATACTTCTTCTCTCAGTGATTGATGGGACTGCAGATTTCTAAGTATTCATAGTCAGGTGCCAGTCGGCACACCGGTTAGTCATTCCATTTAAGTCATTGTTTAATGTTATGTGGCCTTCATACGAGTAAATATTTCGATAAAGAACGCAGTTATCTGCAAATAGTCTAATGGTTCAAGTGACTTTTCCTGGTAGGTCAGTAATAAAAATATAAATAAATTTAAAGCCACAACGCTTCCTTGAAGCACCCCAAATGTATCATGGGCTGTCCAGGAAATCTACTGGTTCGTCACCGCAAATTGGGTAATGTTAGTTACGTAGTCGCAATTACATGGAGACGACTATGCGGCTTGTACGTAATTATATTATCCATTGTAATGAGGATAATGAGGTGCATTTAGGCTCGGACGCTCGCAGTGAGCGCGAGTGGACATCAGAAGAATAAGAACTGGTGAAGGTTTCTGAAGCGGTGGGTTCCGGTTTCAGTTCAGTTCAGTTCAGTTTATTGTCCTTAAAGATCCCAGAGGGTGTACTACATAAGGGGTGGGTTTAACATAAGTTCTACATTTGGTACACTTTATTAGTTATATTCAAAGTGATCAATCACATGCTGTAGGAATTCTTTTCTTCTGAACAATGGTTCAGTCTATAGGATTCCAACCAGAGCGACTGGAAAGCTCGCCTTCTCGTCCTGTCAGACAACCAGTAGACAACGTGGACACATTGAGCCTGTCCGTAAAAGTGCGACCGACACCGGTAATTGCTACAGACGGCACTTAAGCCTATATGATGTACTGCCAAATTTTTTTCTCAACTGAGACGCGATAATTGTCTTCAAGGCCTCCTATCATCCCAAAACAGCCAGTGTCGCCCACCAATGTCGCTTTCGGTGGCGTGGACGAGAGTAAGGAATACAAAAAGGTGGACTCGAGTTCTGGTGCGCACACTGAAGGCACGATGGCAGAAAAATAAAAAGCAGCAGAAAGCATTCAGAACGATGATCTCCGGTTTTCTTTTTCTTCCTGAAAATAGTGTGTTTCAAAACGTATGGTAGTTTTCAGAAAAATGGTCTCATCGCTTAGCAATTTGCAGGCAGGCAACAGATGAACCTGGTACGTTCTAGGCTTTCCCTCATTGAGGCAACTGCACCTGCAAAGTTCAATAACACATGTATACCAGCTGCCAGATGCAAGCGGCCGTTCAACTCTTTCGCAACCATCGACTGCGCTTGATGCTATCGCCACCATCAAGTTCTATATTATTTGCGAGCATACAGCTTCGAGCATATTACTTTCGAGCAGCTCCGTCTAAAGTAGTTGTAGCTTACTACTTCTCTGCCAACTTGCTTGCCTATCCACTCAGCGTCACAACTACGTGACGGAGGTTCTGATGCTCAGCTCTACCCGAAAGAGCCGGGTTGTCAGCTCAAGTAACGTCTCTGCAGGCGAAGCTGATGTTTCTGAAGACTAAAATGTGAAACAGGTCTTGGTGACTACAAACTCTGTCCGCCAAATTTGAACTCTTGCCTGACATCTTGCGCAGAGTGAAACTGGGACCGACGGCAATGAAGCTCCGCTATATGCCAGCTACACCGAGCCTCCATCAAGCTCTGTTCACATAACGCTAGTCACAAGGGTGCTCTGAATATGTTTTATTTGCGCAATTTTTATATAAAATCAAAGTCACTCAGCACAAGACAACAATGTCTATTATTCTAGTACTCATGTTTATATTTCCAAGAAAATTTACAATTCCGCGATTTCACGTGCAAGAACCACGATCGGATTATCAAATACGCCATAGTGGGCCTCTATGGATTAATCTTGACGACATGAGGTCTTCTTACGTGCACCCAAGGAGGGTCCAAACAAAAATTCTGGAGTGGCAGCGTCCACAATTGCTTACCAGCAGATGTGAAGCGAGAGCTACTCTATACTTCACTTCTGAAACATGGCCGTGACAGCTGAAATCTGCTCGCCTTTCAATTACTTTTATTCAGTTATTGTAAATGTAGAATAATTGGTAAAATTAAGTCTTCTGTGTTTTTCTTTTTTTTGGGGGGGGGGCGGCTAAAACGTTTTCTTTGGCTGCGTACTGATATCATGCTGTCAAGAAAAATTGGGCCACATGTTTAGGCTTCCTTCGCAAGAAAGAAGAAATCCGGGACAGTTGGTGTATCATTTACACGAAAAACTAGTAAAAAAAACTAAGCACAAGAGGCGCGAATTCCCACCTAAACGACGGGACCTACAACTGTGCTTTATCAAAAACAGAGCATTCTAGCAAGGCTAACCGAGCATGCGCAGCAGGACCAGCCCTAGTGACAAGGCAATCATGGAGGAGAGATACAAGCCAAATCTGCCGAGATCGATCTAAAAAAGAAAAATCCTTTTCAAGCAAGCACACGAAAGTTGTCCTAACATAATCATCACCATGCAAACCTATGCAGTAAGCTTGTAGAATCTCGTGCTCTTCTTTGCTCCTGCCTCTGTCAATAACATTGCTGAAAAGCGGGTAGCAACCACATTCAAGGCAATTACAAGGCGGGTTTGGTCTGTGATCAGAACCCAGGAAGGTGAGGTGTTCACGCAGCTGGTGATTATTAAATCGGCCTGTTTGGCCTATTTAACCATTTTCGCACTCGAGAAGTCAGACGAAACTTATATACCACACGTGTAGCATGTGCCGTGGAAACGTTCTGAAGTAGAACGACATAATATTGCAGCACGAAAAAAATGAGAGAAAGATTCTCAGTGACATAAGAGCAAAAACACGGCGCTACCTTAAAATGGGCGAGGGAGACGAGCGGGATCCCCGAAAAAAGGCCAAGTGGTACCAAATTTCCACAAGGTGAGTCACATTCGAAAAGGTGGCGAACAATTAAGGGGTACCTGTTGTGCTTCCCGCCCTGAACAAACTGGCTGCCCCCGAATCACGGTATGTGCTGTGCATACTTGCAAAGTCAAGCACACAGCATGCTACGTGCAAAAGTGTGCCACTGCTGTGGCTTACCAGACACCGCTAAGCTGCGGAAAAGTTTATGTTGGGCAGACGAGTCGTTGCGTGAATGACCGAATGAGTGAGCACGCAAAGAACATAAAAAAATTATACGAGTGCCCATGTCTCTGCATATTGCAGATCGTGCTCCTGTGAACCACGTTTTTCTGATGTGAGAATTTGGGTATGAGCTGAGATAAAACCGCGCGGGTACTGCTCGAGGTGTACAACATTTCTATCAGTGGTCAAGCTAGCGTTAGTAAAACATCTGTTTCGCTATATTATGCAGAAATGAAATTGCTAGGTTACTGGAAAACAATATGACTTGTCGCTCGATCTCCGCCGCTCCCTGGTGTCGAGATGGTGCGCGGTATAAATGTAGCAAGCTTTATGCCATATAAACAGTTGCAGGTATAGCGCCTTCTTTATTGCTCTTCTGTCTGTCGCTTAGAATTATTAGTTTTCCGTGTTTTTACCGCTACACCATGTCATTCAGCAAGCAGCAACTCCCCCCCCCCCCGAAATGTTATTGTTCTCATGTTGCGTCGTACACCTCGGATTCCTTGCCCTGCCTATCAAGACACGCGAGCACAGGCTCGAAAGCTCGCAGGGAGCAGAGAACACAACGTTTATGCCCTGCTTGGCCGCCACCTTCCTAATGTTGTGGGCAACTGTGTGTATATCAGGCATGACTTCCAAAATTATTCGTTCAGTTGTTCGTCCAGTCGTTGTGGGGCGCATTTCGTACTCTTTTCCTTCGTTTTTATTTTTTTACCGGTTTTTCCTGTGAATTCCTTCTCGGACCAGTGACAGGAAAGAAAATACGTCATATAATATCTTTGCTGCAAATTTTACCATCCTAAACCTGAATGGAGCTTGAATGGAGCGTACATTCTCTGCTATTCGGTAACGCTTCTTTCGTGCCTATGGTAAAATTGTAGTGGTCCGCCTTCCAGTTTGGATGCATCCTTTCACCAGTCCAGCAAATTATTTTTTAAAACCCCTTTGCGTGCTCGCAGTTCTCAGTGCACAAGCGATGCAGCATTTTGCCCCTATCGAGGTGCAGCCGCTGTGGCCATGATTCTATCCCGCGACTCTGTGCTTAGCAGCGCAACGCCAATTTCATTAAGCCACCACAGAGGGTGCGTGAGAACCTTGACAAGGTAGAAAATGTGACGTGTGCAATGGCCCAATTTTCTAATCTTGAGTAATCTTTCAACATAAGAGTATTCCTACGTCTTCATACTTGGGGTGCAGTGCTTAGAAATAAAGTAAAGAAGTAAGCTCCGCCTATTTCACACATTCACAAAAATGGATAGAAATTCGTTTTTTAATAGGAAGCCCAAAAAAGGAGCCTATCTTGGGAATTTTTCAATGTTGGTGACAAGAATTGCTTCCACTCAAGAATATTCTGTGCATACGTTGTCAACAGCCTGAACTAGCCACCAGATATATTGACAACCTCGTGTACGCAGCAGTGTTGAATTTCATCGGACAATTTTGCAAAATATTATAAACGCACAAGAGTTCCCAATTTTTTACCGGACGGTAAAAAAGAAATCTATCTCTCCAATGGAGGGCATTTCGCAATGTTCATCTCCTTTCTCCTTGCATTGGTCAGCTGCACTCTCCAAAGAACATACCACCCCATATTGTTGGAAGAACAAAATAGAACAATGAAACATGATGTATAAGTTGAAGTGCTTGGTGACCCTCGGTATCTGCTGTGGAACGGCGCAATGCCCAGGGGCCAGGTGTATTTACGGCTTGCGCTTCTTTCAAGAACTTAGAAGCCATCTACGTTTCTGCGGAACACTGGCCCGTTGTTTACAAAGAAAGTGTAAAGACGTCACTAGTCTAACTGGGTTGACTGTCCATAAGTAAGATAACTTGTCCGCAGAATATGTGATAAAACGCCTGCGAATGATGACAGCCCTTATCGTAGTCTCATTGCTTCCAGAGAATTCACCAGTGCGTTTAACGAAATTGAGCTGACATCGGTTGGTACTAGGTATCAGAAGATTCTCCGTTGCGTGAGGTGACGGATGGCCAGTTTGTCGAACGGGACGGGGAGCGTTTTTTATCTTGACTGAAACGACTACAATCACGGAGAAAGCGTGCAATCGCCTCTGGATGTAAAAGCTTCAAACGTTGAGCGGTTTCTCCGCATTCGCATGTGGATGTCTTCTGGTCAAGATTTGAACCCCACTTAATCTCTAGCGCAAAAAAAAATTATGTTGGCACCTCAGCAGCTTTTCGGGCATTTCCACAATGAACCCCGTCTCCAAACACTATCATTCATTATGTAAAGGCTGTTTTCATTATGGAGGTAACATTTATTCATGTATTGGTCTTGATTTACGTATGAGTGATTGCGGGGAACCAACTCTAAGAGGGAGAGGTGAAAGAAACGCCGAAAGATTAAGCACAAGAAAGAGCCCGATACTATCGTGCACTGGGGAGTAGGAAAAGTACACGTAATAAGGAAATAAAGTTAGCGAGTGAAACGTAGCACATGTAGAGGGTCACGGTTGCACACAGCACAATATAACGGTTATAGCACTTGTAGATGCTACCGGCGCTCTTGCCGATATGTTGTCCCCAAGAAGTGCAACGCTGCATTCACAGCCCCATGCTGCGACAGCTTGTGAGGGCGCTATTCTAAAATGATGTCTGCTGGAAATAGCCTGTCTTCAACACGAGCCAGCCAGCGCAGTTGCAAGCGTTTGCCTCTGTACAGTGTATAGGAAACAGTCGTACACCATGTTCAGTCTACAAGAGCAGCACATGTTCTCCATTCATAGATGATATCGTGGAGGGCTTCGCCTTATTTTTACCATCTGTAATTCTACGACGTACAAATGAATATAAGCAGAGGCCGCCTTTGCAAAGCAGCCTCTGCGGCAGTGAATACAAGCTGAGACGTAACGTCTGGTTCAGCTGCAGAATAAAGTATAAACTGAACCACCGCAGTTAGAACTGTCGCGTCTTTGTTACTCGTTTTATATATAACAGAGCAGTACTTGTTCCACTGCGAACCCATCTACTTATAAGTTCTTGCGAGAAGTGGAAGCGATCGATAAACTTATTGACTGCGTATGCAGCGGGCACCGCGGGCAGGCAATTGTTGCAGCATAAAGATGATTGCATATTTTGCTATTTTGCACTCACAACAAGATATTCCGACGTGTTCCAGCAGAAAACAAGTAACCGATGATAGAAGATATACGTGGAGAGACTTCTGTGAAATCAGAGGTGGTGTTATTTCTTTATTTGCGTTCAAATATTGCCAAATTTCGGACAAATACATTTTTTTTAATTTTCTGCCAAAATTCAAAGCTTGAGTGCATACGAGACACTGAATACCTTTTGCCGCGAGTGCAGAAAGTAACAACGTATATTTAGGAACATTTTTAGCAGCAGCATTTTTAGGAAGTAACACCAAAAATGTCCAATAAACGCCCTTTTGGGCTGCCTGTGGAAAAGGCGTTTGTCAATTTTACGTGTGTGGGTAAATTGTGCAAGAAATTCAATTTATTTTATTTACATTGTGAGTGTTGTGAGTGTAGTGCCAAATTTATGAAGACGTTTAATTGAGTTTATTTCTTCTTTTTACATTATTTTATGCTCAGGGCATCCTGCAATTCGCATTGAGCGTGGTTCTTTCACCGGACAATTCTTTCGTAAAAGGAAAGCTGAGTGTCAGGCCAGGCGACGCTTGAGGCCATTTCAATAACCGGTTCGTTGTGGCGGCATCGTGGTTTTTGATCACTTACGTTGCGTTTTCATCTTGCACTAGAAATACATTTCATGCGAGAACGAATGCGAGCGCAGAAAAAAAAATGGGCTCAATAGTCATGCATCGAGCGATATTGCTAAGTTATATAAAGATTACTTCTTATTATATAAAGATTACTAAATGAATACAAAGGATATCGCTGTGACTCTTGCGAGCAGTGGTACGCGAAGGTATCCGCCGTTTCGACGCTCAAACTGGAGGGCACCTAGGAAGGGTCGGGGTGATACGAGAAACTGACGGCTATTAACAGGGACCTGATGAAGTGGAACTGCGAGATATATTATTCTGCCCTGTGGACTTCGCGATTAACACAGTACAAAAACAATGAAACAAACTTCACAACCCTAGTTGTCCGCGATGGTCACCAGCATTATCCGCAAGGAGCGTGCCGAGGCCCTCTCGCCAACGCGCTACAATTTCGCATCCGTGGCTGTGTTCGTTGACAACACGCAAAGGCTGTAACCCCACTTTGACGGGCGAACGTCACCGTGGAAGAATGTTGTTTACCTAATGCAACTCATGTAAAAAAAAAACTTTTTTTTTTCCGTACGCCAATGATTTGTGTACGTCACTAAAATTAAGCTGCCTCTTTGTCTAGATACGCGCTTCGTTCCCCCGATTCAGTCCTCATTCACTGGACGGTGAATAAATGCGAGGGAAAATGTGCTGAGGGTGGTGCAAATGAAATTTTTAGGATGTGGTGAGGGAGTTGTGATGGAGTGAGATAAGAAAAATCGTGTGTTCAAGGCCGAGAAGGTGTGGAGAAAGAATAATACGCGTCCAGGTAGGGGACAGCGAATACTTAGAACGGACCGGCTTATACAGACATTTGTACTAGCCCCAAGGATGGAACAGTGACCACCTCTGTCCATTACGGAATTAGGCAATGAAACAAATTGCGGCCAAAATATTTGGCGAAACGTTAGGTCAGAACTCGGCACCAATAACTTCCTCTCAGTATGAGAAAGCATTTTGAAAGTTATATATTTTAGACGTCTCGATAGCTGCGCGTGTGCGTCGCGGTCTACCTTGCACCCTCTCAGTTATCAAAGTGGCGTTTCTAAAGTACAGTTTTCTTCTTCATGATGCGAGGAAGACAGGTTGCACGAGGAACATCTCCTTGTATCCTCTCCTTGTAGACAGCGCGGAGCTGATTATATGCCAGTTCATACAAGCTCGGCGGGAAACCACTGTGTAGCCTTTGGGTGCACCAGTAAGTACAGTCTGTGGACATTTTTCTTAGCTGCCTGAACACGTGACGTGCATCATCAAAACCGCTGTGTGTGTTCGTCTTGTGAATTGTCTTGGCTTGGTCGGTTTCTATGCAACAAAAAGAAGCGGTGTAAGTGAATTGGAAGCCTGAATTGGAAATTACTTGCACTATCTGATTGTTTGGCATGGGAATTGAAGCATAAAATCTCTCGTGTACGGGAGAGAAGAAGAAGAAGCGGAGCAGTGCGGACGTTCGTCGCATGGGCTCCGTAGATTCCGACCCTCACCGACTATCTCGACCCACCGGGCCGCCAACTTTTGGGTTGGATCTGAGAGAGCTCACAAGCTGGATCACTCGGACACCGATTTCAAGACGGTAGGACCATTTTTTGGCAAATTACCGGACTTTGACGGGAAACGCTCGCCGCTAAGCCTACCGAGGTTTAGCATGACTACGGGCGTTTGCGGGCAGCCAGGCCCGCTCAGCGATAGCGATGATGCCTGGACCCGACTCCCGCTCCACGAAATATCCGAATTTTGAGCTATCGACGAGTAGACTAGCCCAGAATTAGGTAGAAGCACAACAGATGGATGACGACCACCTCGGTGCCTCCGACTCCGAGAATTCGGTGGACGGGGAGATCGAGGACTCCACCATGCAGGAGCAGCAAGACACTCACAAAGAAGACGAAGCAAATTGGGAATTGGTTATGACCAAACGCCAAAAGAATCAACAGAGGAAGAACGGACGGAACGCCGCCAGCGCCGGGAATTCCCCGGCCCCACCGCCGACAACTGGCGCGCCAGCTTCCGGCGTGCTGAAAAAAGACGGGAAAGGAGCGCAGCGGCAGCCTAGGCAGAGGCTGCCCCCGCTCCCCAGAGACGACTTCAAGCTTATTTTGCGACCGAAGGGACTCGTAGTCAAGTCGCTCCAGCAATTTCAAGTGGCCCGGGCCGTAGCCGCGGCATGCAGCAACAAGTTCGAGGGAAGAGACCTGATCACGAGACTCCGCACAGGGTCCAACATATTAATCGTGAGCACGCCGAACGAGGAGGCCGCCCAGCTAGCGAGGCGCATCACTAGCCTAACTATCGAGGGACGCTAATATGACGTGAACGCTTACGTGGCCGCACCGGAAAACACCCGGCGTGGCGGGATACACGGAGTGGACCCCGGAGCGACACCGGAGGAACTGAAAACCGACTTGTGGACGCGCACACAGGGTGTCACCATCCACAGCGCCCGAAGACTAGGCAAGACCAAGACGGCCGTCATCACCTTTGATGAACCCATCACACCGAAAAACGTCATCTACTGCGGAGCCGAGTACAAGTGCTACCCGTACCGGCCCACAAGACAAATCTGCTACGTTTGCTGCCAACAAGGTCACCGCTCCGACGTGTGCCCCACACCGGACGCCCAGGCTTGCAAACAGTGCGGGATGCAGAACCCGCCAAAGGATCACCAGTGTACCCCGAGATGCCTGATCTGCAGAGGCAACCACGCTACCGGATCGCTGGAGTGCCAAGACCGACTCAAGAAAGCCAGGGACCTGCGAGGCAAGGCCAACGGTGGCAACAACGGCGGTGGACGCGAGAGCAGACGTCGCAGCCGGGACGACCGCGGCAAGAAGCCGAGATGGTTCAGCTCGGAGAGGAAGACTTCGCGGAGCAGTTCGAGATCCCGGGCGTCGCGGAGCCGTTCACGGAGCCGATCACAGTCCTTCCCGCCCCTGCCGCCCCTGGCCATTAAGGGAGGGAGCCAGCTGCAGCAGCAGCAGCAGAAGAAGAAGACGAAGAACGAGCCTACCCGAAAGAGCGGCGGCGTCAAGGTGAGCTGGGGAGCTGAAAACGCTTGGTTTGCTCCGCACTCGGATGGGGTAGCTAACGAAAAGAACAACACAAACAGCAACCGCGAACAGCCTAGACAGGAGGACGCAGAGAAAATAGCGCTGAGACGCGAATTAGACCTATCACGCGCTAGGCAGAAAGAGCTAGAACGCCAAATAGCAGAGCTAACGAAGGCAGTGCGAGACCTTAGGTCGAACAGCTCTCCGCAGCCGCAGACCGTACAAACCCAAGCCCCATGGCAAGCAGGCAACGAGGATTTCGCCACGTTTAAAGCGGAGATTCAGCAAATGATGCAGCAGATGATGTAGCAACAGCAGCAACAAATGCAGCAAGTGCAATTACAAGTCACAGAGCTCCGGAGCAGCATCCGCAAGCAGAAGTTTACCGAGAACATTAGAGAGAAGGCCTACCACCGCCCCGCTCTGGCATCCCTCGCCGACGCATCCGCAAACAACACCGAGGCATAAACATGGCCAGTACAACTTTAAGCAAGCAAGAAACCTTAGATATATGGCAATGGAACTGCAGAGGCTACCGTAAGAAGCAGGGCCTCCTCCAACAATACATTCACAAGCAACAAACATCGCCCGACATCATATCGCTTCAAGAGACGGGCACGACACCAACACTCGCAGGATACACGTGTTACGAGACTCAAGAGAAAGGAAGAACTGCAACCCTAGTCAGCAAGGCACTCATCGCCATAAGCCACGACAGGATAGCCGACACCGAAGTAGAGCACGTGATTGTAGAAATTATACCAAAGAAAAAGAAAGAGGGGCAGTATATTTATTGTATATGCATACAGCCCCCCGAAACAGAGGAACGCAAAATGCTACGAGCTTTTCCATGGCGCACGCAAACTAGCGAAAGACAGCACGCTAATCATCCTAGGAGACTTTAACGCCATGGACAAAAGCTGGGGATACCAAACAGCAAACCCAAATGGCTAAACGCTAGCGGAGGCAGCAGAGAACACCGACTGCAACCTCCTCACAGACCCAGACACTCCAACCAGAATCGGAAACAGCGTTAGTACCGACACCTGCCCCGACCTCACGTTCATACGAGGAGCGGAACAAGCAGTGTGGGAGAACCTGTTAGAGAACCTGGGTAGTGACCACTACATACTCAAGACGCAAGTAACTTCGGACAGGCTAAGGCGTCAGCTGGGATCGGCAAAAATTACGGACTGGAGCGCTTTTCGAGAGGCATGCGATAGGAATCTCGCCGAGAACGGGATCCAATCGATAGAAGAGTGGGGGAAAATGCTCATTGAAAAACAGCGCAAGTACACCAAAGAAATCGCGCGGACAACGCAGACGCCCGAGGTAGACGCCGGACTGCTCAAGCTGTGGAAAGCTAGACGCGGGCTCACCAAGAAGTGGAAGAAACAAAAATACAACAGGAAGCTAAAGATAAAGATCGCAGAAGTCACAGCGAAAGCAGAGGAGTACGCGGCGCAATTGGCAAGGCAAAATTGGCAGCAATTCAGCGACTCCCTCAACGGAACTTTGAACACAGCGAGGACGTGGCATATCCTCAAGGCTCTCATAGATCCGACCAAGACCATGGCAGAAAACAACAAAACCATCTACCGGTTCATCCACCAGTTCGAGGGACCAGACTCGGAACTCCTGGAGAAGGTACGCGTTAAATGCTTCGGGGACACAAACCCAGCAGCTTACGCAGAGCGCTACCTAGGAAGAGATAACGTTAACATGGACAGACCCATCACGCGAGAAGAGGTCTACGCAGCGATTCAAAACACAACCAGAAACACAGCCGCGGGTGCAGACAAGATAAATAACGCACTCATCCGCAACCTCAGTGAAGAGTTAGTCGCAGAATTAACCGACTTTCTCAACAAACACTGGGAAGCTGAGACCATTCCCGAGGAGTGGAAGCATGCGGAGGTAGTGATGATTCCTAAACCGGGCAAGAAACTGCAAATTGAGAACCTCAGACCGATCTCGCTCACATCGTGCCTGGGAAAACTGTACGAACGAGTGGTGACGCTGACACTACAACAGTACATGGAGGACAACGAACTGTATCCCCACAACATGTTTGCATTCAGAGCAAAATTATCGACCCAGGACGTACTGCTTCAAATCAAAGAAGAAGTACTCGGGAACGTCCCCAGGAGCGGGGAGAATATAATAATGGCATTGGATATCAATGGGGCTTTTGACACTGTAAGCCACGAAGCTATCCTCACGGGCATGAACAACCTGAACTGCGGGAGGAGAGTCTACGGCTACGTCAAAGCCTTCCTTTCAAACAGAACGGCAACGATTGGCCTCGGAGGGCTCCGATCAGAGAAGTTCCTTACTCCAAACAAAGGGACGCCTCAAGGGTCGGTCACCTCCCCCACGCTTTTCAACATATCAATGATTGGCTTGGCAAACAGTTAAAAGAAATCGACGGCATACACCATGCCATGTATGCCGACGACATCACCATCTGGGTTAACACAGGCTCGCTCAGACAGAAAGAAGAGAAGTTACAAGAGGCAGCCACCTGCGTAGAGGACTACGTCAGAGCAAGAGGGCTAGCCTGCTCCACTGAGAAGTCCGAGCTGCTGAGAGTTTGGAGAGGAAAGCAAAACCTCACAGTCCCCACCAGCGACGAGTTAAAGCTCAACGTCTACCTTGAGGGGAAGCCGATACCGGAAAAGACGCTCATCAGAATCCTGGGGATGTGGATACAGTCAAACCAACGCTGCACCCACACCCTCGCCCTACTCGAGGCATCCACCCTACAAATGGCCCGCATGATCACGCGCATCTCACACAGACGCCACGGCATGCGAGAGGAGGACACACTCAAGCTGGTCAGAAGCTTGGTCGTCAGCCGAGTGGCATACACCCTTCCATATTACAATCCCATCAAGAGTGAGGTACAACAGGCGGACGCGATTCTACGCAAAGCCTACAAAACCGCACTCCACCTTCCCCACAACACCTCAACCGAAAAGCTCCTAGCCTTAGGACTACACAACACCTTCGACGAATTGAAAGAGGCGCAACTAGTCTCCCAACAACGCAGACTACAGCAGGCCCCATCTGGCAGGGAGCTCCTAAAGAAACTAGGCTGCGCCGATTAACTTCAAGAGATACAGAGGACCGAAACAATTCCGGACGAGTGTCGCAACACACTAAAAGTAGCACCCATACCCCGGAACATGGATCCCAACCTACACAAAGCACGCAGAGAAGCGAGGGCTGAATACCTACAAAAGACACTAGCACCCCAAGAAACGACAGTATACGTGGACGCAGCCACGTACGCCAGAGCAGCGGGGCAGAGCAACAGCAACGCGGTAGCAACGGTGATTGATTCGAACCTACGGGAGATCACCAGCGCATCACTACAAGGCTGTACGATAGTCGAGGCTGAAGAAGCGGCCGTCGCTCTAGCGGCAGCGGAGGGATATCGGTCTAAACGGTCTCTAACAATCCTTACAGACTCGCAAACAGCGCGCCTCAACTACCTACGCGGCAGAAAGGGCACGGAGCGCTCCGCATACTCCGCTCCGGAGACCAGATACCACAACGACAAACAAAAGAAGAACCAATTAGGCATACGATAGTATGGATGCCGGGACAAACGGGAGTGGCAGGGAACCAAGAGGCGGACAGCATAGCTCGAGGGTACACTTATTACCGAGCATCCAACGTAGGCGACCTCGAGAAGACCGAACCTGTACCTCAAGACTATTCGGCGATACTAAATTACTACAAGGGCTGCAGAAAGCAGTATCCACCACCGCACAACTCCCTTAGCAGAGAGGACTCTGTCGCGCGGAGGCAGCTACAAACGGGCTCGTACCCGAACCTAAACGTACTCAGCAAAATTTATCCCACACAATACAATGACAAATGCTCCTGGTGCCACGAAACACCCACGCTGTATCACATAACGTGGGCATGCCAGAAGATAGACGTAGTACCCGTTATACCAAACCCGAGTGCGGAGCAATGGGAGGGAGTGCTCTCCAGCGATCACCAGGTCGACCAAGAAGGTCTGATTCGGCGAGCACAACTGGCAGCAGCATCCAGCGGAGCCCTGGACTAAGGGCAACCAACCGTTGTGCTAGAAGATGGACGATTCCATCTGAAGACCGCAGAAGACCAGCGAATCTAGAGCTGATAAAAGTTTTTCACTCACTCACTCACTCACTCACTCTCGTGTACGGCCAATCCAAGTCAACCTAGAAACATACAAGCAATCGTAGATATAGAATATCAATGATCCTCCGGCATTGTTCTCATGCATTTCATGTATTCTATGCTGTGGCAACGACAGCCTCCTGTATGAGGTGGATGGCCTGGTCACAGGGATCACCGCGGTGGGTAAACCAGCATGACACATATAAGCTTTACGATTCGCCATTACCTCTTTGCCCAATCAAGAAGTAACATAAAAACGGGATCGCCTAAAAAGAACGTGGCCACTTTTTTTGAGGACATAACTTTTGAAAGCTGGTTGAATGCGTGGATGTTCAACGAAGCTGTAGATAGGTTGCGCCTAATGTAGGGCAACTTATCAAACACCGATCCCGTTACGTGCGCCCGTTATACAGATTGCTCCACAAAGTGATATATGACACAAACACACGTTTGAATGCAGCTTTAAAACTTTTATTGTATTTATTCCTTTGAAATGTCTGCTACACTGCTTGGTGGTCGCTATAATAGGCACTGATGTTTTGCATTCTTACTTAAGAAATGTTATTACCCAAAGTTAAATCGATGCATGGACCATGTGGGGTCCATGTATCCATGCATCCATGCAACTCTTCCGCGAAGTGAGGGAACCACTGCTATGTTTCTGGTTTTGAAATGTCAACGTTAAAGTGTCCCACAACAACCACTGGCGAGGGATTCGCGGATACGTACGTTGATCAACGCGCAAGTGCGCGCGCCTCGGGATCAATCGTGGGGTTTGACGGCTGTTATTATCTGTGCGTTTTGTATTAAAACGAAAGCTGTGCCGTACGCTAGCTTCATGCATCTGCCTTACGGAGGCATGGGCCATTGCTGCTGGCCCTGCACCGCCACCAAACTCATCCATAACCGGGAGGCCGGCTCCTCGAACCCACATGCGCTCGCAGAGGCCCCCAAATCCTATGCTGAAATTACAAACTTCTACAAGGAGAGGAGACGCGTGTACCCGGCTCCCCACCCCAACCTCGAAGAGCGCAAGCCACCATGCTTCGCAGACTGCAGACCGATTTAATTCTCAGTCATTCTAGGCTTTATTTATTCACTGGAGGGGATTACGACCCCGTCTGTACTAAGTGCGACCATGGAGTGTTCGCCACTCGGGCACACATTCTTTGGGGATGCGAGGGTAACCCTCCCCCACGATCTTTACTGCCAGCTCCCTCCGAGGAGGGTTGGAACCAGCTGCTGACAAGAGCAGACAAGAAAACGCAACTGTCACTCCTCTCGTGAGCCCAAGACATCGCCCCCACCTGGGAGCCACACTAGGCCTACCTGCCCTAACTTCCCACCCTGCAGTGGCAAATAAAGTTGTTTCTCTCTCTCTCTCATCCACAATGTGGATGAGCCACTCTTTTCTTTCCGGTTTTGAGATGCGCGGAATTGCGTGCACCTCGTCATCAAATATGTGGTTGGACGGCTTTTTTATTTGTCAGTATTGTATTGAAACGAAAGCTATGCTGTACGCTCGCTTCGCGCCCCTGCCTTACTGAGGCATGGGCCACTGCTCCTGGTCCTGAGCTGCCGCCGGGATCGGCCCACCTGCGTTGAGTTGCCTGTAGACGGACGCGAAGGTTTTCCGGGATCCTAATCATAGATAGCTTCGCTGTGAAAAGCACGCCCTAACACCATAGTGCGACCACGCATGGTCATACCGCATGATCGGCCCACGCACCACAGAACAACCTGACGTGTAACCAAGCAGTTATAGTTCGAAATCTCGCGCAGTCCGTAGTCCGTCGCACGACAATTGAGATTCAGTATGCTGTTATTAATCACAAAATCTGTTTTATTAGCGGGAGGAACCCATGTGCGGCAAAACTAGGTAGTCGTCTAAAGGAATCTGCACATAACAACTTCAAAGGTTGTCAAATAAACAGCAGAAATTATTTCGTAGCAGGATGGTAACCACACTAAGAAACAAGCAATCAACAAAGCATGTGCCGACTACCAACGAAGCTGACTACCGGGATACAACGAATGTAGGGACGCATGTATTTGAGATAGTAGATATGAATTCTGGTTACGAATTTTCGCCATCAAATTAAAATTTTTAGAGTTTGTTCTCTTGCTGAAGGCTGTGCGTGCGAAGGCTAGGTTTGCAGAAGCCTCGCTGTGGAGTATTAAGGCTGCATTTTTCAAGTAATAAACTCAGTTGGTAGCAACGTGTGTGCTGTTGTTTTTTGCTTCTTGGTTTCGCAAGCGGTGCTTTTGAAGATGGACTGTTCACAATTTCACCGTAGGCAACACAAATACGTTCACTAGGTTCTTGTATTGCTCTCAAGCTTTTCGTGTAAAGCAAAATGTTATGTTGCATATATATTTCCTGTTCAGGATGGATCCTCAGGATGAACACAGAATCAGTGCCTCGAAGACGCCGCCTAAGCCAACTGCCGCTCCG
This sequence comes from Dermacentor variabilis, assembly GCF_050947875.1. Classification (NCBI taxonomy): domain Eukaryota; kingdom Metazoa; phylum Arthropoda; class Arachnida; order Ixodida; family Ixodidae; genus Dermacentor; species Dermacentor variabilis. The sequence continues at coordinate 168,562,227 of NC_134570.1, read as the reverse complement.
CGGGGAATTGACCAATGCTGGCACGTGGCTATCATCTGCGCCATGACCACATTCCTCACTTCCGCCACCATCAGGTCATCTGGCTTCCTTTACATCGGCATAATGAGGGAATTCCAAGCCGACCGTGGTCAAGCCGCCTGGCCAATCTGCCTCATGGGAGCCATGGCCAACATGGCAGGTGAGTTGTTGGCAGTAGGGAACAGAGTTACTCGTGGTAATCGGTACACGACAGAATTTCAGCATCGCCTGTCGATGCCAGCTACAATTTCGTCTCCTGTCGAGGCGTCGCCCATATTACAGGGAACGGTTAGGTGAATAAAATATCTGGTTCTTAGAAACACTGCACAAGTTTCCCGTATGCCAAAATTTTGCTATATTCTAATTAAGGGTGCACTTCAACAGTTGTTTTTTTTAAGAAGCGATATAAATATATTAGTAATCCATAGCAATTTACACCATGGATGACTGCGATTTCTTCCCCAGACACCACTGTAAGTAGACAATATGCTATTTAACATCCGCTATTTACCAGGTTCCATACCGCGCAAGTCAAGTCTTGTTGACTAGTAAGAAATGAATGAGGAGTCTTAAGGTTCATGAACTGGATGAAGCGCTTGAAACACTCATAATGCATGAGCTTACCCTTGTTGGCCTTCCGGAATCCTTACGACGCATTTTGTAGCAGTTACTTTTCATCAACTGCATCGAGTCGCCCATGCCGACGATAATCACAATGCGCAGAGGCCTCGGAGCCAGTCACCACTGACAATAACAATGCTTACAAAATCGGCGCCCCCAGGCGTCATTTTCTCAGAATTATCTTCCTGCGATGTTATTCCTGTCTTATTATCTATACTGCCGAATGGCGAGAGCCAACAAAATAGAGAAACATGTTCTGGGGCTTTGCGTGCCAAAACCGCGATGTAATTTTGAGGTAGACCGCATGAAGGAAACGAGGATTCATTTCGTCTCCCCCTCATCCCCACCCCCCTACGGGGCACCCGCTGCAATGTCCACAAGCCTTTTTGCATTCCGTCGCCACCGAATTGCGGTCACTGTGGTCAGAATTAAACCCGCAACATCGTTCTCAGAAGTGCAGCGCAATAGCCGCTGAGCTGCCGCGGCAGATTGGCGAAAAAAAGAAAAAGGGAAGCCAGAGAAATTGTTACATAATACAGCTTAGAAGATAAGGGTCATTGTTTCGCTGAAAGCTTTTTTCTTGGAGAGCGGTTAGCGACTTCTAAATTACCGAACTATCAGTAGTCACAGCAGAGCTTGCCATTTTCATAGATATGCGGATGGACATGCCTGATTGCTCTCTTATGTCTCCTGCCTTCTTAATCTTTCTCCGGCGAAAAATGTGTCTTTTCAGAGACTATAGTGTCGGATCCTATAGACATTCCGCCACTTGTACCTAGAGTCCAACGCCTAAGGCGGTACACTGTCTAAATTATGCTGGTCGAATGAAATTTGACCAACTTGACAAATGAGCTCTTTTGTTCCTTAGATCCACCGTACTAAAGTTGTTCCTTCCGAACCACTTACCGCGATGGGAGGTTTCTCCCAGATGTGTCGCCTATGGCTTTAAGTACAATTTACTGTTGCCTACTCCTTCTTGTGAATTGCCAAAAGGCCAGGATGTGATGTTCGTGGGTGTGAAGAGACAATTGTGCACCTTCTGTGCAATAATCCAAGTTTCAGTGCTGAGGAAAAGCAGCCTGCACCATGGAAAGTAAAGTTGACAACCGTGCTCTTATGGAAATGTGACTTCTCGGATTATGGCCCCAGCGTAAGGCCGCCAGACTTGCTCAGAAATCGCCAGTGTTTTTTTTCAGTTGCTCTGAGACTGACTCAAAATCGAGTCGATGTGAGTTGCTTTCATTGTGTTTGTGCATACAGATTAGCTTCCGTATCTGTTCTTCTTTTCTCCTCATATTTTCGACCGTTACCCCAGCTCCTGCTGCAGTTTAGCCATTAAGAGATTTAATCAGCTTGCTGACGCCTCTGCCGTTCATCTCCTATTTTTGCTAACTTTCTGTTCGAGCATCCTCAGCGAATATTCACTCAAGAGGCGTCAAACTACAACCGTATAAGACGTATATAGACGTAGGCTGATGTATCATAAATTCACTTGGCCACTACTGCTATTTCTGCTTGAGGGGGGCCTTAGTGCTTTACTATTAAAATAGATCAATCTATACAACAGGGAAAGCGGCCAAAAAAGTATGAAGCAGAGAGCACTTTTTGTGCTTGCTCATTCGGCAATTAAATCATCTCTGAATGTGCTATACGAAGTGACCGCGACTTGAGCAAAGCGACGGTGCACACGCGGCTCAGTGGGACTAGCTGAACATTACACTCTTGGACACTGTATGCATGCTGCTTTAGGGTGAGTCAACGCTAGTGGCAGTCAAGTTAACATTCAATTGTGTGTGCGCGACTCTATTCGCACAGTTCAGTACAACGTGCCTTGTTTTATTTGATTAAAGAGTGCTTATGCTACAGTAAATACTGTTGTTTACCGCAAAGTGACACTGCTTATTATACTTTACAACGCTATAACAAGTCCAGGAGAGAAATAAAAATACGCAAGTAGTGTTGTGGGAATAATTGTGTATGACTAAAATTTCGGCCATTCTCCTGCGAATTGACTCTTGAAAAACTATATTTTGGGAAGAGGTCTTTTTCTTTATCTTCCTTACACTTTTCTTCTCTTACACCCTCCCCCGCTGGGGAGTAGCTAACCGGACAATTAACCTGGTTAGCTGCTAACCATTTCACCTTTTCTTATCTCTGTATCTCTCCTCTCTTGGCAATTGGCGACAATGAGCACACAATGTCTTCCGCATTCCCTTTTTATTCCTGCAGGCCTAGTCGCCGGTCCTTTAATCCAGAAGTTCACGCCTCCGCCTGTCATGTTCGCCGGAAGCATAATAATGTCAAGCGGTATCATCGCTTCGAGTTTTGCACCGACCATAACATGGATTGCTGTTACTCAAGGGATTGTGTTTGGTAAGACTGCGATTACGTTATAACGCCTTTCAGTATTTCATGACACTAAAAAATTGACACCTCTTTTCTTATCAGATGTGGTAATAAAGCAATTAATAATGTACTGAAACATTTAAAGTGATGTGCCCAAACACCGCCTGATGTCATTGTCTGCGGAAGACTGCATGGGTCGAAGCGCAATTCTGAACGAGAACGTGAATCAAAGCTATACAGGTTCTATCCATTGTTCTTAGTGGCCTGTTTCTTGCAAATTTTAATTATACTAGTTGATTTGTGTGTTGTAGTTAACCAGTTATTAGCTTTATTTTAGGGGGGGGATTAAATACTCAGTGTGCTTGCCTGTAGATACTACACATGTGCAGGTGTTTTCCTCGCACGTAGGCTAACATCACAAGCGTATACATAGACTAACTGCTTGCAAATATATCCGTATTACCTCCGAAAGTGATAATGTTTACTACAGGAAAATGGGAAAAAGTTCCTCCAGCGCGCGTGGGTTACTGAGACGAACAGTAACAATGATTCTGCAAGGACCTTGCCTTACAACGTGACGGAACCTCCGAACACGCGCACTGTTACTTCCAAACTTTTGAGAAGAGTCTTTGCAATCGAGATGGAACTGAATCTTGTAACCTCAGCTTTTTACCTCGTTGCATACCGTGGCTGTTTGGGGTTTTGTGACTCGCAACAAACATATTTTGAAGCATGCGAATGGTAAACCAAGCCCCGTATTTTATTTCCTGTCTGAACTAAATAAAATTTTCTACAAAAAAATACAAGAAATGCAATGTACACAGTAGCGGACAGCTCTCACAGGAAATACTTCATCAGATTTGTGAAGCTTTTAGGAGCCTATTTGTGGCATGGAGCTCCGCTGGTTAACGTGCACGAACCGTTGTGACGATTCATTTAGGCTTTGGGCTGCTGAGCACGGGGTCGCGGGATCGTATACCGGCCACGGCGGCCGCATTTCGATGCGGGCGAAATGCGAAAACACCCGTGTGCTTAGATTTAGGTGCACGTTAAAGAACCGCAGGTGGTCAAAATTTGCGGAGTCCTCCACTACGGCGTGCCTCATGATCACAAAGTGGTTTTGGCACGTAAAACCCCATAATTTTTTTTTTCATTTAGGATACATTGTTTCTGCAAGGCTGAATGAATACTTATGAATAAATAGAGAGGTTTTTCTGGAAGAGTAAAGCGATCCGCACAAGCTTAATTAGTTTATATTATTTTATTTCGCACACTGCGGAGACTGCAGTGGCTTAGGCCAAACGTAGTACAACAGATGACTATGGCAGGATGTCATTGCTTCTGACATCTTGTCTAGAGGTGCTGATTTTCGTCTTTTGCTGACCGCATCTATCACTAGTACGTCAAAATGCAGTTTTTCGTTTCAGGGGGCGTCGGTATAGGAATAATAAATGTGGTGGGCACTTTGTTTGTCGTTTATCAGCCTAAGTGTAGGTGTCGTGTGTAGATAGCAGAATGGATTATTTTTGCTTGCTGCGTAGCATAACATGCCTATTTTTGTGTTTTCTTCGTTCGTGAACAAGGCATAGGATCAGGCCTGGTGTTCATGACGCTCCCCGTATTCGTCAACCAGTACTTCGACAAGTACAGGGGCTTCGCACTTGGCATCATGTACACCGGTTCCACGAGCTCGGCGTTCGTCTTTCCGCGGTTGCTGCTGTACCTCGAGAATACGTACAACTTTCGCAGCAGCATCATGATCTTCGGCGCTATCATAGGCCACGCCATCGCCATTAGCCTCCTCCTGAAAGAGCCACCATGGATTCGCCGCAAGCGAGCCGAAGACGCACTGGCAGTGAAGCAAGCCAAACAGATCTTCACCATCCAGAAAGAATGCATGAAGGAGCGATCGAACACCATCCTGAAAGACGCTCTTCCTGGTGAAAAAGGAGTAGGTAACGCAAAAGATAAAGGAAAGAAGCCAGTGAATCCTTGGAGTCTCCGTCATGGGCTTACTGTGCTCGAGAGTCCCATGTTTTATGTCGTGGCGTTCACATATATTGTGTTTGGTTATAACTTTGACGTCTTCATGGCCACCATTGTCGACTTTGCTATCGACAAAGGCATGGATTTGGAGGCAGCCGTGGGTCTTATACCGCTTTTCTCCATGACCGACACTTTTGGACGCCTGTGCATCCCGCTGCTCGCCGATAGAGGGTACCTGAGGCGCAGTACCCTGGCCATGCTCACCTACCTGTGGATGTCTGCAGCACTGCAAGTTTTTCCGCATGTGTGTGGCTACTACCATCTGTTGGCTGCCTGTCTGTGCTTCGCGATGGCCATTGGGTGTGGCATCATCATGTATCCGATTCTTATGGCCGACTACATGGGCATCCAGAGGCTTCCTATCAGTTATGGCATCGTCGGGACAGTGGCTGGCCCATTGTTTATAGTCAAGCCACTTTTTATTGGTAAGTTGATGTCTTCCACTCTGTTCTTCCTCGGCCATGTTGCTTCATTGCGAAGCGCCTTTGGGATGTACAAATCGATGCACTATCAAAAAAAATTAGGCATTGAAAGAAACATCACCATAGGCGACCCTTCCCTCGGTCTCCTTTTTTACATGCATGAACAGCCAAATATTTAAAAAGCTTCCGTAACATCAACCTAAACCATTCTTGAACCACGACTTCAACGGACTCGGATGAGCAAAATACAGAACTTTAGTAAATATTTGTTCATTTCTTCTCTCTGTTGAGCATAAGCGGTTACGGCATAATGCGAATCACAGAAGAATATATAGAACTTACAATGTCGGTTCCGCACTTTTACGCTCCTCATGATTAGCTCAGTTGTGTTTAAAGTCTGCAATCACTCTGTATACAAATGCCAATACCTTCCAAAATTGGTGTCGCTTTCTTTTCGCTAAGTTCAAGTGTTTCAATGTTTTTTAGAATATTTGAAGCAAATTCTTTCCTTGGTTTTTTCTTCACTTACGCAGTGGTTGTATACGTAGGTCACATGCATCACTTTGTTCCTTTATTATGACATTTCGCAGTGTGCTGTATTGCATTAGAAATGTCAAATCAAAGCAAACGACAGGGACGAGAGAAAGACGTCACGAACTTACAAGTACTATCCAATCCTTTCTGCGTTTTTTCCGCCTACATGTCTTTTCTCGCTGCATTACCATTCCTAAAGTGGCACCAACTAGCTGCCGTGCTTATATGTTGGTTAACAGTATTGCTGACGATCAGTGCTAGTAGCATGCCAAACAATTGGTAAGCGGAAAATGAAGCAAGAGACAAATTTAAAGCCACTCTGGCTTCCAGAATCAAATGATCTTGGTTCTTCAAGGCGTAAATTAATGCTGTCATTCTTGCCAAAAGTTATGCCGGTGTGTCGTCACGTGCCATACCAAAGCGACATGTCTTGCAGTAATCATCAGCGTGCTTTATTTCATGACGGACTCATAAACGCACGGTGCCTTTTCCCCAACATCACGTGAGTGATTTTTCGCAGTAGCTGCCAGCAGCTTGAGTCTGTGCACCATTATTTCAGGATATTAAATTGTAGACTCTACCGATATTCTTCTGCGCCTGTTACCGCCACAAGTATGAAGCGGGCCTGGTTTAATTTTCTGCACGACTTTTCCAACCTAGACTTTTTTCAGGGTAAGCATACCGCCGTTGGGATACTTAGCTTGCAACCATCCTTTCTATAACCTCTGCGGTTCTGCCTGCGTTGTGAATTTAGCGTTGCTCGGGTTGGTTTTGCACTAATCCAGTGTCCACAAAAAATTAGGTTCCTTTAACAATAAATCCTGCAGATTGTAAGCGTTGAGAGAGTAGAAAAGTTTGTGTCGGCTGCGTAGAATGATCTAGACGTGGTAGAACGCAGGCTATGACAGCAGCTGCATTCAGCAAACCATTATCATCGGAGTATAGTCCCCGCATACTTTTTTATGCGTAAAGATGAAATAGCCGTGATGAGGCAGCCTGATGAGGCAGCCTCTTATATGTATGTACATGCAAATGGAGAAATCGTTCTTATCGCCACCTAAAGGGCCAACTTGGATGAAGCTCCTGGCTTTCAAATTAAACGATTAAAAATATAGTTACTCCAACAACCACAATATTTATTGAGGCTGTCAACTTTTTCACTAAACTTGCTGCAACATTAACACAGAAAAAAAGAACCTCATGCACTAGAGTTAACAATAATGATAAAATAATCACATCAATTGCAGCTACTAGGGTATCTGAAGCGGGAAAAAATACTGATTAATTACCCGTAACGCAAAAAGCGACAATTAATTTGGTAGTAGAGACTTTCGCGAGACCAGTGTAAACTTTGAAAAAACACCACCTAAGTTGCCAATCTGTACGTCAAAGTTCTCTGTTTTGGAGGCTTTACTAGATCCAATTCACAGAAATGTGGCATCTGTTCTTGGTGGAGACTCACCAATTTCGAAACTTCTTTATTCAAGTTAAGAAATAACGACTTTCGGCAAATAATGTAAACAATATGGTTTCAAATATTAAAGTTGGGTTTTCCTGTGGTTGGTGAACTTGAACTGTATCTCACAAATGAAAAGAAAAGAAAAAATTCAAATCGATCGAGCGGTTTTCGCACGAGAGTATTTCTACCAGCTTAATCTCTTTGAATAGCAAAAAAGTCAGCGTTTCTCCGACCCCACGCACATACCCTGCGCGGTATCTCTGGAGCTGTGGCAACGAGCCGCTGAACACGAGGTCACGGGTTCAATCCCGGCTTACACGGTCGTCTTTCGATAAGAACGATGCAATACCGTTCGTGTGCTTATATTTAGGTGTACGTCTGAAATACCTCAGCTAGTTGAAGTTATTTCGGAGTTCCCATTACGGCGTCCTTCATAATTAGATAGTGGGGTTAGACGGACGATTTCAGAAAAAAAAATAAGAGTGAGCTCCGAGCTAAAGAATTCTCTCAAATGAATTCTGGCTCTTACAGCTCGACTGAAGGAACTAGTGAACATATCCGACTGAAGGAACTAGTGAACATATCCGGTGCTCTTGCCTGCAGGCTACTTCCGGGACCACGTCGGGTCGTACGACAACATGTACCGCTTGCTCTCGGTCGGCGTCTTTGCGGTAGGCCTTGCTTGGCTAGTTGTGTGCCTGAGCGAGCGTCGCAAGCGCAAGACGTGGCAGCCACCTGCAGAGGGAGCCACCGAAGCGATCGTCGTTGCTGGCCATGCCATCTACTGCAACCCCGGTTTCGCGGCCACGGAACCTGGCTGCAGGGACGTTTACTCCGCTGGGTCGAAGGCGCGAAAATGTGACCCAGAATGCGGAACAGTCTCGACATGAGGTTGCGCAGGCGAATTTATTTTTGTTGAAAACACGACATGTGCGAGTGCGTTCGCAAAATAGCCCCGCTACAAAAAGTGCTGCGGGCGTTAAGACCCGCGTGTCCAAGATAGCGGGTTTTAACACGGTTGTCCGGCTGCGTTTAAACCATTTTGTTCACTTTGAAACTAGCCACTATAAAGTGCATAGTTTCAAGTTTCGCATAGTTTGGAAACTAGGCGGCATGGATGCGCTATCGATACACGCCGCGCAGCGGATGGTGAAACGTCTCTGCACCCTATCGGTAGCACAGAAAGGGACAAAGATTGTACCAAATGTTTTATGAAATTTCCATAACGTCTCAGATATCGTTACTATAATATACGAAAGTGGTGAAGTGGGGTAGTTGGCACATTGTAACACGAGTAAAAAAAAAAAACCAGTGGAAACACACAAGAGACCAAATGAAGAAATCTAAGGGACTAGCTGGACGGGACTAGAGGGACTAGTGACGGATGTCTGCTACATCTGGCCTGCCGTGTGTTCCCGCTGGTTTTTCATCCGTTTTGTAACGTACGAACTAGTCCAGTTCACCGCTTTGCTACTCCTGCTAGTCCGGTCGTCTTCTCCATCTCGACTGCCGTATGTTTCCGCTGCTTTTATTTTGTTTTCCATATTTAGTTATTCCGAAAATATTTTGGCAACACTGCAAGGAGCAATATTTCCAACGCAGAATTTGAAGCAACCCGTAATAAATAGAAAAAGCACAGACTCAGTAGCCCTGAGTGAACGACTGCTGCTAAACAGCTCCACTACTATATAACCGTTCGCATGACCTACATACACTCTCTGTCATATCACCGAATGAACGTTTACATCAGCAATATTTAACAGTTCCTCATTTTTCTTCCGGGAGGCTATGCTTGTGAGCGGTAAAGTAGTGGTTCACAAATTCCTTCTACTGTTTTATTATTGCCATGAATTCCTTTGCATGGTAGCGAAAAGCAGCGTGCAATTTATATTGTATCCAAACCCTTTGCTCTTGTCTTACTGGCGCTACTCTACAAGCTTCAGTTTCTCTTTTTTCACACTATGTCACGGCTTGTTGTTTTAGCCCACCAGTATTCATATGACAGATACACAGGCCCATTCTTTCCGAAACCATTTAATTCGTGATAACTTTGCTGTCACAAAATTTTGTAACTAAACTGGTTATGAGTGGCGCCACGCAGTCTTAATTTTTTTACAAGAAGATAACGGGCTCGCCGTGGCGTATATGTGACGTATAACTTTCTGGATGCGCTATATAGTACCTGCTATCAGAGCAAGACATCACTGGTTGCAGCTCAAAAATTGAGTGGCTGGTCAATAAGTTTATTACTGTATGAGTGGAGGCACATCCGAGGCAGTGTCTACTTCATTGAATATTGGCCAATGCGACTTTGCTTCTTAAAAACCAATATAAATTGCTCACCCGAACCCGTCCTTTTGGCAGATCTTGTATTTTAATCATTGGTAAGCAGAATCATGTGTCCCGCGCCATTGTGACCAGAAGCTTGTCACTGAACAAAAAAAGCACAATTGACACGTTAGAAACAAAGAAAAAGCACGCCCAGAAAATAAAAAAAGTTAAAAATGTCAACCATGTTAGTGCTAGGAGGCCCGAGTATCGCTGGTGGCGCATACACAGAAGCAGGCAATGATGAAACATCGCTGAGCTGATGGAGATTCTTAAGGATGCGCCTGAAATGCTACTGCTATGCCCGGTAATCTGAACGCTAAAGAGAGAAGACCGATAAAAGGTGAGTCAGTGAATGATGCTACAAGAATCATTTTTTTCCTATGCGCTGGCACAGGGCAAAATATGGGAATTAAAATATATGTTAGCACGCAGACTCGTTTCGTGCTTGACCTATTTTGCTTGCGTCTACTTTTGCAGGCGCGGTCAATGAAAACTTTTTTTACAACAAGGGCTCTTACGGCTAGTTCTATCCTGAAGTTAGTAGGTACCGGTGCGAAACTGACTGATTCTCCCATCCTGCCTACATTGCTAAGCCAAATACAACTATATTATCATCATCAACAACCTATTTTAAGTCCACTGTAGGACGGACGCCTCTCCCTCCGATATTCAATTGCCCCTGTACTGCGCCAACTGATTCCAACTTGCGCCTGCGAATTTCTTAATTTCATCACCCCACCTAGTCTTTTACCGTGCTCGACTGCGTTTCCTTTCTCTTAGTAACCATTCTGTAACTCTAATGGTCCACCGGTTATCTAACCTACGCATTACATGTCCTGCCCCGTTCCATATTTTCCCTTAATGTCAATTAGAATATCTGCTATGCCCGTTTGCTCTCTGAACCACAACGCTCTCTTCCTATCTCTTAACGTTACGCCTATTATTGTTTGTTCCATCGCTCTTTGCGAGGTCATCAACTTCTTTTCAAGCTTCTTTCTCAGTCTTCGAGTTTCTGCCCCATAAGTTAGCACCGGTAGAATGCACTGACTGTACACCCTTTCTGTTTAGTGATTACGGTAAGCCTCCAGTAAGGGCCTTCTACAGACGTGGGCATGCCCAAACCCCCTACTTCTTCACAAGATGTACCCCGACATTCAGACAACAAATGTATGTGCACTATGCAATGACTTAGCGAACTTACCTCGCATGTTCTGGCGATGTCCCGCGTTACGCGGCGATGAAAGCAACACTGCTTCACGCTGGGATGCGGTCATACATAGCCCCAACCTCGAAGAACAGTTATGGGCTGTCCAACGTGCCCGCTATGCGGCAGAGAGACTCGGCCTCTCTGTCCCGACGTGGGAGCGGCCCGCTGCGTGCTAGTGCGTGCCCTAAAGGACCCTAATAGTGTTTTTAATCCATCCATCCATCCATTCAGTAAGGGTCTGAGTAGGTCGGCCGTATGTGCTCCAACCCAATTTTATTCTGTAAATTTCACTCGCACTGTCAGGGTTGCCTGTGAGTAATTCACCTAGGTAAACGTATTCCTTCGCATGCCCTAGAGGTTAACTAGCGATCCAGAACTCTTATTCCCTTGCCACGCTATTGACCATTATCTTTGTTTTCTGCATATTGACCTTCAACTCGACTCTTACAATCTCTATGTTAAGTTCCTAAATCATTTGTAGTAATATGCCTCCTGTGTTTTTGAACTGGACAACGTCATCTGAAAACCGAAGGTTACTGTGATATTCGCTGTTGATTCTTACGCGTAAGCCGTCCTAAGGCTCCTGTACCCCTTGAGTACGTAATGCCTATATGACTGCTGTTATCTCTACTGAATCAAATGCCAGTTCGTAATTTAGGAAAGCCATGTAGAGAGGCTTGTTGTCATATGCAGATTTCTCGATTACCTGATTGATTACATGGATAAGATCCATTGTACAGTATTCCTTCTTGAAGTCTGTCTGTGCCATGCTTGACTGAAACCAAGTGTTGCCCTTATTCTAATAAAAATTATCTTCGTGAATATTTTATATATTACTGGAAGTAACTTAATGGGCCTGAATTTTTCCATTCTATAACGTATCCCTTCTTTTAGATTAGTATAATGTAGGCATTCTTCAGGTTATCTGGGACCCTTGAATTCTTGAGACATTTAGTATAAAGGGCGGTAAACGTTTTAAGCATGATGTCTCCTCCATCTTTGGTTGAATACATTTTTAATCCATCTTCTCCAGCCCTGTTTCCTCGTTTGATGTCTTCTAACGCCCTTCTAACTTCATCGCAAGGTATCGAACAAGGCTGTGTAACCTGTTCAATACTACTTTCAATGGAGGTATTCCGACTGCTCAGGGAAATTGTACAGGTCCCTACAAAATTATTCCGCTACATTTACTATAGCTTTGAAATTGCTGATGATATCAGCCAGCTTATCTTTCAGTGCACATATCTTGGCTTTTCCTATGCCAAGTTTTCTTCTCACCGATTTTATGCTGCGTCCATTTATTACTGTTTCCTCAGTCTTTCTTAGGTTATAATTTCAAATATCCTTTATTTCCTTCTTGCTGCTCAGTTTTAGCAATTCCGCGAATTCTATCTGATCTCTTCAGTTTTCTGAGTGATTCTTGTAGAGACCACTGTTCCTTCGCGATGCAGTGTTTTCGACTTTGTCCCGTATTTTACTGCGACGTGACTGCTTCGGCAGGCACCGGCCCGAGGAAGAGAAATTGCCCTCCTAGTCAAGCTGACAGTGAGGACACTGTGTTGTACACTGCTCAAGCGATGACTCCTCAGATGAAGAAGGCTTCAAAAGAGTGGTAGATGGGAAGGCCTAGAGAAGAAACATCAGTGGACGGTCTTCGTCAAGTAATTCTACCGTCATGCCACAGCAAAGGCCATCGGCGCACAGAATTCTTTTTGTGCCGGACACACCTGCCGACAACGACAACCGCCTTAATGGACAAGCGATTTCCGTTCCTCTGAAGGCTCTTGTCCCTGGAGAAATCAAGGTTATCAGAATTAATACTCGAAAGAACGTCCTGGCTATTGATGTCCACAACCGAAGTGCAATCAATGCTTTGATGGCAGTAAAGCTCCTGGGCAGCATCAATGTCCACAACCTCATTCCTCAGGACAACGAAACCATGGCTGGTGTTGTTTGTGATATTGAAATATCGATTAGCGACAGCGACCTGCTAACTTTTGTCAAACCTGCGACAGATGATGTTGCCTTACTGCAAGCTCGGCGCCTTGGCGATTCGACCTCTGTAAGGCTCGTGTTTAAAGGTGACTGGCTACCATCACATGTTAAGGTCGGCCACTTTCGGCATGTCGTACCACCTTTAGTACCGAAACCACTTCAGTGCAGCAGGTGTCAATGAATTGGACATGTGAGTGCTGTCTGCCATAATACAACAATATGCCCACTATGTTACGAACAGCACGACACTGTCTCTTGCCGTGCAACAGAGCTCAAGTGCCCAAACAGTCAAGGCTCGCATGCTGCATCCTCAAAAGACAATGCATGGCTAAAGAATGAACAGAAAATATTGAGAAAAATGGCCTGAGACGGATCATTACTCAGAGGTGCTTCTGCGGCGGTAAGACGACATCACTCCCGGAAACAAAAGTCTACGAAATCATCTTCCGGTTCAAGGAAAATATCTCGTCCGGCAACGCCACCAGCGGTTCCATCTGTCTCCAATAAGACCACAAATGACAGCGAAAAAAGCGGCTGTGCTATATCATGCTTCATTAAGTGAGGTGTGGCCAGCACTGCCGAACACATGCCACGAACCAGAGCCACAGCACATGACTCGCCACATAAAGTGCAATGTCGCTGCAGTTGACCACATGCGAGACGAGGAATCTCAAGCGATTGCTATGCTAAAGTCACTCGCGAATGTCATGCGTCTGCTATGCACAAACATGTACGCTCCGGCTGCTTGTAGCGCACTGCAACTATTGGACGCGCTGACTCCAGTGCTTGAAAGCTTTTGCATAGCACCATCACCTGCCCCTCGCTGCCCTTCTACAAGGAAGCCAAGAAAGCAACTGTATTGCAATGGAATGGCCGCGCCTGCAAATCGAGAATTTCACATTTCAGACACTTTGTCTTCGCAAACCGTTTTGCTATCCTCGTAATTTGCGAGCCGAGCGTACATTATATAATACGCATTTCTGGCTATGAGGCACTCATGTCCTCTACCTGTGGTGATGTGAACAAGGTCATCGTATATATTAGATGCGATCTGACATATGTGTTGCACCCAGTCCCGTCTCACGACGACAACCACTACTTTTGTTTACTTGTAAAAATTAAGAAGCTTATGCTCACTCTCGTCGCTGATGACATTGTTCCTTCAAGTTGCTTTCACTTTAAACGAATGCACGACGCGCTATCAGCGAAGGCCGGCTCTACTATTCTCACCGGAGATTTTAATGCTCACCATCCACTTAGGCTGAACTTGAAGATGGAATCTAGGGAAAGGAGACTAGCATCCTTTACCACACAGCACGACCTTTACTGCCTCAACGATGGTAGTCTGACAATTAACGCGGGCTTACATACAACAGCTGCCTAGACTTGACCCTAGTTTCCCGGCGTCATAAAAGAAACATGCAATGGTTTCCAGACTTCGAATCACATGGAAACGACCATATTCCCACATGCCTGAATATGAAGCGACTATATAGATGCTCTTCTACGACCCTCCGGCAAATTGACTGGTTGGCGTTTCGGTCGCACATGGACTGAGTATGTCAGCAAGGGAGCCATTCAAATCTGCAACACGAAATTCAAAAACCCATGCAAAAGGCTACGCCGGTTTTCAGCCTTTCCCGAAATATTATTATGGTATTATCCGCGACATGCTCAAGAGACGAGCCACCGCGAGAACGACGAAGTGGGTCTGTGCCTTGGCACGAGCGAGTGTCGGCCTGGCTCTCTGGCTCCAGTGTAAATAGCCTATTTCGTCTCTGTCTTTCCACACGTAACATTCTGGTGGAGGTTAGCGGTCCCCGTTCTCGCCACGGAACTGCGAAGGGGTCGGTACGTCGAGCTTGTCACCATGCCTCCCGGTGACGAGACTGCCTCTGCAACAGCTTCAGCTCATCCGACTGCTCCAGTCGTCACGGTTGCCCAACATCGCGACTCTGGTGTGTTCTCTGGCCTGGAGGGACAGGATGTTGATGAATGTATCAAGGTTTATTAACATGCCAGCGCTAATACCACGTGGGACCCAAACATTATGCTCGCCAATGCCATCTTTTATCTCGGTGGCACCCCACACGTGTGACACCAAACGCATGACGACGAGATAACTAGTTGGGACAGTTTCAAAGAAAAGCTACGGGAACTCTTCGGCAACACCATTGGGCCCAAGGTTTCCGCGAGAAAGGCTCATGCGTCTCGTGTTGAGACACCTACAGAGCCATACGTTTCATATATACTCGACGCCTTGGCTGTATCTCAAAGCAGATAATGCTATATCTGAAGCAGACAATGTGGCGCATCTGCTCAAAGGCATCGCCGACGACGCTTTCAGTTTGCTTGTTTTCCGCAACGTCTCGACTATCCACGCCATCTTAAAAGAATGTCGTCGCCTTGAACAAGCGAAGAGCCGCCGTATCTCGCACCACATCACGCGGTGACCAACACTGCTGCTACATCGACATGTGAGAGTCGGCCGCGTCAAGCTACCACCTGTGACGAGGTAACAGGTGATCCACCAGCAACCACGATTGCGACGATTCAGGCCGTCGTCAGACAGGAATTTGAGAACATGGGTCTCAACTCCGTGTGTTCAAGTTTTCAACCCAGCGTTCTCCAGTTCTCTTGCGGCCCTCCTCGTCCCCGGCAGTCTTTTCCTGCCACATCTCGCCGCAACCCGTCCGAATGGGGTACCCCTGATGATAGGCCGATCTGCTTGCACTGCTCTCGCATCGGCCACGTCGCTCGTCACTGCCGCAACCGATGGCCACCACCTCCTCGGACAAACGCCGCCGCTTATTCCTGCACCTTTGGGCCTTCTGTTCCCTATACTACCCGCCATAAACCCACTGCCGCTGATGCTCCTGCTCCGAACTTTCGCTACAGCCGCTCGCCCACACCTCGACGCCAAGTCTCGTTCGCTCCCAACCCGTCGCTTCTGTTCGCCGCCTATCGCCTCCCGGATCCAGCCGGAGAACTAGGCACTGCAGCTTTTGGAGGTGAAGCTGCGTTGTCGACCCTTCCCTCAAATCCTCTGCTCACATTACCTACAAACCAAACCCTTCTTGACATTGACGTTGACGGCTATCCTGTCGCGGCACTCGTCGATACAGGGACACATCTTTCTATTAAGAGTGCTCCCTTCCGACGACGACTGAACAAGCTCCTCACCCCAGCGTCGGTACGCGTCGTCCGCATTGCGCATGGCGGTACTGTGCCTATCATCTGAATGCGTACGGCACGTGTCAGCATCGCCGGCTGCCACACTCCTGTGCTCTTCACCGTGATTGCTCATTACCCCCCCGACCTCATTCTCGGCCTCGATTTTCTCTCCGCGCATTCTGCTCTTATTCACTGCTCTGCCAGTACCCTTCGCCTTGAGTTACCGATTCTCGCAGAACCTTCTGACGCTCCCTAGTGCCGCTTATGTCCCACCGGCTTTCTTCGCCTGCCGCCAAAGTCCATAGCCTATATTGAACTGTTGTCTTCCCCACCAGTTCCTGATGGCGAGTACCTCGTCACTCCTCTGCTCGACATTCCACTCCAGCTTGACATTACCGTGCCTCACAGTATACTTACTATTACTGCGAACCACACTCGCATCCCTGTCTTTAACTCTGGATTGGCAAAGAAAATTCTACCGCAAGGTATTTGCCTTGCCAACGTTGATTGTCTCGGCGACCATCACGTGTCAGCGTTATAGACCGATGGTTCTTGCGAGCTCAGCAGGCCCCCCGCGCCAGCCTCGAGCGCCGATACCAACATAAAGAAAATGGTTGCGATGAACTTGTCCTCTACGCAGACTGAAGACCTTTGCCAAGTATTATTGTCCTACCGAGATATTTTCGACTTCGAAGATCGCCCTTTAGGCCAGACGCTCACGGCCAAGCATCGAATTCTTACTGGCATTGCTACACCCATTCACCGACGACCGTATCGAGTTTCGGCGTCGGAACGCCGAGTAATTCAAAGTGAAGTGAACAAAATGCTAGATATAACATCATTGAGCCTTCTTCGAGCTCCTGGGAATCACCTGTGGTGTTGGTTAAGAAAAAGGACGGCACGTGGTGCTTCTGTGCAGACAACCATCTCTGAACAACATTACTAAGAAAGACGTCTACCGGCTCCCACGTATAGATGACGCTCTTGACTGCCTGCACGGTTCCAGCTAGTTCACTTCTATGAATCTTCGTTCTGGATCCTGGCATATTCCTGTTGACGATATGGACAGAGAGAAAACCGCCTTCATCACTCCTGATGGCCTATACCAATTTAAGGTATTGCCGTTTGGATTATGCAACGCCCTTGCCACCTTCGAGCGTATGATGGACTCCCTGCTTCAAGGTTTCAAATGGTTCACGTGCCTCTGCTACCTCGACATCATCGTCTTCTCGCCAATGTGTGACACTCACCTTGAGTGTCTAAAAACTATACTTGATGTATTTCGAAAGGCAAGCTGCAGCTTAACTCATCCAAATATCGTTTTGGCCACCGCCAAATTACACTTCTGGGCCATCTTGTTGACGCTTCCGGAGTACAGCCTCATCCCGACAAAATTCGCGCTGTCCGAGACTTTCCGGTTCCGAAGACAGCCGGAGACGTTCGAAGTTTTGTAGGGCTATGCTCGTACTTTCGTCGTTTTGTTCAAGATTTTGCGGCAATTGCTAGACCCCTTATTAATCTTTTGAAGAAAGGCGTAAAATTATCGTGGGGTACTTCGGAAGCCGACGCCTTTTCTCGTCTGGTCCCTCTTCTGAACTCACCACCCATTGTCGCCCACTTCGACCTTGATGCCCCTACCGAATTGCCTACAGATTCCAGCGGCCATGGCGTAGGTGCCGTCTTAGCCCAGCGTCAGCGTGGCCAAGATCGCGTTATTGCTTATGCGAGGCGCCTCCTAGCACCTTCGGAGCGCAACTATTTCATTATGGAATGAGAATGCCTTGCTGTTGCATGGGCGGTTGCGAAGTTCCGTCCTTACCTTTACGGTCGCCCTTTTACCGTAGTCTCTGACTATCATGCTCTCTGCTGGCTCTAATCGCTTAAATATCCTACAGGCCGGCTTGGTCGTTGGGCCCTGAGGCTACAAGAATTTTCGTATTCTGTGGTGTACAAGTCTGGCCACCTGCACCAAGACGTTGACAGCTTATCCCGTTACCCTGTTGACGACTCTGACTCCTCCAATATTACCAGTGTTGCTTGCGTATTCTCTGTATCACAGCTGCTTCACTTCGTCGAGGAGCAACATCGTGACGCCTACGTCAGAGCACTCATCGACCGTTTTGAACTCTCCCGCCGATGCTACTCTACGCCTCTTCGTCCTCCGCAGCGGTACTCTGTACCGTCGTAACCTTCATCCGGATGGCTCTGAGTTTCTACTTGTAATACCTAAACACCTCCGCTCCACCGTTCTAGAAGACCTTCACAACGCACCAACAGCAGGCCACTTCGGCATATCTCGAACCAATGACCGTGTACGCAACCGTTTTTTCTGGCCGGGCCTTGCCCGTTCCGTACGAGATTACGTCGTCGCTTGTGAACTTTGCCAACGACGCAAGAAGCTTTCCCAGGTTCCCTGTTTACCTGCAGACGCTCGACATCCCTGCCGAGCCCTTCCCTCGTGTCTGCTTCGACCTTCTCGGCTCATTTGCGGAATCTACATCAGGAAACAAGTGGGTTGCAGTCGCGGCGGACTACGCGACTCGCTATGCCATAACCCGCGCTCTTCAGACCAGCGGCGCAACTGATGTTGCGGAGTTCCTCCTACTTGATATCGTTTTTATGCATGGTGACCCGCGTCAATTGCTAACAGACCGTGGCCGTACGTTTTTGGCCAAAGTCATTGAAGACATCATGCGTGCCTGCTCAAGACAGCATAAATTTACCACCTCCTACCACCCTCAAACGAACGGCCTGACTGAGCGTTTGAACCGCACCCTTACAGACATGCTATCCTAATAAGTTTCAGACGACCACCGGACTGGGACCTGGCTGTACCTTAGATTGCCTTTGCGTACAACTATTCCCGTCTTGAAACTGCTGGCTTTTCCCCGTTTTACCTCTTGTGTGGCCGAGAACCAGCGCTACCACTGGACACTGTGCTTCCGTCCACCATATCTTCCACTCGCGGTTATGCCCGTGATGCAATCGCCCATGCTTACCATGCTCACCAACTTGCGCGCGCTCGTCTACAAGTATCTCAAGACAAACAGAAGCAACTCTACGACCTCCGTCCCCGTGATGTCCATTTTGCGCCCGGCACCTTCGTGTTGCTTTGGTCACCATCGCGTAAAGTTGGCCTTTGTGAAAAACTGCTTTCCTGTTACACAGGCCCGTATGACATGCTCCCCCAAGTCACCAATGTCACCTATGAAATCGTTCTAGCCACGCCCACTACGTCCTCCGCTGTGACAACCAGTGACATTGTCCACGTCCACTGACTAAAGCCCTACACCTCTCCACGCGCCTTGGATATTTAGCAACACCGTGACAGTGCTTTTGCCGCCAGGTGGGGGGGTAGTATTACGATATTATCCGCGACATGTTCAACGGACGAGCCACCGCGAGAACGACTAAGTGGTTCTGTGCCTTGACGCGAGCGAGCGTCGGCCTGGCTCTCTGGCTCCAGTGTAGCCTGTAAATAGCCTCTTTCGTCTCTGTCTTTCCACACGTAACAATATGAAGAATTTGAAGCCGAACTGCAGCGACTACAAGCAATTCGCCAACGGTTGAAAGAAGATACAGGACAACTAAATCCATCCATCATCTCAGCGAGGCAAGGCGGACGCAAAAGAATATTCAACGCAGCATCGATGCACTACAATCTCAAAGATGAAAACGTTTTTGTGAGTCGTTCTATCCGCTAGACGATTATCTGAAATATGGAGAACCATGCGTGGACTTCGCGTATCACCGCAACAATGTGTTCCTTTCATATCTCTCGCTTTGCACGAAGGTCGCAGAGAAATTAGCATTGCTGAAGAATTTTACTCAACACTTGCCAGCTTGCAGCTCCAACGCCCACTTGCACTATGTGCCACTCATGCGCCTCGGGATTCCCGCATGGATGTAATGTTTTCGGTGGAGGAGTATGAAGCGGCAGGGGCGACTTGCAGGCGCCCTTCGTCACCTGGGTCGGACGACGTTACCCATGCGGCGCTCGCCAATCTTGGGCAGAAAGTACGACTCATGCTGCTAAACCTATACAACGCGTCTTGGCGCAGCGGTTTGGTTCCACGTGAATGATAATGCAGCCGCTTGGTTTTGCTTCCCAAACCTGGTAAATCACCGTTATATTTTTCATCGTACCGCCGCATCGCTCTGGCCAGTTGCATAAAGAAAATAATGGAAAGAGTGATTGTGACGCGCGTGGAACGGAAAATTACAACGTGTACCCAGATAATATGGCTGGCTTCGGGCGTGGGCGCTCGCTCATAGATAATGTCATCGATTTGGTGAGGTTTGTTCAACATAAAAAACGTCTCAAACAACTCACTGCGACATTATTCTTTGACGTAAAAGGCCCCTATGACATTATATCACGTTATGCCAATATAGAGGCTCTGATTCAAGCCGGAATCGGTGGCCGCAATTTTCAGTTGCTGTGCAGCTATTTGACCGACGTGATGACCGAAAATGGTGCCACGACTTAACACCAAATATACCGTGGAGTACCGCAAGGCGGAGTGTTGAGCCCGACGCTATTCAACCTAGTGTTTGTTGGCCTAGTAAGATGCTTGCCCAACACAGTCCAAGTGTCAATCTATGCAGAGGACATTGGCATTTGGGCGTCTGTTGTAACACAACTGCAGGTACAAGCAAGGCTACAAAAGGAAGCTACGTTAACATCACTGTACTTGCGTAAATAGAACTTAGAGCTGTCTTCAGAGAAAATCTGCCTTTTTACATTCACTCGTAAGGCAATGAAGCGTTACTGTGTAAGTGTCAATGGGCAAGCAATTGCAAACCAACGGAAACACAGCTTTTTACAGGTAATTATTGACCGTGACCATTCATGGAGCCCGCACATTTCATACCTAAAGAGGTTAGTGACAATTTTACATATCCTCAAATTCCTCGCAGGAAAGTCATGGGGCACATCGGTGCAGTCAATGCTGCAGCTTTATAACGCTTTCTTCCTCGGTTTCTCAAGGTACGGCCTCCCTGTGCTTGATTACAGCTGCAAAACAAACCTGCGTGTACGCCAGGGAGTACAAGCTCAAGCCCTAAGGACGTGTCTCAGTTTTCCGACGCGTGCGTCTTTAGCGGCAACAATTATCATAGGTCCAGTCCACCCAATATCAACATACTTGGCAACCGACGCTCTTAGGGCCCACATTGAGCACGTTACCCGACTGCCATCTCAACATCTTGCGGCTTTACCTGCGCAAAGGCCACACATAACTTTCAGTCGTATAATTGTTTTCAATCGTATCTCGTTGCCATCGGACTACTTGCCTGCAGCACGACCATCCTCACCATTATGGTGCCTGCACAAACCTGAAATACACCTCACCATTCAAGGAATCACGAAGAAATCTAACATGCCGTTGTTTGCCCTGAAACCGGCCACATTAGGACATTTATATGAGGTGCACAGTGCCGCGTACACAATTACATGGATGACTCAGTCACATCTGCAGGTTCAGCTGCCGCTTCGGTGATACCAACAAGATGCGTCAAAGTACAAGTAAAAACGTGGCGTTTATCATCTACGACAGCTACTGAACTGGTAGCTCTGCGTACGGCTCTTCATTTCATTCAGGAGGAACCACCCCAAGCACGGTCAGTCTTCTGTGATTCCAAGGCAGCCCTACAGAGTGTACACTCAGCACTGCGCCATGGATGACATGAGCAACTCGTCGCAGAGATCAGAGAAGTCTATCATCGCATAGTTGACGAAGGACCCGATATATCAGTGGTTTCCTAGTCACTGTGGCATACATGGAAATGATCGAGCAGACGCTGCTGCCTGATCTGCCCCTGACGGCGTCAACTCCGTTGCCATTCCTCTTTTGAGAGCCGACGTAGCGAAAAAGCTTTCCGCACTAGCGCGTGACCTGACATTAGCTCAATAGAATTCATCCGAGTTCACAAGTGCACACCTTCATACCCTGGAGCCTAATTTACAGCTCCGTATTCCGCTCGACCTTCCACAACGTAACTTCAGCCTTCTAGTCCATCTATGCCTTGGAGTAGCATGTTCAAATGCGTACTCCTTTCTTATCGGAATGGTCAAAAGCCCATTTTCTGACTTATGCGGGTACAATGAAACAATCGCCCACCTTCTTGAAGAGTGCCCTCGTTTCAACCCGCAAAGAGCAGTGCCTCTCAGCCACCCTAGACAAACTAGACAGTCACTCAATGACAGAAAACAACTTTGGAAAATGGCCTACACGAACATCAGCGCTATACGCTATGAAGGCGCTGCTGTGGTACTTAAAACACATGGGACTTTCTGATAAATTGTGCTTGAAAACTGTGTCATGTAGGATTGTACGGTTACACTGCATAACACTAGGAACCTGTTTGCAGACTTCGTGATAGTGCCCACAGAAACCGTTCGTATGTATCGTGTGTACGTGTGTGTGTGGTTGTATGTTTTTTTCATTATTTTTTATTGTCTATCCTTTTCTCTCTTTCACCTATCTCATCCCTTTGCCCCTCCCCCAGTACATGGTAGCCAACCGGAGATAATCTCTGGCTAACCTCCCTGCCATTCCTTTGCCTTTCTCTCTCTCTCTTTGCCTACTGGTAAACTTGGTGCGTTGCCTCCCAGTTCAAGTGCTGCTTCTGAAGGCAGCGTAGTTAGTTTCATTTCTTACCTCCATATCGTCTACATCACATCTATGTTTTTCTAAGGATGCATATTTGTTTGCAAGTACCAGCCTGAATTGGTCCGCTTTTACCCTTACTGCGTCTAGGTTTGCCTGTTTCTTGACCAAGTTTACTCTTTCTGTCTTCAAAATCAGGGGAATCCTAAAAATCACTAACCTGTGCTTACTGCACTTTAGCGTACCTAAAACTTCTACATCCTGCACTATGCTAGGATCGGCAGAAAGCATGAAATTGATTTCATTTCTTGTTTCACCAATAGGGCATTTCAAGGTCCACTTTCTATTGCTACGCTTTCTGAAGAAGGCGTTCATTATGCGTAACGTATTCCTCTCCGCGAATTCTACCATCTCTCCTCTAGTGCTTCTAGAACCAACGGCGTAGTTTCCAATTACTTGTGTACCAGCCTGATAATGTACTTCATTATCATCTTGACTGGAGGTTGAAGCATAGGCTTGTACTACCTTTAATCTATACCTCTTATTGAGTTTTATTACGACTACTGTTATCCTCTCATTAATGTTGCAGGATTCTTCAAGGTTGCCCACTACGGTCCCTATGTATTAGGAACCTTACTGCGTATAATTTCCTATCTGGGAGTCCTCTATAGCAGAGGACGTGGCCGTTAGTCAACATTTTATAAGCCTCACCAGTTCTTCTAACTTCACCAAGGCCAATGATATCCCAAACAACGCCTGATATTTTCGCAAACAGTCCTGCTAGGTTAGCCTTACTCAAACGAGTTCTTGGGTTCAAGGTTGCAAGGGTCAGTTTCCCTTGGCGGCATGTCCGGGTGCGGAGATTCTTAGCAGCCTATGCTGCGTTGCAGGTCTGACCGCCGCCTTGGCCAAGAGGCGGCCAGTCCCGCAGCCGCTGGGGACTGAGGGCCATGGCTTAATTGAAGGAATCATGAGGAAGGTAGTGGTCGAATACTGTACCAGAGAGGCCAATTCTTGTTCTGGTGAAGGAATGTACTTCTTGAAGCTTAGTAGGTTCTTTCCTAATTGGATTAGTATAGCCCCACTGGTTCGCGGCGTTTTAGCTTGCGTCAGGCGTCACTCTAAGCCTGGAGGTTGTTGAGTACTAGAGGTGGTGAATTCAAGATTACCACATTCAGATCTCAACAAAAAAATCCTGGCGCATTCGAACTTCTAAGAGAACCGAGCATACAAGTTAGCTCAGTCAGATAACCCTGCAGGCTGTGAGGCCGTCTTATGGTGGAGAACTTCGGCCCAGAGGTCTTGACGTGCCTAAAAACTTCCTTAACACAATATAGAATGATTTCTAAACGATGCTGACCTCGTAGTTCCGGAATCTGATGTACGCAGGCGGCCGTCCGCTCGGCTTGGTACAAGAGGGGCTTCAGCAACCTCTGACAGCATTAAAATGAGAAGGGGACAAAATAATGGTGGAACTTGTCGCTTCTCTCACCCGAAAGGCGACAAAACACGGCGTACTTCAACCTTGTACTGCATTTAAGGTCGAGCCATCGAGAGCGGAGAAAGTGCGCTGTCATATACATATACGTAATATACGCGGAAACTTTCGCTCAGGAACGAATCGGAAGACTGCGACACCGGATCTCCTGCCACATGGAGCCCCTAACGCTACTCGCGTTTAAAAATACCTCAGTGCCTTTCCACTCTGTGAAGAAAGATGACCAGCGAAGCTATGCTTGTCGGTCGCTTAATGGCGAACTACACCTCCACCGGGGATTGGCACGGCATTTCTCTATCTTCGGCATTGGATCACGTGTGGGGAGTGCTTAACGTCTGCTTCGCCTCCGCCGCGGGTCGGCCCGGCATGGCACTGTCTTCGGTATGGCACACGTGTTGGGGGTGCTTAACGTCTGCTTCACCTCCGCCGCGGGTCGGCCCGGCATGGCACTGTCTTCGGTATGGCACACGTGTTGGGGGTGCTTAACGCCTGCTTCACCTCCGCCGCGGGTCAGCCCGGCATTGCGCCTGTTTCGGCCCGACATGTGCCTGTTTTACCAGAACGAACGATCATGAGACCTACTACACCGACGCTAGCCTTTACTCAGCACCAACAATAAGCCCCACAAAATAGGCACACGCAACGGCAGTAACCAACCAAAACAAGGTGGCGGCCTGCGCGTCTATACGGGCCAGATGAAGCGCCACCGCGGAGGCAGCAGCCATAGCCCTCCAACCAGAGAAGCAGAACCAAGGAGTTGCCCCGCATATATCCTGACGGATTCACAAGCCGTCTGTCGGTTACATCTCAGAGGCACACTTTCCAGATGTGTCATTGATATCCTGGGCCTCGGTTTGACTGAGGACCATGTCGTCGTCTGGTGCCCTGGGTACACGGTCCTGGGGGGAACGAGGATACGGAGTACGTAGCTCGAACGCTTGCTGGCCGAGCCGCAGAACCCTCTGCAGGACCCCCTTCAGATTACCAAGAAAAAATCATCACGAGCAGGCAGATTTTGGACGACCAGCGCCTTACGAGGCGGAAGTGCGCTCCTCCCCATCCCAAGTTAAGCAGGCAAGAAGCCAGGGACTGGCGCCGCCTTCAAACAAGCACATACTTGCACATACCTAGACTGCGCAGAATCTTTACAGACGTATACACAACCGTGATATTTCCCTGGTGCAACAATCCCACAGCTGCACTGACACACATTGCTTACCAGTGTACGGAGCGTCCAGCCCAGGCAGTATCCAGGCTGGTGAGCTCATCACAAACATTGACGACGCGGTTTTGCACGGCACGGCTTTCCGAGCTGGCACTGGGAAGCCAACTGGCCACCCTGGACAAGGCCGGCGTGCCGCCGCGGCCAGTGGGGCTCTGCAAGAGAGCTCCACCCGAGATTAACCACACCGAGTTCCTACGTGCAATAAAGTTTATTCTCTCTGTCCGTCGCGGGTCCGCGCAGCATTGCAATATCTTCGGGATTTGCCCGCGTCTGGGGAGTTTTTTGCTTACCACGCCAACGACACGAAAATTTCCTTGGATGATAGAGGTATACAGCTTCGCTGTAAAATAATAATAGCGTGCACGATGCGCTCGTTTCGACCACAAAAGGGGGGCGCACTTCGGAAGTTACTGGAGCCCATTTCGCAAAGCTTGCATTGCTAAAAGCTTCATTCTTTTAGCGTCGATAGATGTATTTTGCTGATGGCAATAGGTAACGCAATATAGAATGATTTCTAAATTGTTTTGAACTCGGAGTTCCGGAATCTCATGTATGCAGGCTGCCGTGAACTCGGCTAGGTACAGGAGGCGTTTCGACGACCTCTGACAGCACTTAAAACGACGCGGGGGCAGAATGGTGGTGGAATTGGTCGCTTGTCTCTTCCGAAAGGTGACGAGACATGGGGTACTTCCATCTTGTGCTCAATGCCGGACTTAGTGCATGATTGTGCGGGCTATTTCGCAGTAATAAAAGCGACTCCCAACGGGAGCCAGTGGGACAGTGAATGGCAACAGGATGCAATGGGAATGATAACGTAACTAAATTACTTGTTTAGCTTGCCGTAAATGATGCGATCGCAGTAAAGTGAACGAAAAGACCCTTTAGATATGCCGGTACATAGGGCGTTTAAAATGAAGCTGACGATTGCAAGATAACATACGGCTGTTGATGAATGATATCAGAGTACAGATAACACCTAAATGTAGTGCCCGTTTCTCTCCAGGCTACACATGAAGTTTGTATAGCAACTAGAGAACCAAACAGACCTCAACTTATAGGAGGGAGTCGCAAGGATCAGCTCGTTTATTTATTTTAGCGGTATCCAAACGGGAACAGCTGCCGCTGTAACACCAATACAAAAGCTTTGTTTACGGTCCTTTTGTGTATGTTTTTCTGAAATGGAACAGTATTTCAGAAAGGTATTATTGAACACGATATTGAATACATTGCCATGCACAGCCGTCTTCAGACATGAGCCGAACACACTTCAGTCCTCTGACTATTACAGTCATATTTACCTTGTTAGAGGGTATGTATGGCCCGGGCAGCATTTATTTATTTATTTATTTATTTATTTATTTATTTATTTATTATGGCGCCCCTCTTAGGCGCCCGTTCGTGCGGCGAGCGTCGGCGCACCTCCTAACCGAGCGAAATAGCACCACCCAGAATGAAAGAGCGATCATGGCGCGCCGCGGGGAAGGAAAGACAACGATAGCGGAGAAAGCGCGAAGAGAAAAACGGAGGAGGAGGGTATGGTGAAGGGGTGAGAAGCAAAGCGTACTGCCGTGTATGACGTGCTCTGCGGCGACGATGGCTACGAGACGGCGTCAGAGGAGCACGCGTCGTCTGTTCACCGATGACGCCACCAATAAGATATATGGAAACAAAGCGCTGTGTGAGGGGAGGTCTGTCGGCGGCGGCTGCTGTGAATCACGCCCATGCGTCACCTACGCGCTGCTTCTCGTGATCTCGCGACTAGCCAGGCAGTCATGCCACACTTCGTTCCGTTTACATCGTGCCGCAATTGAGAGATTCTCCGCGCGAGCCAATATTTCGCCAACTTAAAACACGTATAGAGCTGCGCTCAACTTTCGCATTAGCCAGTGTCGCAATCGTCGGTGAATTTTTTTAGTCACAAGCCTCCCAGGCTCCAGCAGGAGTAATATGGGAGGGGGGTGGTATGCATTATAATAGGCAAGCTGAGTCATTGTAGAGCTAGAACTAACGAGACCGCGATATAAGCGGGATGTTGAGAAATACATAAAACAAGGTGGCGTTCTACAGTAGATACCATGTTAAATATCAACTAATTGAACGGGTGCAAGCGCACGCATTAAAAGGGTGCATCTCGTATTACCGTGAAGTTTTACGATTTTCGAGAATCCTGCAAGAGATTCACAAGCTATAAGAGAAAATAACAGCGAAAGCAAATGGTCACGACAAAATGAGGGTCACTTCATATCGAAACATTACTGAGTCACGAATGTCCATTATGTCATCGTGAAGACCATTTCATAGTCGAAGTGCCCGTGGTAAGACTGATGAATACGTCCTAAAATTTGTTTGTAGCTGTGGTTGTTGTGCAACTGGCGAGACATTCGTATTGGTCGGGAGACAGGGAGCGTGGTTTGGTGAGGACTGGATGTTATTTTATGAAATAAAAAGACCAAAGCGATCATTGTGAGTAAATCTAAAGACTGTAGCGACATTGACGATTTATTGCTGGTAATACTGGAATTACTCATTGTCTCCTATGCACTGCGGATAACAAATGAACGAAGTAGTTGAAGCAAAGCCTTTTTGTGAAAGGCACATGAATGACTTGCGAGTCGCGGCATTTATTACAGGCTAACACCGCCTGTAATAAACACCGTAATCATCGAGCCAACCAACCAACCAAGCACCTAACGATAATGATACGAAAACATAGGCTTAGAAAGCCCTGGACATTCGTGCTGTCTACTTTTATTATCCCCCCAAAAATTATAAGCGCGAATAAAATGATTAGTTCTAAAAATGAGCATATCCTGGTATAGGAACCAACGCTTACATAAAGGCAAACATACAATAAAGTAGGACAGGTAAGTTGACGGCATGTGAAATGTCCAGGAGGCTCTCGACGCAAGGCATTGAATCTCGTGAATATTCAGTAAACCTCTGGGTCCCCTGTCCGTTTGCCAGCATGAGAAAGATATGTCCAATATTTCCAATATGTCCTTTTTACTGACCTGCAGTGATAAAGAAAGCACCCGTTGCTTAATATGTAATTTGTGCTGACCCGCAGTGAGAAAGATATCACCGCTCTCCAATATGTACTTTGTGCTGACCGGCACTATGAAAGAAAGCACCTGCTCTCTGATATGTACTTGGGCTGATCCGCAGTGAAAAAGATCGCATCCACTGTACAATCTGCACTTTGTGCTGAGCCGCAGTGAGAAAGATAGCACCTGCAGTTCAATATGTACTTTGTGCCGACCCACAGTGTTTTAGAAATTGTGTGAAGCTACAGTAAGTAATCCGACCAACTTCAGAACAAATTCTGATATAATGCGGTAGATTTATTGTTTAGTTTTACTAATTCACTTTAAGTTGTAGTTTAAATTATGCAGTTGAAGCGAAGCAGTGGTCAACTTCACAATTGAGTAGGAGGAATCCTTAAAGCACTTCGACCTTGTGCATCCCTTAAATTGGAATTAATTGCTGTTGAAGTTCGCATTGTCTCAAACTCCAAGAAAGATAGCTTTACGAAACACCTATGTGGAACAGCACTCTATTTTGTAGCACATTTGAATCACGCAAACCCAGAGTTGTGCGGTGCTCTTCGTATTTCCGCTTAGCAGATCACTTCACGGCGGTTCCACTCCAGTTTTGTATTTGCGACATATGTCCTCAAAATAGTAAGCTGATTACATAATTAGTTAACATACTTAACTAACGACAAATAGAATGCTGTTTTTCTTGCATGTTATTTTCGCTTTTTAAGGAAATACATCTGTGAAAGTGAACAGCACCACCTTTCACAATTGATATTTTTTTAGAAGATAGGTTTCAACTGAAAAAAGAAACAGGCAGTACGACACTGCTCACGTGCTCACTGAAATTGCAAATTTGAAGGGTCAAGATAAGTCTTGTCCTCATCGTCTATGACATGGTGCGGTACAGTTTTGTTGCTATATCCCGAATTCTGCTGACCAGCGAACTACCAAATGTGTGCATGGAGAATGTACTGCTGTCTGAAACAGCGTTACTCACATGTCACCGACACCATTGAGAATAAGTCGAACTGATAATTTCTGATAACATTTCGGATCCAGCTAGTATGTGCGGACAAGCGCACAAGGACGTGAACGGAGTAGGGCAAATGCACATATAACATAAATCTACCTACTTAATAGTACCAAACTAACTAGCCTGCCACCACTTGATAGGCCAAGTACTGCGATACATTTCCACAGTAGTATCATTTACAAGTATTCCTTACCTACTTACTGCAGCCAACAGCAGTGAAGCAGCATAGTACAGCCCAGCAAACATCAAAATTTTACCATGTTCTTTCCTGACAAGGGGAATAGAAATGTATTGTATGTATTTATCTACAGTACCCACACAGTCATAGATGACAGCACAAATCATGAGTCAACTAAGACGCACGAAGGTTCAGCGCCCTCAGTGAGTCTGTGCTCAAGTACAGCGTAGTGATTCCTAATAGGTGAGCGTCTGAGACTGATTTAGGCCTTTTGAAAATTTGTAGTTGTAACACTCATTTCTAGGCATGCTCGAACAAGACCTAATGGACGTGATGTTCAGCATGATTGCGTCAGTTGATCCCCCCCCATGTCAGTATTTCTCTCAATAAAAACGGTCTTATTGCAATTACATTGAACGGATGTAGACCAATCTCGAGTGACTGTCAGTGAACGAACGTTTGCGCGGGTCTAAGTGAGTTCAAGGCAGTTTGAAACAAGTGATTCCCTGTGTTGTTGAGTCCATGAGAGCACGTGCTGGGCGGAGTCCGCATGATTGCCAGTGATTGTGCCTGTGAGTTCAAGAACGGAGTTCGCAGGATTCAGTAAGGTTCATTGAGGTCACGTGAATACAGGAATGGCGTGTATTAAATTGTTAAACGTAAGATGTCACTGCAAAATACATGAACCTTTTATGTGAAAGGTATATTTTAGCGCAGCTCTATAGCGTCCACAGTTGGCATTGCACAGAGAGTGTCTAGGCATTCTTTCGGTGAGTGAGTTCAAACATGCGCACTTGTCCGCTTTTATTTACGCTGTGTTTGCGTCAGTCCAATCGGTCGATATAATAAGAACAGTGTCCTTTCAAACAGTAATAACAAAAACTGCTACTTTGCACTATGCGTGAATCCTGCGCAGCACACAAATTACAATGGCCGCGTTTTGCGCGATAATTCCTGCCACGCACGAAATTCATGTGCTCAAGAAAAATGTCTTGTCAAATATTTATTTGGCGCATGCAACTATTCATCTAACCTTTTCAACTCCCTCCTTCATCGTACCTCATGTAACCGGCATCATGAGCGCAATTCGCCACCCTGGCTTCTAGTGGAAAACTAGGGAGGCGCTTTCGGAAAATTCAAATGCGATATTGTATGCGATTGCCTCTTTAGAGTTTTCTCGTTTCTTGCGTCAGCAGCTCCCTCGTGGGTTGCCTGTCAAGGTAGTAAACGAACATGCAGCTTTCTGTAGTATGCAGTTCTGTACCCGCTAAAGAAGAAAAAATTAATGATTATGATTAATTCGTTGGAAAATACGATTGAATTAAATATCACTAACACACCATTTAATTAAACTCGCGCAGTGCACTAAAACTATATGTTTATCAGTCGCTTTCAACGCTTTCGTTATAATGGCATAACGCCAGGGTTGTCAATGGAAAAAGAAATCTGATTGCCCAGAAGCAATGCACATATCCATGGCTGTACTGTTCACGCACACTTCTGTTACACCCGAAGTGCGCAAACAATGTGCCGACTCTAAAGCGATTGCACAGAGCCCTGACTCTAAAACGACCAAGTAGGTCCTTCGTGAGTTCTTTGTCTGAACTTCGGATTCGTTATGTGGCCTGCGATTTTAAAAGTAAAGGCAATTTTGGGTCTTCGAGTTTTAGTGAGTGCGTGATGCCACAAGTCTGAGTCAATCTGAGCTGGTGATTTAGTAAATTTGAGTGAGTAGGCGAAACGGCTTTCTCCGCATGACCGAGGGATTCTGAATGATGAGCGCGGGATAAATCTGTGGCCAGTTTTACTCGGATCTTCTGTTACTTCAAGTTCGAGTGACGTAAGGGGGCCGAGGAGGTCTGATTTCGGTGAGCAAGCCTCGCACTGACATTGGCCGGATATTGTACTAAGCAGTTTTAGTCAAAAAGACCTTACGTCTGGTCTTGATGGACTTGAGTTGGAGTGTGCAAAAAGCTATATCAAATAATATAAATTTCTGTCCAGCTTTGCTTATTATGCGGTTCTATTTCTGGAGCAGCCTGTACCCCTCGGTAGGATGACGATAGGAATTAGACTGTTTATTCAGACATAAAACTCACTAAGTCGATAATCTTATGCACAAAACCATCAATACAATTGCGTAAAATAAGAACTACATCAAACGATCATCTTGAAGCAAAACAACATTTGTTTACTAGTAGGTCAAGAGGGGAGAGAAGGTGGAGAAGCTGCAAGTATTTGTTTGCTTCAGCTTTAGTTGAGTTCTATTTGAGCTAAGGGATACCGTTAAGTGAAAATAACTGAAAGGGAAAGCAAACACAGTTATAGACGAAAAAAAATGTAAACGACACCTTGACAGACAGAAGCAGAACGTTGACGAAAAAAAAAAAAGAAAAAGTTAGAACCTATGAAACCTACCCTGAGCCTAGCCCACGCGGAAAAGTTGACAGTGACAAAACAAAGGTCGGAATGTTGGATAGAAGAGAAAATGCAGGTGTCTACCCCGCAGCGGAATGCGAAGGAGAAAGGTAAAAAAGGATCTGGGTAAAAGAGATGGAGAATCTGCACATGCAAGTGGTAACAACCGGTCACGATTACCAAAAAATTCTGCACATGACGGAATGGAAGTAACAATCGCTCAGTATGTCCATAAACGCACGAGATATGATAAGTATATACTCTGCGAATAAACTATGACCATTCTGGCACAGAACCTAACGTCATTACATTATTGCTGCAAACCAGCATGAGACTAAACGCTGTTTCACATAATATAACAGACGATCTGACGGGGGCGGGGGGACGATGGCGTGGTCCGACGTAGCAGAGTCACCGAATCTGTTTGAAAATTTTGGCAAACCCAACCTCACAGTGAATGTCGACGTTGACGCGAACACCATTGAAACAATGTAGCGATAGAATATTGTCGACGCCAAGAAGAGCAATGCAGTGGGATTCCTCGTGGCTTCCCGAACACGTTGCGTCATCTAGCGGTGTCCCCACGAAGTCTGCGAATAGCGCGGGTTCAATCACGCCGATTACGGTAGGAATTTATTTATTTTTTTTATTTTTTTCATACCCTCAAGGTACATAGTTGCACATTGCATAGGGGAGAGGCGAGAATACATTTCAAGAGTAAAAAATACAGGAATAATTCTAAGAATTCACAGTGCAGCGAACAAACGCGATATGAAAAAAACTAGTAATTCATTCATAACAACCAAAACAGAGACTTACATAAAATGAAAATACAGAAAGAGTACACTTTAGCAAGCCGAAAATGTTCACGAATAAGTACGTAATTATGCCATTTGCCACCATACATTATCTTATGTTCATTAGTGCATTCTTTTAAAGAGTGGGGTCCCTGATGCTTAATAATAATGTACGTAGATTATTGCAGTCGGCTGAATTCCTAGGAAGGAATTATTGTGAGCACGCGACGTTGTTATGACGGGGTATGTTAACTTTATGTACGTGATCACAACGAGCCGAATAATAAGGTGCATGGGGGGGATCCAAAGAGGGCGAAGAGATGTGCTGTGGCAGTCGATTTCATGAAAAAGGTAAATGCGTGATTCCTTTCGACGAAGAGATAATAATGGGATTTGAAAGGTACTCTTCAATAATTTAACACTAGCAGTGCGATGGTAGTTAGCTAAGATGAAACGAACAGAGCGATTTTGCACTGATTCGATTTCGTTAATTAATGTGATCTGATGAGAATCCCAAACGGATGTGGCATATTCTAATTGGGGGCGGACCTATGGTGTGTACACCAGCCGTTTTAATAATACAGGCGCAAGCGAAAAATTTCTGTTCAAGTATCCTAAGCAGCATATTAGGTATTGTACATGCTGCTTCCAAGAAAGATGGCTAATCATATAAATTCCAAGATGGCGGTAGCATGTAACGGATTGAAGGGGGCAGTCATTGAGACCCTAGGTGGGGCAAGTTGTGTTAGAACGAGAAATCCGCATAGATTGGAAGTTATTAATGTCAAGTTCCATGCAGAAAGTGAGGCACCGATTCCATATGTTAATTAAATTAGATTGAAGGGTAATTATATCAGAGGCCTGAGTTATTTTTCGATATATAACACAGTCGTCAGAGAATAAACAAATTTGTGAGGAAATGTTATAAGGCGAATCGTTAATATGTATTTCCAAAAAATTGGGCCAAGAAAAGACCCTTGTGGAACACCGGATTCAAGTGGAGCCGCGTTAGACGTCGAGTCATTAATTACAACAAATTGGGAAGGAGACGAAAGGAACGATTGGATCCAGCTAAGTATTCAAGGGTCAATGTTGAGTGCGCTTAGTTTGTGTAGTAGTAATACATGTTTTGCCTTGTCAAAAGCTTTCGAAAAATCAAAAAATATGCAATCAGTCAAAATACCGCTGTCAGCGTATACATGTAAGCCATTAGTGAAAGTTACCAGCCGAGTCTCACAAGAAAAGAATTAGCGAAAGCCATGTTGGCTGTTAGAGAAAAAATTATTATCTTCAAGAAAGTGGACAGGGTAAGCAAATATAATTTGCTCCATTATTTCCGCCTTTCACGCAAACGCTTTCGCTTTAGCAAGAATTTGCAGCCGACTGCAGCCGACAATTTGCAGCCGATTTTCAGCCGACTGTTCGCAGCTCACGCATTATTGTTTCATGCATCATAGGCTCTGACAATTTCGAGAAGCAAGCGACCAAGCGACGACACGAAGATTGTGGCGCTCCAAGCTGATAGCTGGTCATCGGACCACCTGCCGAGCTGCCTCGTGGCTACAGCCTGATCGCCTTCCATCGCGCAGGCGATCTGCGCCCCAACCCGCGCAGGAGCGGCTGACATCGCACGCAGCGCCCTCCACTCAGTCGCCTACAAAAGGGATCGTCCACAAGCACCGAACGGGATTTGCAGCCGACTGTTCGCAGCTCACGCATTATTGTTAAATGTATCATAGGTGAGTGGGTTGTGACGAGAGCTTCTTCAACTTCGGTACTGTTTAGGCTGCAAATCCCGAGTGCCGTTTGATTCACCATGGGCATTGATCTGTGTACTTACCGCGCGCGGATAGGCCGCTTTGTAGCGCATGGCCATTTTGCCAGTAGTTCTTCGCCAATATGGCTTAGGCCTGCCTTGGCTACTAGTTGCTGGCGCATGGGTGGACGGTGTTCCTTGGTTTTGATTTGTATTGCACATTTGATACTCTGCGCTGGCGACGTAGAGACCAACCCAGGCCCGGATAAGGTGGACCGAGTTCTCGCGCTTGTTAAAGAGTTAACGTTGTCAAATGAAAAATTTCAGAACGGCACTTCAAACAAACTAAAGGATATTCAAACGAGCGTCACTGACATCAAAAGGCGACTCAGCGGTGTCGAAGAGCGACTAAAAGCAGTTGATAACCTGTGTCATGACGTCACCACCGTTAACTCAGTCGTTCAGGAATCGCAAGAGCAGCTGAAGACCATAGAAACTAAACAGTTGGAGCAGGCCAATCTGGTTGTTGATGACCTAAATAACCGTATGCGCAGAAATAACCAAATATTTAAGGGAATCCCAGAAGAACCGAAAGAAACATGGGTTGACACTGAATGCATCATCAACCAGTTTGTGTTAACTAAGCTAGGCTTCAATGCAGGCGAAATAGAGCGAGCCCACAGAATAGGTCGACCTAAAGCAGGTCGCATCCGACCAATTGTCGTGAAATTTCTGAGTTTTAAAGACAAGAGCATCATTTTATGAAATGCTTCCAAATTGAAGGACCTACAGAAGCCACGCGTGTAGACTGAAGAAGATTTCTCGGCCCGAATGCAGCTCATCAGGAAAAAATTCACGGATTTCGCACGCGAAGTACGTAAGCCTAACGAAAAATATACTGTGGTCTACGATAAACTTCTTCTTGGAAGCAAATGTTACACCTTTGATTCATCACAAAACAAAGTAACCTGTCTTTCAACGCGCAATGAAGCCGAAGTATGTCGGCTGAGTGAGCAACCTACTGTTGGCGCACGAGGGGACGAAACTAACCGGAATGATCGACACAGTCATGCCAATCAAGGTGATTCATTGTCACTCCTGGTGTGCAACTTTCGAAGCATCTTTCACAAACAAGACCAGCTATGTGCATTTATTGAGGCTTGTTCTGTAGATATTGTTCTTGGGACAGAAACTTGGCTTACACCCGATATTGGGGACAACGAGCTGTCGCTCTCTAGAAACTTTACTATATTTAGAAATGATAGGGTGGGCGCACGGGGAGGCGGTGTTGTAGCTGCCGTGAAATCTAATCTATGTGCTCGCGTTGTTGACACGCAGTGAAATATTGAAATTTTGTATATTACACTTCAGGTCTGTCCCTCTGTGACTTGCGCAGTCGGGGTGTGTTACGGTCCGCCTGATTCTACTTCTGATTCGTCGAGAGTCTTAATCATTCCCTAACTTTAATCCAAGACAAGTATCCAACTTCACCTATAATCCTTGCTGGCGATTTCAACTACCCTACAATAAATTGTCAGACGTGTACGCCCCTAGGTTGCGCAAGGAAGAGCGAATGCAAGGAATTTCTCGATGTTCTTTTGTTCATTTGATCTGCATCAAATAGTTTGCAAGCCAACAAGTGGAAACGCTATTCTAGATCTAGTCCTCACAACCGAACCGGAAAATATGCTTGTCCACGTCCTTGAATGTATTAGCGACCACAACGTAGTACACTGTGAATGCCTTTTACAATGTAGTAAACCAGAAAAAGCAAAGAAATCTATTTACGATTACTCCCGTGCAAATATCGACGAGATTCTTACAGAGCTGTCATATTTTTCTGTGTTGTTCTTGGAAACCATGGCTTATCGCAATACAAATGATAACTGGCTCGCTATCCGAAATAAGCTTATTGATATGAAACAAAAGCACGTTCCCAAAATTGGAATAACGTCATCAACACAGAGCACATGGTTCACGTCCCAAGTGAAGAGAGCAATAAATAAAAGGAAACGCCTTTACACTAAAGCTAAGTTGTCCCACTCGGATGGTGATTGGCAGCGATACCGAGAACAATCAAATATATGTAAAGCTGAAATTGAAGCATCTAAAGACAAGTTTTTTAACGGTAACATCATGAGCATGTTAATGAACAATCCGAAAAAGTTTTGGAAAGTAATCAACCCTAAACACTCTTCTCAATCCACTATACCAATCGTTAATAACGGTGTGCTACTCTCACCATCTGAAGCTGCGACTGAATTAAACTCGTTCTTCAGCTCTGTATTCACAAACGAAAATCCAGTTCTACCTGACCTTACGTTTCCTGCAATTAACTCATCTATGAATGATCTCATAATTACACGAGCGGGAATAGAATCGGCCATCGATCGACTTTCAAATAACTCAGCGCCAGGTTCAGACGGCATCTGCACAAAGATGCCTAAAATGATTAAACCTATAATATCTGCCGTATTAGCCGCCCTTTTCCAGCAATCAATAGATACAGGAATTGTACCAGATGACTGGAAGGTCGGTCGTATCTCTCCCATTTACAAATCAGGTGACCGATCAGTGCCCTCGAACTATAGACCTATATCCTTGACTAGTATTCCATGTAAATTACTTGAGCATATCATATCTTCCGCAGTTATGAAATATTTATCTGAACAAAACTTTTTTTCTAACAATCAGCATGGATTTCAGCAAGGACGCTCTTGTGAAACACAGCTTTCTGAACTTATAACTGATCTTCATCAAGCTGTTCACGATTCCATAAAAATCGATGCCATATTTATTGACTTCAAGAAAGCATTTGATAAAGTTCCCCATTCTCGCTTAATGATGAAACTTAGCCGGCTTGAACATACATGGTAAAATTGTTAATTGGATCTCAAGTTTTTTAACCAATCGCTACTAATTTGTTTCCGTAAATGATCACTTTTCCGCTTTAGCACAAGTTAAATCTGGCGTTCCTCAGGGATCCGTACTTGGCCCAATCTTATTCTTAATTTACATTAATGACATCAGTAACAACCTGACCTCAACAGTTTGGTTGTTTGCAGATGACTGCGTTCTTTACAGACGAGTTATCACCTCTGAAGACACTAATATTTTACAGGCCAACCTAAACAAAATTTCACTTTGGTGCGAGCAATGGCAAATGGAAATTAATGTTTCTAAAACAAAAACAATGACGTTTACCAGAGCCAGTAACGCTCACTTAAGTGCATATTTTATCAACAGCATATGCAAGATAATGTGTCTACATTAAAATATTTGGGGGTCCATTTAACTTCTAACCTTACATGGAATGATCACATTGATGAAATAATTTCGAAAGCAAATAAAACACTTGGATTCATTAGGCTAAATTTGTATTTAGCAAATCAGTCAACTAAATTATTAGCTTACACAGCTCTAGTTCGCTCAAAGATTGAATACGCTGCCATAATATGGAATCCAAATCAGCCTTACCTAATAAACAAGCTGGAATCTCTACAAAATAAAGCAGCACCTTTCATCACTAAAACATACTCTAGAACATCCAGCATCACGGCTAATAAAGAGTCCCTCCAATCCGCCTTTTGCGATGCATTGTGGCGCCATCGTGCGTTGGCCACGAGAAACAATTTGGCAGGCGCCGCTGCGCGCCGCGACAGCCGCCCCACGCGAGACTCGTGACTAAACAAGCAGCGTTTCAGACAAGACCAAAACAACGTGTACGCGTCGTCATATTTTGTCATCCTCAGCTAGCCATCGAGCCCGCTGGTGAATGCTTTGTACCCGGAGGTTTCTTCAGCGTGACGAACGGCTGGAAGAAGACCTTCGGCAACGCTTTACAAGCTCCTCCTTGGCCTGAAACCACTGCATCTGTGGCGTAAAGTGAATAAGTAACAAAGCAGTACGAGTAGGCACAAGAACGCGTGACACGAATAGGGCATGAGGTGTGGTTCTTAGGGCGAAGATCACGTTTCACCACTGCATGTCTTGCTTTATGGTGTGCCATGTGCTAGGCGTACATACATACAAAGGAAGTGGGGAGGCCAACAGAGTGACAAGTTGCATACGCTATTTACCCACATAAAATGTGTGTACATCCACAAAATGCCAAAAATGGTCAGAATGACCAAAATCGGTGATACCCCCTGTTCGTGGGGTGCCTGTCTTCCTCTTAGCCCACGCCGTGCTACGAACATACCGGCCGACCGCTTCCTTTTTTTTTTGAACTGGTGCGTGTACACAAACAGCGTCTGTATTCTCATGTGGCAGTGACGGCAAAGAACGCAGTAGCAATACCAGCAATACTGTGAATGACGAAACTAACTTTTATTGGCCCAACCTGTGCCCACAAAACAGGCTACACAATGGCTGGTGCCCGCGCACCTTCCAGAAACTTCTACACTATTCGCGTCGTGCATATATGCAATCAGATTACACAAGGTACGGCGACTACAGACAGCGGATAGAACGATCGATAACATTCGAGAAACTTACGATGCATGCGAGCGCGTCCCGCGCTGAGCGATAGCATTTGTTTGGCGGTGAAGAGCGGTCACCCAAGAAGAAAAACAAGTACACGCGTCAGTATGAAGTCCAGATGTCTGGGCGACAGCGAAGACGCCCCTGAAATGTATCAGTTACACAGTAAGACGCGCCACTCGACTACAGAAGATGCCGCATAGGTAAATGAATCTTAATTAGTACATACCGCACTACATCCCTTTTCACTAAACGAACATAAAAGTATTCTGCAAGCAAATATTACTTTACTTGGTGCCGACAAGAATGACGAAACGATAACTCGCAACGATTGCTAACTAGCATTATCAGCTACTCCACAGTGCACGCTGTTTCCCACGTGAGCTCGGCAGTGCAGGTGAGCTTGGCTCCGACCGATGACTACGCCGACATCACGAGTATTCGCTGAGCATCTATAAGGCTGCAAGTGTGCACGGTGTGTAGTTGCGAAATGATGGCGTCCTAGCGACGGATGCACAGAGACGATAGAAAAAAAAAGTACTTCGCGTTTCACTCAACCAGGTCGCGCGAGCTCAGAGATTGTTTGTTTCGCTAGCTCAAACATATAAAAATATACATTTGCGTCTTCGTCGAGATTATTCGTATGAGTCAGTAATGACAAAAACAGAGAGGTAAACTGCATATGCCGATGCATACCTGTCACAAAGTTCATCCCTAATCCAGGCTTCACGGCGCCGTCGATCGCGTTTTACCGACGGAGATCGGAAAATCCGCATTGCCCTGCTGGGGGGTCACGGGAGATGCAGCCGTAAACGAGACACGACATTGGCATCGCACCAAATTTCGATGGTAATAATGTTCGAAAGGCGTTCTATGCGCGCGGCAGCGACAATGACAAGGCTGACAAGTGAATGAAATAACTTTATTTTAGTTCCGGCGAGGACGCGAACTCGTCGCGTACCCGGCAAGTCCCGCGTCGGGACTGGCAGGTCTAGCCCACGGTCACTGGCACGCCGGACAGCCAGAATTTTCTTCTCTAGAGCTGGGCCACGCAAACACAAGTCCCACTCCTCTTTGCTGAACTTGGGGTATCGTGACCCGCACTCCCGGAGCACGTATGGTATAGAGTGGAGGTCTGCCCGCTAGACGGCAGGCGTCGTCACGTTATACGTCGGGGTAAACCGTGTAGAACGGCAAGACATCGATATGTGCCGGTCTGTAAGAGTGTAAGACAAACGGCTGGCGTCCTATTCCACTGACAAGTGCAGCGCTTGCCACGACCGTACTCCACTCACACGGAGGAGAGAGTCGAGTACGGCAGTGCGCCTGCCAAATTGCTTCGGTCATCAGCCGCTAGGGCGCTGCGCATGCTGAGTTCGGCGTCGCAAAAGGCGGATTACTGTCTCTAGAAACACGACCACTGTTAGCACTGCTTTCCCACTTCCACAGATTGTATCATACCCCGTCATCCTTTACAGCATCCCATATCAAACCCCCACAAAAAATTATGCCCCGCCTCGACCATCCCTTCAAAGTGCGTCCCATGTTTGCGCGTACGAATCTCCTGCGACAATCACCGCTCTTTCTTGTTATTCATCACTGGAACAAGCTGTCAAAAGAAATTGTTTCTATACGTGATCATGACTCATTCGTAAGTAATCTGAAGCGCAGTTTTACGCATGTTGGGTAAAAGCAGAATTTTATTCCTTTGACGCATTGTAAGTGTATCTACATGCTTTGTACGGAGTGTTCTTTTTTTTTCATCATGTATGCAATTCTCTTTCCTTTTTTTCTTTTTATATTTTCTTGTTGTATTTGGTGATCTATATCACGGTGTTCTATATTGCCTTTCCCCCCACCCTAATTGTGTTTGAAATATCCTGTTATTAACCCCCCCCCCCTACATAATGCTCATAAGGGCGTTAAGGTATCTGAATAAAAAAAAAGTGCCATTGCCTTTGACTGGGGTTCAGCATTCTTAGTGACTTTTTGTATCTAGCTGTTTTCCAGCTTACCTGAGTCGCTGGGCAGTACGTGGTCGAATGGTCAGCGCCTAGCGCTGTTATTCTTGGTGAATAGGGTTCGAACCCAACCATGGGACCAACTTGGGCCACTGAGTGTGTGCCAATGTGTACATACGTGCCGCTTTTCGACGATCTTCCTTCACGCCGACATGGGTCACTGCGAATGTGGGACTAGGTAGGTGCCGGTTTTCGAGGAACTCCACCAGGTGGTGTTGAAGCACGGCGTACGTGCCGCTTGGTCTTCACTGGTCTTCAGTGAGCGTCTTTGATGCCAACTTAGGTCACTCAGTATGTGTCAGCAGATGTGTGCCGCTCTTCAATGAACGTCTCTGGCGCCCGCTTGGGAAAATAGGTATGTTCCGCTAGAAAGGTGCCGCTCTACCAATTAAAAAAAATCCCCAAATTTCTCCGATGCCGTCCGGACTGGAAGCCACGTCACAAGGGTTCCTCAAGGGCAGTAACACGACGCACTAGCAGGCAGCGCCACAAATGCACTGGGTATGTGTCACTTTTCAATAAACGCCTTTCACGCAAACGCTTTAGCGAGATTTACCATTATGCGAACTCGGTATGTGCCGCTATTTAGGAAACGTCTCGCCAACTTGGCTTACTGAGTATGCGCCACTGACTGCGCGGCAAGTGAGAAAACACTTCTCAGCGTTCGCAAGCACGGGTGCGCCACGGACCTAGTCTCAGACGCCATGCGCAGAGTTCACGGCAGGTCCATTAGATGGCGCAGCGTCTCCAGAAAGCACTGCGAGAGAGGATCCCGGTTGCTGCATTAAACGATCTTTAGCGGTCGCACACACCGGCGCACCATGCATTTCGGAGGCTATGCGC
Source organism: Dermacentor variabilis (assembly GCF_050947875.1). Lineage (NCBI taxonomy): Eukaryota > Metazoa > Arthropoda > Arachnida > Ixodida > Ixodidae > Dermacentor > Dermacentor variabilis. The sequence goes on along the minus strand of NC_134570.1, from coordinate 168,520,174 downwards.
TGGCTTCGCGGCGGCTCCGCTAGATGGCGCCGAGTGTTTTTATGGAAGTCCTGATCAACTAGGCTACGCGACTATTTGTCTCACTCCATTTAAAAGAGGATGCCAATCAAAATCATCCACAGCGCCATCGAAGCTGAGAAGAGGGGTCCCGCTGCAGTACACGCCTCATACGTTACTCGGTTCGATGTGTATTGATTTAGTACTAAACGTATTACCGTCGATAGGTATCCTCAAATGAGTTCCACCAATTTTTTGTGATTGGATAGTGGCATGTACGCTTCGGAACGGGCCCTGTTACCCAAGCTGGCGTCAATTTTATTTACTGAAGATCAGCACATACCTAGTTGCGCAGATCCAGCGACGAAAGTTGGCCTCGTAAAAGTGTCCAGGGACTCACGCTTGCCTGACGGCTAGATTATAAACATGTTCCCTTATCACAGCAGACCGGTGCGCTAACCATAGGCTAGCGATTCCCGGTGACTGACACAATATGGCTGGAAAACAGATACACAGACGGATAGATAGATAGCCACATAGATACATAGATTGGAAGATAGGCCGTCGACAAAAAGTGCGCGATGTACCCTAACAATGCTAAAAGAATTAAAATGATATCCTGAAATACGTCCTTTTTGTAAAAGCTTTCCTTCACTCTAGGCGTATCTGCTCCTGCGGATGCCCTGCCTGGCCTCGGCAAGTGTCGCGCATGGCAAACTCTGTGAAGACACAAGGATTCGTGAAAAATGAATACCGTCAAGCGAAAAAGGACTGTCTGTTGACCAATTTGCGTATTCAGTGAAGACACGGTAGGCGGCACACGAATAAAGCACCCTTCACCCCCCCCCTCCCCGGAAGAAAGAAAGAAGGCACACCGTTCCTTGCGTACCTTATTACGGACCGTACCCTCAGGGGATTCTTAAGGTAATTATTGAGGCGCTGGCGCACCAAAATCATTTCTGAGAAGAAAGACAAAAATGAAAAATAGGCTGCGTTTTGCGTGGACTCCTTGTCTGTTATCTGTAAATAAATTGGTGATACGGCCGGCTGACGCTGAGCGTGGCATTGCTTACGCTAGATTCCCGCAGTTCACAACGTACAAGGTTACCTGAACCCTTCTGGTAACTTTTTCGTTACTTCTCTAGTGTCTGTTTATATTTCGCTGTTGTTCGGGTAATTGTGATGTGTTACGTGTACTTGTAATATTGTCACGTGGTGGTGACGTTGAATAGCACAGTAGCAATACTGTCAACGACAAAACTAACTTTTATTGGGCGAACCTGTGCCCACAAAGCAGGCTACACTTATAGCACGATAGCGGAGACACACTCGGCGATCGTCGAAAATCTGATCAGCGGGTCAAGCGCGTCGGCTTTTATACAGCAGTCATCGAATGTTCGAGACTAATCGTTGGGACCCGCATGCCTTCTACAAAGTTCTACACCATTCCTGTCAAGCAATGAAATCAGATAACACAAGGTTCGGCGACAACAGACAGCGGATAGAAGCATCGATAACTTTCCAGAAACTTCGGATACATGCAGGCGCGTGCCGCGCTGTGCGATAACATTTCTTAGGCGGCAAAACGTTTCGCCCGATAAAGACAAGTACACGTGTCAATACCCCCCTCTTAAAGAGCACCGACCTGATGCTGCAAACAAACGAAAGTAATAAATAAGCACTCGTAGCAAAGAAAAAAACAATATAAGGAAAGTTCGTTAGCGTCCGTAAAACGGTTTAAGACGCACCACGTGGACGACTTCAGGTCGTGCGCGACGTCGCTGTGAATGCGAAATGCCGTCTGGCACGACCTCATAGTCCAGTGCTCCAATACGTCGGATGACCTTGTAGGGTCCAAAATAGCGTCGCAATAGTTTCTCACTCAGTCCTCGTCGGCGTGTCGGGGTCCATACCCAAACACGGTCGCCGGGCTGGTACTCGACGAAGCGTCGTCGGAGGTTGTAGTGTCGGCTGTCAGTACGCTGTTGGTTCTTCATCCGCAGGTGGGCGAGCTGTCGGGCTGCTTCGGTGCGCTGTAGATGGGTATCGACGTCAAGATTCTCTTCGTCAGTTAGATGCGGCAGCGTGGCGTCGAGCGTCGTCGTCTGGTTCCCGCCGTAAACCAACTTGAACGGCGTGATCTGTGTTGTTTCTTGCACCGCCGTGTTGTAAGCGAATGTTACGTACGGCAGGACGGCATCCCAGGTCCCCAGGTCTTGTGTTCGATGTCGACGTACATTGCTAGCATGTCGGCGAGGGTCTTATTGAGCCGCTCCGTAAGACCATTCGTCTGTGGGTGGTAGGCCGTTGTCCTCCTGTGCCCTGTCTGACTATTTCAGAATGGCCTGGGTGAGCTCCGCTGTAAAGGCCATTCCTCTGTCGGTGATGAGGACTTCTGGGGCGCCATGTCGCAGCAGGATGTTTTCGACAAAGAATTTCGCTACTTCGGCGGCGCTACCTTTCGGCAGTGCTTTAGTTTCAGCGAAGCGGGTGAGGTAGTCCGTCGCCACGACGATCCACTTATTTCCGGTTATTGACGTCGGAAAGGGTCCCAGCAAGTCCATCCCGATCTGCTGGAATGGTCGGCAAGGAGGCTCGATTGACTGTAGTAATCCGGCTGGCCTTGTCGGCGGTGTCTTGCGTCGCTGACAGTCTCGGCATGTTCTGACATAACGGGCGACGTCGGTGGTAGGCGCGGCCAATAATACCTTTCCTGTATCCTCGACAGCGTCCGGGAGAATTTAAGGTGCCCAGCGGTTGGATCGTCGTGTAGGGCGTGCAATACTTCTGGACGCAGTCCTGACGGGACAACGAGAAGGTAGTTGGCGCGCACTGGTGAGAAGTTCTTCTTTACGAGTAGGTTGTTTTGAAGCCAGAACGAAGATAATACTCACTTAAATGCCCTAGGGACAACGTCGGTGTGCCCTTCCAAATACTCGACGAGGTTTTTCAACTCCGGGTCTGCTCGCTGCTGTTCAGCGAAGTTTTCTGCGCTTAAAATGCCGAGGAAGGCGTCGTCATCTTCGTCATCTTGCGGCGGCGAGTCAATGGGGGCGCGTGATAGGAAATCGGCATCAGAGTGTTTTCGTCCGGACTTATAGGTTACAGTGATATCATATTCTTGCAGTCTTAGGCTCCACCGCGCCAGCCGTCCTGAAGGATTCTTTAAATTCGCTAGCCAACACAAAGCGCGATGGTCACTCATGACTTTGAATGGTGCCATATAGGTACGGGCGAAATTTCGCTGTAGGCCAAACGATGGCGAGGCATTCTTTTTCGGTTGTAGAATAATTGCCTTCCGCTTTTGACAACGACCGGCTAGCGTAAGCTATCCCGTGTTCATGACCATCTTTTCTCTGGACTAGCATGGCACCGAGGCCTAGGCTACTGGCATCAGTGTGGATTTCGGTATCGGCGTGCTCGTGGAAGTGCGCAAGCATGGGCGGCGACTGCATGCGTCGTTTTAGTTCTTGAAATGCGTCGGCCTGCGGCGTTTCCCACTTGAACTCGACGTCACATTTAGTTAGCTGTGTCAGCGGCTCAGCGATACGTGAAAGTCCTTGACGAATCGCCTGTAGTAGGCACACATGCCAAGAAATCTACGCACTGCCTTCTTGTCGATGGGCTGCGGGAACGTTGCAATGGCAGCTGTCTTCTGCGGGTCGGGGCGAACTCCAGACTTGCTGATGACGTGGCCTAGGAACAGAAGCTCATCGTAAGCGAAGCGGCACTTTTCTGGCTTCAGAGTGAGCCCTGATGACTTGATGGCCTCCAGTACTGTCGCAAGCCGCCTAAGGTGATCGTCGAAATTTTCGGCGAAGACGACGACGTCATCCAAGTAAACAAGGTAGGTCTGCCGCTTCAATCCTGCTAACACCGTGTCCATGACGCGCTGAAATGTTGCAGGCGCCGAGCAGAGTTCCAGACTAATCGTTGGGACCCGCATGCCTTCTACAAAGTTCTACACCATTCGTCTCAAGTGATGAAATCAGATAACACAAGGTTCGGCGACAACAGACAACGGATAGAAGCATCGATAACTTTCCAGAAACTTCGGATGCGTGCAGGTGCGTCCCGCGCTGTGCGATAACATTTCTTAGGTGGCAAAACGTGTCGCCCGATAAAGACAAGTACACTTGTCAATATGCGCAGCTGAGTGCGCTTTGGTTGACTGACACTTTGGTATTTGGAGTGTACAAGTAAACTCCCCTATGGCCGCCATATCAGTAATAGCGACAAAATATTACCGGGTGTTCTTGTCTTAAGAATATACGGACTTTTAAAAAAATAACCGTGACAGAGAGGATCTAGATTACTCGCAGTGGCGCATATTACTTGCTCGAGAAAACAAAGTGCATAATCGAGTAACTTGTTAAAGTTATCGAAATATCTTTTGAAACAAATACTTTGCGGAGAATCTTGCAATTTACGAATTACAGCTAGTAAGTTTCATCTGAACGAAGTTTACGATTACGCAACTTTTCTGGTAATACTTTCCGCATTTGCCGACAAAATACAGCGCCGTCGATCGCCGTTACTTTTGTGCTTCAATTCGTAAGTCCCATGTCATTTAAAAAGAAAGGTGAAAAATAGCGCATTTTTACAGGCACTATGAATCCGCGCATATCGAAAGTACAATATTTGCCTTAAAGTGTTTAGTGAGAGAGATTATAACAATAATTTGGTTATTTATTCGCTAATGCATTTCAATTTATCGTTCAAGTGATGTCCATTTCTTCGAGTAATCCAGCTCAAGGACTACAATTACGCTATCTGTCACTTTCTTTTTAAAAGATCTGGCTGTTCTGAGGAAATACAATTGATGTATTGAAATGATGGTGTACGGCAAATTTCGGAACCACAGTACATCGAAACTACCAGTATGGCTCGCTATGGAAGCTTAACGGTGAAATAGCGGAGTCGTCCGAATTTCGGTCAGCTTTTTTTTCTCAAATGTACCCAAAAAGCACAATCGACCTGTAGTCGAGAGCGAACAATCAGCGTCTATATTTCTTAACAAAGCGAGGAATAACAGAGTTTCTTTGTCTCCCCTACCGTAAAGCCAGTATCAAGATTATCCAGATTAGCTTTATGAAATGTAGCATACCCAACCCACTCAACGTCACCGAGCACAGCCTATTCTGTGGTGCTGGGGACGCTTGTGAAACCTCTGACGAGAACGACATTTCTGGCAGTTCCGGCATGGATGCAGCTTGCCACTTCAACTCGCGAGGCGTAGTAGCCGAGCTAGCGGTAAATAGAGGTGAATCATGCTCAAAGCTTATCGTCTTCTAAAAAAGAAAGGATGGATCGACTTGTGTTCGAATTGTAATGTTTTAGTTCTCAGGAAGGTAAATTTATTTGGACCAACCAATCTTCGAGTAAATGCGGTTAGTGTTTCTGATGTTAGCCAGAAATCTGACCTAGTAGTCGTATTAAAGTTTCCTGTTTGAAGGGTATCGCGCAACCAATCGCGCTGGTTGCGCGATACATGTGTTATGAAACTTCTTCCAGAACATTATTCGTACAAATCTTTGTTCTCCATAACACCTGCTTTCGTTAGCAGTTATGATAAAAAAGGCGCTCTGGCATGAAGTACGCATTCCGATGTAACTTGAAACTGAAGCGCTGCATCTGCAAACAAAAATGTCGATGTATTAACAGCAGTATTTCATGCTCGATCTCACAAAAAATTTTGTTTGATGTGATGTTAATTTAAAATGGTTCACACCGATAGCTTTTAAACAAAAAAAAAACGCGTTATGTGCGCCATACGTTCGAAACAACTATTTCTCCCGGTAGTGTTAGCATCAGCCACTAAGAGCTACTGCATTCAAGTCGTGCGACGTTGCTCAGGAATTATATTCATATAAAAAATTGTGCAAAGAGGCATCTGTTCATGGAATGCAAGGTTCTTCTGAAAAACAGGCGCTAAAGTCGAGAGTATGCTTGAAAATATTTTCCGCCTGTTGAGTCGCGAGGAAGTGAGAACATATGCTGAGTCACGAGAATGCAATACATTGCACGTGGGTGCTACTTACGCAGTATGCTGATTGTTATGCTTTCCGACACAGCAGCAAATCAGCCATGGCAGGGCTGTGGAAAGGGGAAGAAGCGAGCATACCGGGAATGACAATATTTTCATGAGTATCCTCAACACCGGTAAGTTATTCAAATAAACAGCGCTGGCGGCGGATAGTATGTGCTCTATAAAAGCCTATAGACTATTCAAAACTTTTTTTGGATAGTCTATAGGCTTTTATAGAGCACATTCTATCCGCCGCCAGCGCTGTTTATTTGAATAACTTACCGGTGTTGAGGATACTCATGAAAATATTGTCATTCCCGGTATGCTTTGACTTGACTGATTTCCAAGCACTTTGCTACGTGCACAGACAGTGTTCGCTCTATCCCGCTTTCCTCTTTCTGTTCCCCTTTTCCCTTCCCCCAGTGTAGGGTAGCAAACCGGACGCTCGTCTGGTTGACCTCTCTGCCTTTCCTCTCTTTGCTATCTCTCTCTTTTGGATTTGCAGGTTTAGGATTTATCTTCTCGTTACACAGGGTGCCCCAGTTGTTATTCACTAAGTTTTAAACGAATACAGATTTTTGTTCGCAACTTAAACCAAGTGCATGTTGGTTAGAGCCGTGTTGAGAAACCATCAGTAATATTTCGCCTATGACATCACGTTAGCTACTTATAAATAATTATCCAAAAATGTATTTTTCGAATTGTCAAAAATCTGAAACGGGGTTTCAGTAATCGCTATTCGCAATGCTGGCCCTACCGTGGGTCCGGGACGGCGCTACAGGGCGGTACATAAAGCAAGAGTGTATGCATGTGTACGTAGGTGTGTATGGGGGGGGGGGGGCTCAATGGATGCCGTGACGGGCATGGTGCAACGTAGACGCGGACATGGTGATGTCAACAACGCGAATAGCAGCTCTGCGGCTCCGTGCTTAGCACTCTCTTTCTTTCTTTTTTGTTTCTTCATACACTCCTGCGAAAGATGGTGCCCTCCTCTTTGATAAGCTCTTCGGGTTGCGGCATTGCGCTGATTTTAGGGCTTAAAAAAATTACACGGCAAGATATTCAAGGCTCCCTGATAGAAGATGAGGGACGACTTTTGTGCAGTTTGCAAATGCGTAGTTCACTTTACTGTAGTGGGCACATTAGAAATGTATTGCATCGATAAGGGGATATTTTAAGTAAATATTAAAGAGCAAGTTCTTTAGTGATAATCTCTCCTTCTTCACGAGCTGTGCATAGCTCCCACGCATCCTTACTTTGGCATTGTTGTGCCTCACAGTCCTTCTGGACCAGGATTCTTCACTGCCAAACCGATAGCTTTGAAATGAGGTTGTGACCTCGCCCCGGCAGACAATTACGCTCCTATCGCCGGCGCCCGGCGCCATACCTGTCCCCCCTCCTACTCTTTCGCGACCGCAGACGAACTGGGTGATAATACAATAGCGTACCGCACGTAGGTGGTCTGCACGCTTCGACCCGATCAGGATCGGAGAACAGGATTTCAACCAACTGCCAAATTCCTAGAAGGGTTACCAGAGCTGTCGAAGGTTGTCAGCACTTAACCTTGGAATTTTTGCGGCGTCAACTGGACCTTGACGTTTGAGAGGGGGAAAGGTACCCTCTCCGTTCATGGGTGTGTTCGTGACTTATAATGTCCCCACAAAGGTTCCCGGATTGGTGCGATTCTGGCCACCACGTGGATAAAGAAAAGGGGAGGGAGCACCTCGGCTAGTTAAGCCGGCGCACAGAGGAGCGCCGAAGTGTGTTCATTGTATTTCTTCAATGAAGTAAATACGTGTATATCGTTTTTCTTCCGTCCCTGAACTTGTCCTGATGGCTGCCTTGGTATGACACTAACTCGACATCACATCGGCCACGATACCCCAGTCGCGGCATCAGCAACATACTCATTCTTTTTGCTTCTGCTAATTATTACTGTACTTATTGTGACCGAAGTGTGTTATACGTTTTGCGGTGTCGGATACAGTGCGAATTCACATTTTATTAGAAAAATTACAACTGAAAGATTTATTCTGTAGCGAATAAAGATACCAGCATGTGATATTTTGCTCAGTTTGCCGCTATTTAACGTGAAAATTCAGGTAAGGACACGGATGTATGTAAACCATGAACAAAGACATCTTATGCCAAACCAGGCATTGATCTTCCTTATGCATGCGCACGTGATGTGGAGTATTTCGCTGGCTATGAGCGTACAAATAAGTCAGAAGCACATGTAATGTGAGCCGAAATATATTTTTACAGCTCAACGAGCCTTTTACTGTGCTTGGAGGTGGCAAACGTGCGTTGAATCATGACACAAAGAGTTACAATTCATGAAGCTTCGTGCCGTTCTCACGCGGTTTACTGCTGCACTGGCCACACAACCAATACATGACAGCATTTATTAGCGACCGCAGTGCGATGGTTTCCGGAAGCCGTGCAGCTCAACGGCCCTTTTTCCTATTTGCCGTCATCGAGAACACTGTGTTTCCCGCTGGCCTTGAATTGTGGCGTGCATGTTTGATGCTTTCTCTAATGAAAGTAACACAGGCTTCTCTTTCTCTCTATACGCCTAGCGCTAAATTCAACCAACTTTTGAGCAAATAAGAGTGACACGATCTGTTTAGCCCGCCATATTAATGAACTCTCTCTTCTTCCCTTCCCCCACCCCAAGTCTCGATCGTCGTCTTCTCTTCACGGAGCTTCTGCTTCAGGCACTTAACATTCTCCGTGGTTTTGATTTTCTCCCCTACTGGGGTAATATTTAATATAGTAATAATAATATTAGTAATATGGTAAGGTTTATTGAAGTCTAGCAGTACTAGGACAGGATCTGACAATACTGTCTTCACTAGTTTGTGATAACTGTCTTCGCATTCCTTACTCCAAATGTACGGGTGTGTCTTTTTGTGTCAGGGCTGTCAAACACCTTGTTTTTGTGGCAAAGACCTTGACGAAGGCCCTGAAACGTGCGGCTAGACCAAAGAAAACCCTCAAAAAGTGCAAGTCACTAGGTTTCGTCAAACTTTTATTCCTTTGCACTGGCTCTTCCTTCGTACTTTCTGTATGACCATCAAATGTCCTTCCTTGAAAACCTGCTCACCTCTTGAAAAATTCACTCTTTTCTTAAATTGTTCTTCTACTTTGCTTTTGCCAAAGCACTCATAACTTGCGATAAATGAAGCTCACGTTCCTGTTTTGTTCTAGAAAAGACAATAATGTCGTCGACGTACACATTGCAGCCTTTAGCAGTCAGAGATCTTAACACGGTTTTCATCATTTTGTGGAACCATGTCCTGAATTTTCCCAGCCAAATGAGAGCCGGTTGTATCCATATATATCAGATGGGGTCACAGAGGCGGTGTGTTTTTTGTACTTTTCCTGGAGTGGTATTTGCCAATACGCTTTACACAGGGCAATTCTTGAAAACCAGTGACATCCCCCTGTTTCATTAATAACATTGCTACGGAACAGCCGCCACAGTGCGGCTGCACTGAGGACGAAGAAGAGGACGACGTGGGCCGGCTTGATATAGCATCGCCATTTTGGCCTTCTGTTATGTTCCCTGTAAATAAATTGTATATAGCATTGGGCTTCAGCTACACGTAACATTAATTTCATGGAGGTGGACGTTCCCCGTACCCGTCATGGAGCTTCGCAGCGGTCGCAACGGCGACAGTGCAACTTCGGCTCCTGCTGGCGGCACTTCATCTACACAACCGTCTCCGCCTGCTGCGCCGACCTGCGTCACCGTTTTCCCCCCTCGGGATCCTGGTGTGTTCAACGGAGCCGGCAGTCCTGATGTGGACGACTGGCTCCGCTTATACGAACGTGTCAGCACCAGTCACAGGTGGGATCCGACTATTACGCATGCGAACGTTCTTTTCTACCTCGACGGAGCTCCACTCGCATGGTTCCAGACTCACGAAGAGGAGATCTCGAGCAGGGATCTCTTCAAAGAGAAGCTCCGCGTCCTTTTTGGCAATCCGTTTGGTCGCGAAGTCAATTCCGAGAAAGCCCTTGCCACACGTGAACAGACGTCGACCGAGTCCTACGTATCGTACATTCTCGACGTCTTGGCCCTTTGTGCCAAGGCTGACCCGACCATGTCTGAGGACGATAAGGTTAATCACGTCCTCAAAGGCATTGCTGACAACGCCTTCAATTTACTGGTGTTTAAGAACGTCACCAGCATCGATACGATCCTCAAGGAGTGCCGCCGTCTCGAGCATGCTAAAAGTCGCCGGGTATCCCAGCACATCATGCGACTTCCCAACACAGCTGCTACGTCATCCTGTGACGACCTCTTCCACCAGCCGTCGCGATGTGACAACATGACCCGCATCATTCGTCGTGAGGTCGAAGCGGCACAACCGGCGGCTCCTTCATTCCTGTCACCTGATCCTACTCCGGTGACAATCTCCTTGATCCAGGCCGTCGTCCGTCAAGAGTTGTACAACGGCGGCCTGCAATCCATTCGTCCCGTACGCTCGGAACCTCTTCCTGCACGCATGTCCCCACCGCGCTCTTCTTCCTCCTCAGTGCAGCCACACTGTGGCGGCTGTTCCGCAGCAATATCATCAATTGGGGACATAGGAATCGAAAACGGGTCTATTTGTTCTATAATAATACAATAATCAGCTCAAAGCCTGAATTTTCCATCTTCGTTTGGCACTATTTTAAAGGGAGAAGTATATTCCGACGTTGACGGACTTATAATATCCGCTGCGACCATCTCGTATAATTCCTTCTTCAACCAGATGTTTTTCTCGTGTGATAGTCTGTAAGGTTGTACCTATTTTTGTCATCACGATTGATGACCCAGAGCCTGTTTGGGCCACCTTAGTGGTTCGCAATAGGTATAAATAAATAAATAAATAAATAAATAAATAAATAAATAAATAAATAAATAAATAAATAAATAAATAAATAAATAAATGTTTCTTACAGACAGCAGCTGTCTCTCACAATTGAAATGGGACTTCAATAAACGACGTTGCATGAGGGTAAGGGCCAATGCATACGTGTTCTACGTAAGTACTGGGAACATCCTCTGGCGTTTTCACAACGCGGAGATTTCCGCTTCTTCTCCTGTTATCTTTCCATGGCGCGTGATCGATAGTGAGTTCGTCCTGCCATGATATGCTGATCCTCAAAAGCTTCACATCTGGCCTTCACATTATGAACTTGAACTCGACGTCGTTCATTACTATTGCTTCAATAGGGATATGGTATGGTATGATGAACTTTATTTAATGTCCTGAAGATCAACCTTCAGGTTGACGCAGGCGGCTCCCATGTCGGGACAGTAAGGTTTAACCTTACCGCCGTATCGTAGGCCTTCTGGACGGCCTGTACTTGATCGGAAAGAACTCCACTGTGTAGGACTCGCTGCCACCAGTCTCTCTCATTGTCACAGTCTGTGACAGTCACACGACACTGCCAAAGCATGTGATCCAGAGTAATGATGCCATTACACTTCTCGCAATTGATTTGTACCTCTCTTTCAGGAAATAGCTTATTAACAAAGTTTGGACTTGGATAAGTTCTTGTCTGCAACAATCTTAGAGTCACTGCTTGAGCTCTATTGAGCTTAGCGTGTGGCACTGGGAATTCCCTTCTGTTCATGTAGTAATGCCTCGTGATTTCATTATATGTAAGTAATTGGTCCATGTTCTCCTTTTGTATATTATTAAGGTCCTGGTCGCCTAGTCCACGGATAGTAAGTCCTCGTGCAGCTGCGTTAGCCATCTCGTTTAAATTCTTCCGAGATGGATCGACAGACCCTATGTGCACAGGAAACCAGCGGATTTCGATCTCTTGGCTGTCCAACTCACCGATCAGCTGGGCAGCCCTTTTGGTCACAAAGCCATTGGTAAAGTGTCTAATAGCCATCTTAGAGTCACTCTAAATCTTCGTCCACTTATTATTCCTTAAAGCCAATGCTATCGCGACTTGTTCTGTGACTGTCATGTCTTTAGTCATGATTGTAATAGCATCCCGAGTGAGACCATCTGCATCTACTACTACTGCCGCAAAGGCTTTCTTTCCTCTGACCCATGCAGCTTCTACAAAAGCCGCATGTTCTCTGTCGTGTTCTATCTCTTGCAGGAGAGCTTTGGCCCTTGCCTTTCGTCTTTCTAGGTTGTGCACCGGGCGCATATTTCTGGGGAAAGGAGTCGTCTTGATTATCTCTCTTATGCTATCTTTTAGTTCTACTGTGCCTTCACCTGAAATTATGGATTCGGTTGGGCACCACGCTACCTCTTCTAGTATTGCTCTACCTGGCCTTGTTCCAGACAGCCTCTCTCTGTGGGCAATTTGCTGAGCTTCAATTATCTCGGCTATTGTGTTGTGGAGCCCCAGTTTCATTAAATTATTATCCGACCTGTTAATTGGTAACGCCACTGTTGTTTTGACTAGCCTTTTAATTAATCTGTTCTACTTGTTTAGCTCTGTCTGTGTCCAACTGAGCATCCCAGCTACATAGGAAAAGTGACACAAGGCGAAAGTGTGGACCAGTCTCATGGCGCTCTCCTGTCCCAGCCCTCTGTGTTAGTGATTCTCCTTAGCAGTCTTATTACCTCCACAGTCTTGCTTGTGATGTGTCGTATTGTTCTTCCGTTTGCCCCGTTTGCCTCCAGGAATAACCCTAAAACTCTAATGGATTCTACTTGCTTAATAGATTCGCCTGCCTTCGTGGGTAGTACTAACCTGGGTTCTTCCTCGGGAACATATCCCCTCGGTTTTCCACCCCTTCTTCTGTTCTTGAGTACAAGGAGTTCAGACTTATTAGCAGAGCATTTGAGTCCCATGTCTTCTAAAATAGACTCTACCTCATAAATGCTCTGCTGAAGTCTGCTTTCCGCATGTCCCATACTTCCTTCAGCGGTCCATATAGTCGCATCGTCTGCATAAATGGTAAAGTGAATGCCCTCTATCCCTTTTAATCCCTTTGCCACTTTTGACATGGCCAGGTTGAAAAGCATAGGTGACAAGACCGACCCTTGTGACGTCCCTCTGTCACCAAGATCCATCTTCTTTGATTTAATATCCCCGAATCTAAGGTGAGCTGAACGATTGCCAAGAAAGGTTTTGACCACTTCATAGAGTTTTCTCCCCAATCCCAGTTCGGAAATCACTTCAAGTGTTGCTCTATGCTTAATTCTGTCAAAAGCTTTTTCGAAATCCAACCCCAAGAGAGCTCGAGTGTTTTTTGGTTTAGCTAATAGCAGTTGATGCTTGATGCTTGATTAACAACATGGCATCTTGTGTGGACAAGCCTGATCTGAAACCAATCAGATTGTACGGTAGGATGTCATTGTCCTCCACATATTTCGTTAACCTGTTCAATATGACATGCTCCATTGCCTTCCCTAGACATGATGTTAACGAAATTGGCCTCAGATTATCCAAGTTGAGTTGTTTGCCCGGCTTTGGTATTAAGATAGTACTGGCCGTCCTCCATTCTTCCGGATATTCCCCCTCTTTCCATAGTTCATTAATGTATGTGGTCAGATATTTTATTGATTCGTCGTCCAAATTCTTAAGCAATCTGTTAGAGATGCCATCCGGGACAGCTGCTGACCTACTATTCAGATCATACAGTGCCGTGCGTACCTCGCTTTCGGTGAATTCCTGATCCATATATTTGCATTCTACCCCTAAGTAATCGGGATAACTCACATCTTGATCCTCTTTCCTGAGGGGCAAGTATTTAGTAGCCAATCGCTCCATTATGCTCTCTGCGCTTGCAGTCTGACTTTCCTGGTGTACAAGTTTCGCCACTGCCATACGTCTGTTCGATTTAGTGCCTTTTTCGTTGAGCAGATTCCTGAGCAGACTGCAATTGCCTCCACGTTTTATTCTTCCGTCTACACATTTACACACCTCATCCCATTTTCGTTTCTGCGAATATCGTGCGTGTTCCTTTATATTCTTATTGAGCTGAGCAATTCGTTTCCTAAGTCTCCTGTTTAAGCGTTGTGATTTCCATCTTTGTAAAATCGATTGCTTGGCTTCGATCAAATGCGCCAATCTACTATCAATTTGTTCGACCTCTTCCTCTGTCTCTATGGCCTTAGTCGCTGCATTCAAGTCGTCCCTAAGCTGAGCCACCCACTCTTGTAGTCTGATGCGCCCCTTTCTATCTGTGTCTGCTCTGTCTTTTCTGATTTTTCTAAAGTGATCCCAGTCTATGTAAGTGAAATGCTTTACCTCCACCCCCGTCGTTTCCACCATTATGTGCAGTATATAATGGTCGCTTCTTAGGTCCGTACCAGAGTTGATCCAGTCTGCCCTGGGTAAGTTATAAGTGAAGGATAAGTCCGGGGTACTGTCCCTACACGTGGAACTGCCACACCTGGTAGGAAAAGCTGGGTCCGTGATAAGAGAAAGGCCTAAATCCGTGGCGAGATGCCAGATTCCTTCCCCTTTCTTACTACTCCAGCGGTAACCCCAAGATTGGTGTGGGGCATTGAAGTCCCCTCCTATTATTAGTGGCGCAGTTTTGGCTACCCCCATGGCCTTACTAAAAATTGCTCTGAAGCTCTGTCTCATCTCTCTGGGACTGCTATATATGTTGAGGCAGAACAAGCTTTGCGCTTTACCTCTGTGCCTTTTTAGGATCATTTCTATGAATATGTATTCAATTTTACTCGCTCCTAATTTTAGATCGTGCTCTATGTAGGGAATTTTCTTGTCAATTAGGGTGGCAATTCCTCTGCCTGGTTCTTTGCCTGTGCAGACCGAGTTGAAGCCGGACAGCCCGATCTCCTCCGCTAGAGTTTCCTGCAGCATTATTAATTTCGGCCTATTTTCAACCGTTTTGATTACCTGTGCTAGTGACGCTCTTTTTTCCTGAAATCCTCTGCAGTTCCACTGCCACACACTAAGTCTATTTCTGTTATCCATTATTATTGTCGTTGCCGCCTGACTTGCTACCCCCTGTCACTGTTCGCTTGACTGTACCACCTACCGCTCCTGGGGGTGTTCTAGAGCTTTCGGCTTCCGAGGGCATATATTCTTCATCCTCTCCTTGGGCCTCTAGCTTTTTCAACCTTTTCTCGGCTATTAACTTCCACTTCCATGTTTTGTCCACTTTAAGGCTAACGCTGTCTACCGTGTCCTTTAGGTCCCTAATCGCATTCCTAATCTCCTCCAGAACCGAGCACATCGATTTGCCTCCGGAACTACAGCTCTCTTTTTGGGCGCCGGTGTGTCTTCTTCTTCCTGGCTGTTACTTGTACGCACCGGCTTAGCTATTGCCGCACTGCCGCTTTCTGTCCTCAACCCTTTTTTTCATTTCCTGCATCTGCTGCTTAAGTTCTTCATTTGCTTTCTTTAGTGATATAACCTCTCCGATCAGCTGTTCTACTCTGGCATCATTGCTTTGTTCCTGCGAGGCTAGCGCACCTGTGACTTTCACAGTACCTTTGCCTTTCTCGGCCCAGGTCGCTCCTGGCTCCTTTTTCTTGTTTGTCTTCAGCTCCTGCTCCTCGAAGCGCACCTGCGCCTCCCGAGACCTAGAACGGTTTCTTCCCCTCGATGTTGAGCGCTGTCTTGATCTTGATGTGCTTCTCGAGCGTGAGCGCCTTCCGGCGCCTGGAGGGGTTTCCCTTGTCGGTTGGGCCGATTCCATCTCGGTCTCTATTTTAGAGCGTTGTCTTCTTCTTATTCTTACTACATATGGTATTTGGTACCGCTGCTTGCAAGCCCTGTCACCTGTGGGGTAATCTTCACCGCAGAACTTGCATTTGGGAGAGCAGATATGAGCCTCCCTTGGGTCTTGCATACCACATCCCCTGCACTGCACAACATCAAGTGTTGGACAAACGTCTGATCTGTGTCCGATTCTTCCACATGCGTAACATACGTCAAATTGCTTTCTGTACAGATAGCACCTCACGAGGGTTGACCCATATTTGATGAAGTTGGGCACCCTGAATCCGTCGAAAAGCACAATAACGGAGCCCGTAGCTTTGATACGTTGTGCAGCCCACGCCGTTGGGTTGTATTCATGCACAATCTTTTTCGTGATCACACTCTGACGGTCATTGAGGTTCACTCTTCTAATAACCCCCTTGCACGTAGAGTGGGGGGCTGTTTCATAAGCGCTCACTTCATATTCTGCGTCCATGATCGTAATGGACTTGATTCTCACATACCTTTCAGCATGAGAGGAGTCCGGTGTACTAACCACCACGATATTCTGTGTGAAGTTGGGGCAGACGATGTCTTCCTTCGCTTGGTCTGCTGTAAGTCCGGCTGCCTCGACGATCGCTTCTCCAATAGCTGTGCTGACCTTGTTCAGGTTGAAGCCTCCCCGAGGCCTAACGATGATTTTCCTGTGCTCCTCTGGCAGTTGCGGCATTCTTGACGCCTTCACGATCCCGCGCTTGTGCTTGTCGGCCCCGGCAGCACCTTTGTTGGCGATCCCCTCTCCTTTTGATTCTCGGATCAAATTGGCGGCTCCACCAGCTCCCCAGGTCTTTTTTGCAGATCGCGATCTTCGGTCGCTGACCACCTGCCAACCCATTCTTTCCTCGCCGTCTTCCGTCTCTGAGGAGAGTTCGTCGTCCATGCGTATATCGGCCATGCCGGCTTGGCGGGCTCGCTAGACCTACGTGGCGTTAGGCCCAGCGTGGCGCCCACGTGCGATGGACACAAAAGAGGCTATAGAAGTCCAAAAAAATGCTGGCCCACCTTGTCCAAAGGTATCCACCGATTCGGGTTAACCTCACGAATCCGACGATGAGCTTCAATGCGTGGTCCTGCCAAAAGTGCCTGCAGAATCATTCAAAAAGACGGAACCGATCTTCAATAGGGATAGTGGCATCTATAAATTCAACCGGAATTGTCGCCGAGTTCTCTAGGAGTCTTGCTTTTCCATCATAACTACGCACCTCAATAATCTTGTCGTTGCGGATTTGAGTTCCCTCTACCAAACTTCAGTTTATCAAGCCCGCGAATGCGCCTGCATCCAAAAGAACATCTATCTCATTTCTATTTAGTATCATTCTCGCATAAAGTGTGTTGTTCTTTATCAGATGTACAGTGTGATATTTTTCAGGTAGTTCAGGCAGCTGAGATGCAGCATGGGTGGGTACATTTCGGCCTATATGGCGCATTTAGTGTAGTTGCACGATAACTGTTTGACTGTCTGGTGGCGGTGCTTCAACGCTGACTACCGTATAATGTGGTTTCTATAACAATGTCTTTCAGACAGTAAAGAATGACATCTGCAGTCTCCATCTGCCGAGATTTCATTTGTGATGGACTCTTTACACATACCAAGCAACGTAAGAGGCACGACTGATGTTTTTGGTAAATTGGGAGCGGCGAGTTGAAGTAGTCTCCTTTTTCGAAATAGTCACGGATATTGCCACTGGTGTGCTTATATGCACTTGCTTTGTCCCACTGTTGTTATACATTTAAGGAAAAACAGGACAACAGGCTCTTCTTCCATTTAGTCCACTAGTCACTAACGTGTTCCACAAGTCCAATGTCTTACCACTCCTTTGCAGTGACACACAGAAAAAAGCGTATGTTAAATATCTTGTCTTTGTCAGTCTCCCACTCATTCTGCGCACATGCGTAGTCGCAAAGTCCAGCCACTATGTTGGAACTGCTGATGTCTCATCGAACATGTCTGGTTTTACGGTGTCTCTTCGCTGATAGTTCTTACGCTGCATCGCTTGTGCCATAGAAGGCATCAGCTGTTTTTGGTTTTCTATCTGTTCGCGTTGAGTCTGGATGAGCTGCACAATTTCGGCGGTGAAGTGTGGTTTACGATCAATAGCACCTCTTAGTTGAACTTGTTGGAAGAACTTAAGTAATTTTCCATGTTGACAGAAATCATCGCGGTATCTTGCTCAAGGAGTACTGCCACAGTTGCACCCGACTTTGACGCGACACAAGGACCTCCGTTGAGCTGTCTCCACGTTCGAAACTGACTAGCTCTTTACCTTCGATCTGGTAAGTTTGGACATATATGCGTCCGTCATGGTGTCGGCCGGTTCCAATGTGGACCCGCATTAGCTTGAGGTTGTAACGGCTGCGCCAAAAATGTAAGGAAATAAGAGTGAGACGGTCTCTTTAGTCCGCCATTTTAATGAACTTTCTCTTCTTCTCTTCCCCCACCCCATGTGGAAGGACTACATGGAGGTTCCGCTTCAGGAACTTCACAAAATTGCCACATTGCCCGACAACAGAATTGTTGATTCCGTGGAGGCCACGAATCAAGGTTTCGGCTACGGAATTCACTTGGCATTAGGAGTGACAAGTACACCGCTTCTTGGCCTAATTCTCTGAATGGGTTGAACTACTTCACCTGATGTAATGATCTCTTTTTTCTTTACTCGCAAACCCTCGAGGCCCATTCCGGGCATTCGGTAGGAGGGTTAGAGTAAAAAAAATCTGCAATCGTCTACAGCAACACTAATTTTACATATCAACATACAACGAAAATAATCGTATCAAAAGAAAATTATAATAAAAACCATATCTTTATCAAAATATAATAAAAACTATATATGTCAGCGGTCTGGACTTGAGACATCATTTCTGTCGGCGAAGGCGGAAGTCCGGCAAAGCGGCTACTGCGGCGAAGTCCAGGGAGTAGAGCTTCCGTCATTGGGTTCGTCTTCGTCTTACCCCGCACCTTCCACCAATCTGTTACGGTCGGCGGAGAGCGTTAAGTGGCTGCTTTAATGATCAGCAAGGCACAAAAACCGTGGAAATTGTAGGAGCAACGTCGTACTACCCGTTCTCCACTCTTACATCCAGCGTGTTTCACTTGTAGCGACCCTTTGTAACAATGTGTATATATATATATATATATATATATATATATATATATATATATATCCTGCTCAATTCCATCCGGTCAATGCGCAACAAAGGTGGGCTCGGCAAAGCAAGCTCGCTAAATAACACTGCGGGCAACCCAGCAAATACTGCCTATGCTTCACCTTGTTAGCGACAATCACGTGTCCTTGCCCTCGTAAACTAGGCGCACCTAACTGACCCTGGCAAGAAGGCAACAAACGGTGAAAAGAAATAAATATTGAAGCAGATACAACGCACAGGCTCAAGCATATATCTGAAACGAAGCTTTCCTTAAGCGCCGCACACTTTATTAAATCCTGTACAACAAACCATCAGGCGTGAAACTGTGCTTATAGTTCATGGTATGGGGTATGCAATATTATGCAATGCTTATGTTTATATATCGCGAGGTCGCAAATGTATTCTCGTGCGATTTCTGCTGTTTACGCAATACATCGCTCCCAAGCTATATATACCGAAATGTGAGCACCAAACTAGTCGAATGCACACTGCGAGGCTCCTGCGCACTGGTGTCACGCGTAAGAATGCGTTGCATGATGCTTGACGAGGAAAGAATGATGACCGCAGGGTTATGCACAGAAAGGCATGATGCATACCTGGCTTCACTTAGGGATTCAGTACCTCTTGTGTCACAGTGGCACATACTGGTACCGGAGAAATGGCTAACACCCAGCGCATGCATAAGAATGGCCACCTTGAAAACAAGGCACACTTCCATCAAAATGTGTGCGTGCTGTAGAGATGCACATAAGCAGACAATACACAATACATGTTCAAAATTTATGTTGCAATTTTTTTCTCGTGATCCTCAACAAGGGGGCGCTTAACCGCACAAAATTTTCGGTCAGCATACAGGGGTTATACATGGGTAAGGACATTTGCTGGTGCTCGCATTGTGCCCACATAATCTTTCTATATCAATACACAAATATGTCTGCCGAGCTACCGACTAACCCAGCAGCTGCTGCTGTCGCTTAACCTGGCGGGTTTGGAGAAAAAAAGCTACGCTTTAAGATGGGCTCAAGAAAGGTCCATAATAATGTTAAATAGGCAACGTGTCCGAGTATAAAGAAACTACAGGGGCGGCATGCTTGTTGTTGTCCCTGAATTAGTCATTTTTGCCATATAGAGGATGAGACATCGTGTGCCTCTAGTACGTACGACTTAGCCCTTACCGCTCTACGAGCGCCCGTCAATTCTGTTGAGCGACTCAGCCGCCCAGACAGGCTGGCGCTTACAAGTCGGCATTGCCATCTTCCATAGTATGTAGCTTTCGGTCATTGCCAAGGAATACGTGCATAGTTTGTTATTAATAGGTCCAAAAAGCGAAGCAGCATTCAGGAGGCATTCAGCGTTGTTTGTGCACTTCTGCTTGTTAGCCGACACGTTCGCAGATAATGCATTCATATTTACTCTGCCCCGTGTCGTTAGTTTCCCCGAATACCGTTGCTAAGGTAAGCGGTACAGCTGCTGTGCTTCCCTTGCCATCCATGTAGCGGTTTGTGCCAGACTTATTCGAGAGTCAAAAATCGTCTCTAGTTCTGGCTGTACAAATGGCGGGCTGCACCTGCACAGTGCGTGAGTACGAAACGAAACAAAGAAATAAATTTTAAAAGCGGAAGTGCGCACGTTGCCTTTACACGGAATGCAATAAATAAAAAAAACGCAACCGCTACAATTTCAGATCTGATGACTAGTTCTGCGCGGTAGCATCGTCGCAGCTATCCAGTCTAGAATCGTACTACGCAGACCGTGTATCCTGTTCCGATTCGGACCCATCATGAAGGCTGCTCCTGACGAGGTGCATATCTTCAAACTAGGGCAGTACTGCAGCTGACAAAAGGTGCCATTTTTTTCTACATATTATTGTAGCATGTGACGTTACGAAAACTTGACTTAACGTTTATTACGGAAACGGTTGTCATGGTTCTCAACTGCATTGTGCTCAGGGCGAAAAGGAACCGTATACGGATGTTTGTCGAGGCTGTTGGCGTACTCAAAAATACGAGCATGGACCCAGTGTGTAGTGATGCGCCGTACCTCACTACGTACGCTTTCTTGAATAGAACTTCGCCACGCTGAACTAGTATCTCACCGACAGCGACAAAAACAAAACAGATGTCTCATCCTGTCCTACAGATGACTCTACTGAACTAATGGAAAGTTTAATGCATTCGCCGCTCCATTGACGGTCTCTAATGAGTCATCCGCAGCGACATACAGAAGCCAACGCTGGGGCAGACGAATCTTATGGTGACTCTGTAAGTATGAACTTCCTTGTTTACACATCATTGAAATACTTCTAAATATGAAATATAGAAGTAACAATATTATTAAACTTCGAGCTGGGCCGTGTTAGAAGAAGAACAAAGAGAAAAAAGAACTTCAGCAGCAAGGGAAGATGCCATATCTCTTCAATAATCAAACAGAACATATGCCAGAATTTTTTATACAGTTTAGTCCGAAATACACCCATCTGGTTATTTTTGATTACACCATGTGAGCTGCGTGTATATTCATTAAAACAGAAAACTTCCGTCTTCATTTGTTTTCATTTGCTGTGTGATTGCAACTGTAGTCTTTACTCCTGATGAACGTTTAGGTTGCCGGTACCGTCGTATGCGGAAATATTGCAGGAATAATCAGCGTTCACGAATACCTTCTTCCCCACCGTTACTTAGCACTGATATGACGTGTGCACACTGGTTATGCATAATTTCACCGAACGAAACAAAAAGAGTCATTTCTGATTCGACGCCTTCTTGCCATTAGCCCTTGGTTATTGGTCAAAAGTTTTCGGGCTGCACCCACTTCACCTGCCCCTCACGCGACGTCACAAAACCACTAAAACTTACTGCGTCAAAGTGACGCGTACGCAATAAAGATGCATTAATATGCCGAACAAAACTGAATTTTCTTCTGAACAGCCGCAGGCTGCCCTGTTCCGAAAGGAATAAAAGATGGATGCCACCGATAGCTCCAGCACTGGCTAATCGCCCCTGCCTGAGAGCATGGGTTTATTTGCATGTAATAAAACTTTTTGCGAGGCCACGTAACGTTTTCGATAACTTTGGGCACGTTTAGGACCTCGCTCTGCCAATTCTTCTTTGCTGAGGATCCGTTTTAGCGTCATTCTCAAGCTTCCGTTGCATGCCGCCGCGATTGTCAACGAGCCACCGAAAGCTAAGTAAGAGAAAGCGGACCAATGGCAGACGCCGGCACCACCCTCTTCATCTGGTTATCGATATTCAGCGCAGTGACTCGGCCCCATCGAATCCCTCTCCACTTGAGCATGCTACTAGCCTCTTGTGAGCCAATTAGATAAGACAAGCCGCTCAGTGCAGGCAATGTTATTCGTTTTTCAAGGAAACAAAAGTGACCTCCAATGAACGAGGGGAACATTTGATTGCTTTGATCAGACAACCCTGCGAGTGACCGCCTGATGCTTGCGTCGGCGGATACGCATATTTGACATCAGGAAATTGGAATAAAAACATATTGGAATAGTTTTACGTTATACTGCCCCTGAGAGCTACAGTGCCTAAAAAGTACCATAGAGGCCACAAAGTACTAGCCCTTTCTCAGGAAGGACATTGTTGTGGGTAGTAGTAAGTGCAGAGGCTCTAGCTAGGATAGGATAGGAATAACGTTATCAAAATTCCGGCAACCGACGGTTTAATGCGTCGTGACGTTGGCCAAGCGTGAACAAGGAGCTATGTCCTACTCTGCACTACCCCAGTTCGGCCGTTCTATTTATTTATTTTATTTATTTAACAATACTGTAGGCCTTTGCACAGGCCCAAACAGGAAGTGGATTGTACAATATACACACACGAGCATGGGAAAAACAGGAAAAAAGAAAAACAAAAAAATATATAAAGCAAAAAAAATGCCATACAACAGCACTGGTATACAACGCAAGACACCCTTTTTTTGTTTCACATGAATCAGGGAAAAGGTACTCAAAACAATTGCAATATTTGTCGTATAATATTCTTGTAGTTATTGTGGATCTATATAACACCACTACTCAGCACATTGCAATATTTACATTTGAAATGCAATCACACGTGCACTAGTGTCCAGTCAATCAACCAACGCATTACCTTTAAACTATGCGCTCAACTACTTTCATGAACAGCCAAAATATGACTCCAATTTTGCGACAAAGCCATCCACAGAATCTGAGTCTACAATTTCCTTTGGTAACGAATTCCAGATTTCAATTGCCCATGGGAAATATGAATAGCTGAACGTGTCGCACTGTGTCGGATATTGCCTGATGTGTTTATTATGACAGGTTCTATTGGAGTGTCGGTGTGGTGGCTGCACGTAATCTCTCTTATCTATATTAATTTTGTCATTACATAGCATAAAAAGAAATTTCATGGCAGCCACACGACGCCGACAAACAAGGGTAGGCAGTGCTGCCTGGCTTCTAAGAGCACTTACGCTTTCGTGTCGAGAATACTTATGGTAAATAAATCGCAACGCTTTATTTTGAATGCTTTCTAATTTCTGTGAGAGTCCTTTCTGGTGCGGGTTTCACACTATGCTACCATACTCAAGAATTGGCCTTAATAAAGTTCTATATGCTGTTAGTTTCACGTAGGATGGTGCTGCAGTTAATTTTCTTCGCAAGAAACCGAGTGTTCGGAAGGCCTTCGTGCATGTATTATCGATATGGGTATTCCATTTTAACGCGCTTGTAAAGGTTATGCCTAAATATTTTACTGTGTCAGTTTGTATTAAATCGTTGCCGTTTAATGTATAATTGAACCTAAAGATCGACTTTCTATGAGTTATGGTCATATACTGTGTTTTCTTAAGATTAATTTCCATTCCCCACATGTCACACCAGCGGGCTATATTGCTTAGTGTAGTATTTAGTCTAAGCTGGTCCTCGATTCCTTGCACGCTTGTATAAATTACCAAGTCATCGGCGAAGAGCCGCAATTTTACTCCATTTTCTGCACAATCAGCGATGTCGTTAACATATATGAGAAATAATAATGGCCCCAATACGGACCCCTGTGGTACCCCTGAATAAACTTCGAGTTGGTCCGAGTCATAATTATTTATAGTAACATACTGAGTTCGGTTTGACAGATAGGCTGCTATCCATTCTACTACATTGTGCTCAATTCCGATAGACTTTATTTTCTCGATTAGTTTACAGTGCACGACGCGATCATAAGCCTTCGAAAAATCAATAAAAATAGCATCAGCTTGGAATTTGGAGTTATATATTGATGCGAAGTCATG
Source organism: Dermacentor variabilis (assembly GCF_050947875.1). Classification (NCBI taxonomy): domain Eukaryota; kingdom Metazoa; phylum Arthropoda; class Arachnida; order Ixodida; family Ixodidae; genus Dermacentor; species Dermacentor variabilis. The sequence goes on along the minus strand of NC_134570.1, from coordinate 168,496,032 downwards.
TGTTATTTCTAATAACTGTGTTATAGTTGACAAGCCTCTTCTAAAACCGTGTTGCTTAGGATATAATATGTTATTTTCTTCTAAGTATGTCATAACGGCTTTACTTACTATGTGTTCCATTAATTTACAGCTGCAACAGGTTAGTGATATTGGTCTATATGTTTCCACGTGTAATTTATTGCCTTCTTTATGAATGGGTATTACTTTGGCACATAGCCAATCCTTGGGAAGAGAGGCTGTACTCAGCGATTCAGAAAAGATAATTTGCAAAAAGGGAGACAGCTGCTGCGCGTATCGTTTCAAAAATTCATTTGATATATTATCGGGCCCCGGCGCCTTCTTGGTGTCTATTTCCAAAAGCAAATTTAAAATGCCCGACTCTGTTATCACAACTCCGCCCATCCGGGTGTCAGCGGCTGTCACGGGCGCACTCGATATTGGCCAGCGCGTGAAAACGGATTGTAAATAGGTGTTAAATGTATTTGCTACAACGCGCTTGTCTTCTATGACCAAACCTGCGACTTCTATTTTACTGCTCACGCCTTCTGGCTTCGACAAGTAGCGCCAAAACTTTTGCGGTTGGTTCTTTATGAAATTCGTTAACTTATTTGAAAAGAAGTCGTCTTTTGCAGCTTTTATTTCTAATTTCAATTTGCATGCCAGCTCTATTATCTCCGCACAATTTATCCTTTTTCTTCGACGTCTTTTTAGTTTTCGTTTTAGGTGAATTATGCTCCGCGTGATCCACGGTGTTTTCCGCTCAGTTCTTTTGAATTTTGTTGGTATGAAATTATTATCGCAATGCATTATAGCCTCTTTTAGTTTTATCCAAAGGCCATTAACGCCTCCGCAGGATTCAGCTGAGAAACCATCCAAGGTTTCCTCTAAGTAGTCAATAACACTCTCATCATTAGCTCGGCTATAGTCCTTGAAAGCTATTCGAGATGGTTTGGTCTTACACCCAGTGCTCATACGCAGAGTAAAAAATGTTAGAACCAGCATCTTATGATCTGAAATCCCTTCTTCAACGCGTATATGTGGTTTTATCGACTGCGATACCAAAGCAAGATCAAGTACTGAACAGGCATTTCCTTGGACACGCGTAGGTTCATTAACAATCTGTGATAAAGAAAAACTAAACATTATGTCAAACAGGCGCTCACAGTTTCTTGCATCTCTGTTGCCGATAGTTAACTTATTCCAATCTATCCCAGCTAGATTAAAATCCCCAGTTAATAACAGCTTTGTACGGTTATTAATTTTGCTGTGTAGGTAATCATGCACTTTCAAAAGGTATTCCTCAGGCGCTCCAGGATGTCTGTAAATAGCACCTATTAACAATGACGTATTATCAAACTGAATTGTGCACCAAGCACTTTCATGGTTAGCTATTCCAGGCTCTTCTTGAAATGTTAAATTGCTTTTTATCATAATAGCTACGCCGCCGCCTCGGCCATCACGATCTGTACGTATCAATGAATATGAGGCAGGGGCAATTTCAGTATCATGTATTTGGGCATGTAGCCATGTTTCGGTAATTATTACGATGTCTGGACTATACAGTATGATTATCTCTTCTAATTTGTCAATTTTATTAATTACACTTCGAGCATTCAGGCATAATATCGAAAGTGGCGCAGAAATCCGTTGTGTCTTGTTACCTTGTCATTTCTTTCTGCGTTCTTTCGTGCTAACCTGTGCCGATGACGAGGTGTGGGAATCACTTAAGGTAGGTGCAATGTTTCTTGTTATTTCTACTCTGGTGCGTTTATCGGGATCCCACGTGTAAATACGTCCGTTCAGTCTTAGTTTATCAAATGATAGTGATGCTTTTGTACCGTTTGCCCGTTCAATTGCCGTTGAACGCCACAAGTTGGATCGGATGTCTCTTATTCTTTTTGAGAAATCTTCTGATATTGATATCGGTGTGCCCTTGAGTTTGTTACAGCAAGAAAAAATTTTGGTTTTTTCTCTGCAATCGAAAAGACGAAGAATGATTGGGCGTGGGCGCTGACCGTAACGATTGCCAATCCTATGAATTCTTTCAATAGATTTAACTTCAAGGCCGAGTATATCCTTGAATATACCTTCTTTTATTTTGTTTTCTAGTGTTCTCGCCTCCTCGTCTGAGTCTTCAGTAACGCCATAAATTACTAAGTTATTTCGGCGACTTCTATTCTCCATATCATCCACTTTAATAACGAGTTCATGCATTTGTTTGTTCATGCTTTTGCAACAACTTTCACATTCCGATATTCTTTGTTCGCATTGTCTGAATCGAGATAGCTCATCCTCAATGGCCGTCATTCTTGTTTGTATACCGGCTACGGTTCTTTCCACTTGCTTCAAGTTAGAAGCCAAATCCTTCAATGTCTTATTTGTTTTACTTTGTTCTTTTAGTATCTTCTTCAGTAAGTCAGTGTTCGTGCCTTCATCACTTTCTGAGTCAGAGTGCGGTCCTGGATTAAGTTCTACATCTCCTGACATTAGCAGTAACAGTCTTATAACATCACAACATTCACACACCAAACCAGCAAGAAATCGTGGACTCGGTAGCACCGTCAGGGTGATATCATCATCTCGAACAGGATATACGAAATACTTGTCACCAACCTGTGCAGTGAAAAAGACGTGCATGAACATGTGTCCCGAGACGGTGCCACCAAGTCCACTGAAGGGCTCGGCATGAAGATCTGCTTTTATATCCTGGGGTGGAAGTGGGTCTGCTGACGTCAATGGCTTTGGTAGTTGATAGCCGCATTCCTGAGCGGCGTCCGTGCTCAGCAGGTCCCGGAAATTTCCTTGGAATGGCCGCAAGGTGACAGCCATTGTTGACTGCTTACTTCCCGGCAAAGCATGCGTGGTTGATCCGAGGCTAGTACCGAGTTGCCACCACGCAATCTGTGCAGTGAAAAAGACGTGCATGAACATGTGTCCCGAGACGGTGCCACCAAGTCCACTGAAGGGCTCGGCATGAAGATCCGCTTTTATATCCTGGGGTGGAAGTGGGTCTGCTGACGTCACTGGCTTTGGTAGTTGATAGCCGCATTCCTGAGCGGCGTCCGTGCTCAGCAGGTCCCGGAAATTTCCTTGGAATGGCCGCAAGGTGACAGCCATTGTTGACTGCTTACTTCCCGGCGAGGCATGCGTGGTTGATCCGAGGCTAGTACCGAGTTGCCACCACGCAATCTGTGCAGTGAAAAAGACGTGCATGAACATGTGTCCCGAGACGGTGCCACCAAGTCCTGTGGTGGATTGTGAGGCTTGTGCTTTTCGAGCGCACCCCGGGTATACTGGACGGTCTATATTTGAGTGTCCTTGTCTGCAGCTAAATGCTTCCAGGAACGCTGGCGTAGGCGCAGCGCCCCCAATAAGAAAATATAAACAAATTAGGGTATTTATGCCGCCAAAGAAAAAGCCTAAAGCACGAAAAGGCTTTGTAGTACGTATTTGCCAAAATGGTCGATTCGTGTACTTAACCGCAACCTGGTGTTCTGAAACAAGACTACGTCGTGGTCGTCCAAATGGTCCCGTCAGAATGCCCTGCACTGGCCGCATCTTAGTGTTTTACGAGACCACATGATAGACTCCTTTCATGAACTTCCTGTTGCCGTTACCTTTGTAGCAGGGAACGTCCAGCAATCATGCGGGGCATGGTACATATCGGGGACATAACGGAAAACATTCAGGGACTCCCGTCTTCTAAGGCTTTGCTACGCCAAGCAGCAGCCGGCTATATAGTACATATATGAGGCGCAATCACGGAACGTCTAACCACGACTGCGTGTGCCTGCGTTACGGTAACCCTGGCAAACATATGGCGGTGTGATGAACTTTTCTTCTTCTTCTGGCCCGCCTCAGGTTTTAAACATGAGCAAGTAGGTAGTGGGGTGCGGCTTAGGAGATGAGGAAGAGAAGGTAGAAGATCGTATGCCAATCATGTCAGAGGATCATCATCATCATCATGATCATTATCAGAAATCATTTTATAACTATCAATGGTATCGCTCACGTTGCCCTCAAGTTGCTTCGTACAAGAACTATCGGACCCATTAAATGTTGACTTATGCCAGGTGGTCTTATCTAATTGCTCTAATCCAGTCGCTAAAGTTGAATTTTAATATATTTTCCCTATTTTTCCGAACAATGATAAACATTCTTCCATCAATATCTGAGTAGTATTTTGGAAGAGCACTTCGCACACCTGGATACAACGACCAGTATAGTAACTGAGGCTTCCGTCTGTAAAGAAAAGGCAGGTGTGGGCATTGTATCACGACATCAAAATTGTTTTTTTTTCATTCGGCTACCTGACTTCACGCCTATTCTTCAGGCAAAAGTATTGGCGATTGTCAATTCTTCTCCGTGAGCAATGTGTATTTAGGCCAGTCGATGTGATGAAGAACTGTAGTAGAGTGTGACTTGCGTATGCCGTCGATCTATGCAGACGATATATGCATTTGGTCATCAGGAGCGACGCGTCCTCAGGTGCGCGCCAGACTTCAAAAAGCGGCCACGCTAACATCAGGTTATCTTCGAGCACGAGGTCTGGAGCTGTCCTGCGAGAAGTGCTCTATAGTCGCTTTCACGCGTAAAGCAATGAAACCGTACGTTATTAGAATTATTGGGCAGCCAATTGCCTACGAGAAGACGCACCGCTTTCTAGGAGTGATAATAGATCGAGACCTTTCCTGGAGTCCTCATATCTCCTACCTAATGGACCAAATGAGCAACTAGTCGCAGACATCCGACTGCTCCACCATCACGCAATCAACAAGGGACACAACATCATCTACCAGTGGATACCGGGTCACTGTGGAATTTCAGGAAATGACAGTGCGGATGACGCTGCCCGGTCGGCTCATGATGGTGCCCAGATTATACCCATACCGCTGTCAAGAACAGATGCAGCCACAAGTCTTCGCTCCCTCGCCCGCGAGCTTACGCAGAATCTGTGGAACACCAGTGATTTCACGAACGCACGTCTCCACAAATCGCCCCTTTACAGAGGAAAAAGCTCTAGGACATTGGTCCAGACGGGCTTCGGCACTCAAGGCCTTAAGGGCTTTGTTGAAGTTTTTAAGGACATGCGAACTGTGCGACCGCCTTTGAACGTTGTAGCGCGTAGTTTCGCGTTACTGTGTGAATTTTCTCTTATTTTTTCCATTTTTTTCCTCTTCTTCTTTCTCCTTTTATTCCATTTACCCCTTCCCCCAGCATAGGGTAGCCAGCCGGTACTTACACTGGCTAACCTCCCTGTCTTTCCTCTCCTTTGTCTCCTCCTCCTCCTCCTTGGCGATTGTCTTAACTTAACGCAAATTACCATCACACCTGTCATCAGCCGTAATCTTAACTGATTTCCTGTCTGTTCTTCACTAACCACTTCCAAATTGTCAGAATGATTAGAAATTTTCTATTCTCTTCTCCCAAGACACTTACATCTCGTTCAGGTAGTGTGCGTGCCAGGCCACAAAAGGCTAGCCTTAAACGAATATGCAGATGCACTCGCAGTGGCATCCCACGATGCTCCTATAACCCCCATTTTACCTACGTCCACTTTCATCGCTGTGGCGCGATTCAGAATATACACTGCTGCAAATAACTTCGAGCAATCATCGCTGTCAACTTCTAATTTCCCGCATCTCAATTTTCCTTGGAATAGTAAATGTTGCTCCACTAGAAAAAAATGAACCAACGATTATGAAACTACGGTGTTGGGTCCCCCACTGAATGCTTACTTCCACAGGTCTGGTTTGGCTAGATTGCCTTTGTGCCCTTTATGAAGTGAAAATGAATCTATAGAAGTACCCTTCCTAAAGCTTGTCCTGGTTTGTCTCTTCCCACAATTATTTCCTGTAGGGCTCCCGTAGTCGATTACAGCCACAGGAACGTTAGTAAAGACATTTGCATGTTTCTGCGTGATACATAAGAATTGCATGCTAAAATTCTTCTGAATACTTATTATACTCAAAAAGGTCTTTTTATTTAATATTTAGAAAATTGATTATTCATATCTGGAACAGTAAACCGTTTAAATCCCATTTTGGAATTTATTTCATTCCACCGTAATTTATTTAAATATGAAAACAGTTTCTTGACCGCCCGATTCATGGCCGATCCCCCAATGTGGTTTTCGCGCCATTTCACTAGGGAACATGAACAAGATCAAGTGAGGGGACGCACAAATAAAACCCCTGTGCTCTTAACTGTGCCTGGTGGTTCCACAGTTATTGGTGACACGGACTAAATGGATGAAACCCACACCCCAGACGACCTTAACTCCGCTCCTACTACCTATGCAACCAGTCCGGTACCGTCTGCGGGTGTTAAGCTACAGCTGCCATTACGTTGCCACAAATATGGCTCGCCGATTCCACGTTATTTTTCATACAATCTGAGAACAAGTTGCGCAGTCATCGCGTCACTTCGAAGTTTCTCAAATATGAACTCCTGCTTGGCCGAGATACGCGGCATACTCGTACAGCAATATACGGCAATTAAAAAGGTTCTTCTTTGCCGTCTCGTCCCGCCTGCGCATCGGCATACTCAGCAGCTGCTGAACAATGAATACCTCGGTGACCGACGTCCAACTTAGTTTCTAAGTCACCAGAAACACCTCATTGGTGACCGACTAGGCTCTTTGGACTCGGCCAATTTACGCGGGTTGTTTTTGCGACGTCTTCTAGCCAATGTGCCCGTGGCTCTCTTCACAGCTAAGCACAAGCCCTTGTCGGAACTCGCCGAGCTGGCAGACAATATGATGAATGACGCTGTGGCAGTAAAAAATGCTGTCAGTGTCTCTCCACTTCCTGAACTAGATTCGCTTCGGGAAACACTAATATAGCTCGCATCTCAAGTCTCCGACTTGAGTCAGCAATTGCCAAACACTCATATCTTCAATGACTTACCCTACCCAACTCATCAGCCTCTCACATCGCGTATGCAACGGCCAATTTACCAACCGGAGGGCAATTTTTCAGCACAGAGCCTGTGCTACTACCACTGATGTTTTCGTACGGAGGCTCGATGGTGTGTTTCACCCTGTTCGTGGCACACGGGAAATGCTCAGGCAGATCGTCAATAATAGCGGCCGGAGTTCATGGCCACACGTCAAGCAGGCTTTTCTGTAGAACCGACCTAACCACAGGACTGCGTTTGTTGGTAGACATTGATGTGGACGTCAGCGCAATTAAGGCGTCTAGAGCAGACGCGCAAAGTCTACCCACCTACAAGCTATCAACTCTTCCTTCATCGCACCTTACGGACAGAAGTCTCTTGCCCTGAATCTCGGTTTAAAGAGAAGGTTGCCATAGCTATTTTGGATAGCAGACATCTGCTATGCTATCTTAGGCGTCTGATTTCTTTAGCCATTTTCATCTGCTCGTGGAGACGAGCCGCTGTCAACTGGTGGATATCATCACGGGTCTGTCTACCAACGATTTTCTGTCGTACACTATTGCTCTCGACCCTACTTTCATTAAACTTTCTACCTCACCATATGCAGCTCTACTCAACGAGATACGGAAAATTACCACACCGTCTCCAGTGGATAAAACCTCTAAACGCGCTGTAACCCATCGTATCGTTACCCCAACCCCACCCGCTCACTGCCTCCTCCGCCGATTCGGTCCTTATACACTTGGAGTTCCGCCGCAATGAATTCGAGCCTACGTTGCAACTGAAAATCAGTCGTCTTCATCAAACTCAGGGTCGTGAGCACTATATATGGTGCCTAGGAAGAACAATGATTGGCAACCCTGTGGTGATTATCGCGCACTAAACGCGGTCACTATTCGCGACCGCTTCCCGCCAACCAATACACAAGATCGTCCGCACAGAATCGTCAAATCAAACGACCCATGGTTTGCTCACCGACAGATCAGGTGCGAGTCTTGAACTAAACGCGGTCTCTGTTAGGAATTCAGATATAAGCAACGCACGCGGGTTTCTTCTATGTGGACGCCGCTTTCTGGACAAAAATTTCATCCCTAGGAATCAATGTGGCAGAATGGTGGCTTGAAGCTAACAGTTGGTTGCTAGATTTGAAAGTGATAGGGGCCAGAATATACGTCAATTGTCCTTAGAAGCTAAAGAATACATTGTTGCGCCAAAAAAGGAAAAAAAATAAAGAATTGGGAAGGAAGAGTACGAAAAGACAAATTGAGCGCTGAGCCGACACACTGATTGCACAATAAGACTCAAATGGTTGATGTAACTTGAAGTAGACATGGTACAAAAGGGGCCCACTGTACTAGAAATGTAGTTGAGTAGAAATTGTTGCTGGGTGAGTTGGTTGGGATCTAAGAATACATTGTTGCGCCAAAAAAGGAAAATAAAGACTTGGGAAGGAAAAGTACGAATCAATCTTTTTTTTCGTACTCTTCCTTCCCAAGTATTTATTTTCCTTTTTTGGCGCAACAATGTATTCTTTAGATCCCACCCAAGTCGCCCAGCAACAAGTTCTACTCAACTACATTTCTAGTACTGTGGGCCCCTTTTCTACCATGTCTACTTCAAGTTACATCAACCATATGAGTCTTATTGTGCAATCAGTGTGTCGGTTCAGCGCTCAATCTGTCTTTTCGTACTCTTCCTTCCCAAGTCTTTATTTTCCTTTTTTGGCTCAACAATGTATTCTTTAGATCCCAACCAACTCGCCCAGCAACAAGTTCTACTCAACTACATTTCTAGTACAGTGGGCCCCTTTTCTACCATGTCTACTTCAAGTTACATCAACCATTTGAGTCTTATTGTGCAATCAGTGTGTCGGTTCAGCGCTCAATCTGTCTTTTCGTACTCTTCCTTCCCAAGTCTTTATTTTCCTTTTTTTGGCGCAACAATGTATTCTTTAGATCCCAACCAACTCGCCCAGCAACAAGTTCTACTGTCCTTAGAATATTGTAACTGGCACATTTCACGGAGATACCAAGATTAATTTATAAATAAATGCATGCGCTTGCGTTTTTCCTTCGTCACATCGTCATCAACGACTTATCACTGTATCAGGGTGCCAACATTCTACAGAACGTACAGGGTAATGAAACTTCTTGGAATTTGAAAAAAGAGGACCACTATGCCGCACGCTAGTCGCATCTGGTAGGTTTTATGGCAGCTGCAGTTGTTGTACCTCATGATCTTGTCTAATAAGCAGGCGTCCTATAAATAAGAGTCGCAGCAGAGAACGCAGCTAGTCAGTAATAAAACATATAAACTACAGGAAGACATAAATATCGCAGAGGACGTGATTGTTAATTAAAGCGACTCTATATCTCAAAGCCCCGGTCCCGTTCTCTTGCATTTAGAAGAAATCATTGCTGTGTGAAAATTACAGGTGAACCAACGGTTGGCAGCGTTGAATTCGAGGTGCATAAAGGTCGGGTAATCTTCATCGCTGTTTTTAAAATGTTTAGGTGCGTTTGCCAGGATTTCGTTTACACGAGCATTGAACGCCTACCAATTCGCAGGCATAACGGTGACCGAGTGCTTGTCGTTGTTTGAAAATCTCTTGTTTCTTTAAGTGGCGCTTCATGTGTATACCCTTACAGTTTATGTGAAACTTAGACTTTCCACTGTTATCATCCGTTCTGTTGTAAATAGATTAGTAAAGTAAAAGCCTTTACAGTATGTACTGATAAGTTCACTGATTGTTTCTCATCTGTAGGGGCAATAGAGATGCATCACTCCATCTTGTTTTATATAGTACTGTTCTAAAACACATACATAATTTAAACACTCACTTGACATTGTTAGTGACTATTTTAGCTACTTTGCAGCAAGATATACCTAACGTTTAGCTACTTCTTTTACTCAGATCAGTCAGAAACACTTCGCTGGAGACTCTCTGTGGGACATTTCTGTGGAGTATGCGGACTAATTCAATTCGGCTCTTGTTTGTACCAATGTTTTCGTGACGATTTTTCATGATTTCTCGAGAATTTTTGTGAACAACGGCTTCGTGAAGTTGCAAGGACTCTGTGGACCCTTTCCTGGACACTTTGAGTGTTTATCTCTACCTTCTACAGCAGTTTTACCATCGTAGCTCGGCCACCGCATCGCTAGCCCTAACGAGGGGAACCTCTAATCCGACGTGGAGAGCGCACGCTAGCGAGGCGCCGCTTCTGGCACGTCGCTCTCTCTTCCACGTCGTCGCCGGTGCCGTTTGGGCTGCAATTTTTGTGCTCAGATATGGAATACGAAGTGTCCGGGGAGGGCATTGCCGTGGAGGAAATCACCCCGGATCAAGGCTGGCAGACAGCCACGTCTCGCCGCGCCGCAGCCAAACGTGAGAGCGTTAACCATACTCCGCCATATGGCGTTTTAAAACGTGGAGGACCTAAAACGCGCGGCCGTGAAAACGTTAAAAACACCATCATCCGCGCGAGCAGAATGACGCCATTGCCAAAAGATTATGTTCGTATTATTTTAAGGCTTTGTGGGGGACTTAACATAGCAAGGGTTGGCCCTGCGGTGGTTGCCGACGCCATTGCCGCCTCGGCCCGGCACAACATTCCGACACGCTATGCCCCAACAATACACAGAATATCTTAGTGGCAAGCACTCCGCTCAGAGAAAATGCTAACCGCTACGTGCGAGTGAAGCAAATTTGCATCCAAGGCGTTACCCACGAGATCAGCGCCTACGAAGCGGCACCACTGTCCACTTGCAAGGGAGTCATCCATGGGGTCCCCGTGCAAGACGAGCCGATGGACATGGACTCAAAAATCGTCAATGACAGAAATCCACTGGCAGTGGCCGCTAAGCGCATAGGCACCACCACCGCAGTAATCGTGGCATTCGACGGCCATCGAGTGCCCAATTTCGCGCGCTACGGAACGGTTTCATGCAGTGCACGCTATGTCGCAGGCAAGTCGATATATGTTACGCTTGCGGTCAGCTCGGCCAACGTGCGGACGTGTGCCCGAACCCCAGGGAGGTAATCTGCCGAGGCTGTGATGCCCCAAACCCCAGTCGGGAGCACCACTGTGTACCCAAATGTAAGCTATGCGGCGGCCCCCATCTCACCTCTGACAAAGCCTGCAAGGAACGCTACTACATTCCGTATGTGGTGCGACGACGACGATGTAAAAGAGCACGTTCGGCGAAGAACGGCAATGACTGTACTACAATGCCCAAGTCCGCCGTCGCTGCCACCGAAGAAGTCTACCCGCACCTCCCTGGAGGTGCCCGGGCCGCTCACAACAACCGATCCCAGACCAGATCCATGGGCCGATCCCGGAGGCGCTCCAGGTGGGCATCGACATTTTGGAGCCGACCCCAGGCCCGCTGCTGTGGTGCACCGCGCGGCGCATCTCGGGACCACTCTGTTTCTCGCTCCAAGTCCGGGCCCTGGTCCCATTCTGGCTCCCGTTCTGGATCCCGCTCCGGGACCTCCTGTCAACGATTGTCAAGCTCACCAGCAGCAACAACGAGCAACAAGAAACGAGGCACCCTCACCTGGACGGACGTCGTCCGGGGAAAAAGAAAAGACACATCATCACAGGTAGGGTAGTGCTCACTCCCAGAGCACGATACAGACACTAACACATCTGAGGTAGCGTTACTATAACGCAAAAACGCCGCTATGAAAGAAACAATCCTCAAATTTACGGACGCGATTGCCGAACTACAAAACGAGAGGAGGGCGCGCGCAGCCATTATGCCCGCCGCCGAGAACGCCGCCAAGGCAGCAGCTACGTCTCCACCACCTCAACCTGTTAGCGTTGGTAGCGCCGACGGCGAGACCACGCTCAAGAAACGCGCCATCGCTCGTACCCTACCAGAACTGAAACCCGAGTTAGACGGGATTAAAAGTACGCTGTCGGCAATTAAAGAGAGGCTCCGCTTTCTATGAGAGAATATGGCCCACCTACAGTCCACCCTCACGGCCCACGGTAATCGGTTGGGGACATTCAAACATTATCTGGAAAACGTCGTAGCCCTCGCCATTGCCACTGGTAAGCGGGTCTCGCCACAACACCCCACGCCCAATCCACCCCCATACGCGGCCCCCTTCCAACCATCGGGCGCCCGGGGCGACCCCCAGAAGCATGAAGATGGCCAGGCCAGATGAAGTGTTTCGCATCTGGCAGTGGGGCTGCAGGAGTTTCACTGCGCGGAAAGCCTCCCTGCAGCAATACCTACTCAGCCACAACGCCAAGCCTTACGTAATCCTACTTCGATTAACACTTACACACACCGCCACGTTCGCCGGTTAACAGCGGTTAACCGGCCTCGAGGGAGGACGTGGTACTGCCACGCTCGTCTCTAAAAAGCTCACCTGCTTCCCAAACGATCTCGGCACGTCCGAGGTGGATAACATGATGATGGAGATTCTCCCAAGCGACGCATCCCGACAAACTGTACATCCTCAACGTGTACAGCAGCCCTAGAATAAATATTCAACGTTTGCGACGCCTATTCCAGAGAGCCAACCGTCTCGCAGGCTCAAACCCGGTCGTGATAGCTGGCAATTTTAACGCTGCGCATCGCATCTGGGGTTACGTGTATGACACCACCAAGGGCACCACGCTGTGGCAGCATGCGAACGACCCGGATCTCACCCTAGTGACGGACAAGGCATTCCCTACCAGCATCGGCACGTCAACGCACGCAGACGCGACCCGGGATCTCGGCTTCGTAAAGAACCCAACCGGTGCCAGCTTGGCAGCGAATCTTGGCAGCGATTGTCTCATACAGGCAATGCACTTACACACCATCGTCACGAAGCCCAAATCGTACACGTGGGTCGACTGGGACCTCTTTTGCAAGACTCGCTCCTCACGACTCCCTCCCGACACTGCCGCGAAGCTCAAGACGTGGACGGCTCAGCTCAAGGTCGACGTCGGTAAGGCCACGACAACATTCAGCACGAATATGCCAACCGAGAAGATGGACAGCCGCCTCGCCCACTTGCTTGAGGCCAAACAGTCTCTACTGACACGATGGAAGAGCCAGTGTCTCAACCACAGGCTCCTCGAACGCACTGCAGAACTGAACAAGACCATGGCGGAACACTGCAACACCCTAGCCAAATAGCAATCGGACGAGGATGCAACTCGGTCGATGGAATGGCCCGCAACGGGAAGACGTGGAACCTCCTCAAACACCTGCTCGACGACACGAACCAGCGCCACTCGCTCACGAAAGTCCTCAGCAAGTGACAAGCTCAATGCACTTGTCCGAAAGTAGTAAAGCGGGCCCTCGGGCTCCCGTTCCCCACGCCGACGTATCGACTCCTCGAGCTCGTGGTGCACAATACGCTCGAAGAGATCGCTGAGGCTCAGGAGAGAGCGCAGATGATACGACTGACGATGACCAAGACACATCCTGCGCGAACTCGGCTACTTACAACCGAACATCCCGGATCCAGCGGAGTTTACGCCAGTTCCCCGCGAGCTCCGCGACCTGATCCCGATCGCACCCATTCGGCGAAACGTACATCCGGAACACAATTGAGGCAGGCGCCTAGCCCGGGTGACCACATTCCTCAAACGCATAAACAAGAAAGCGGATGCCGCCGTGGACGCCGCAGCCTACCGATGCAGCCAAGCCTTCGCTGCAGCCGCGGTCTCGTCCTCGCAGCGGACCGCAAACGCCACCACATTACTCACACGCGACCCCGAGGTGGCGCAGCAAGTGGCCATAGCCCTGGCAATGCTCGACCACAAGCGAAAGACAATATTGAGCGACTCGAGACCGGCCATCAAAGTGTTCGAAAGAGGAGACGTCCCCGAACAGGGTTACGCGCCCTCCGTGGCGCTGATGCGAGCACCCTCAAACACCACACCGTCATCTCGCTTCCCGCCCACCTGCGTCGAACGCCGGGCGCCCCACCCAACCTCAACGAGGCATCTCACGACACTGCGCGCACGCTTACCGACCGCGCCGTCACCCCCGGTCAAACGCGTCTGGATGAGTTCGAAGCGAGCAGGGACGCCCCATTGACGTAAAATGAAATCACTAAACACTTTTACTTCGGACGACGTCTCTTTCCGCCCCCGCACCCCAAACTAAGCAGGCCGTAGGCGCTAACGCTACACTTGTCACAAACACATACCTGTCCCAACTCCGCCACCTTATACACATCTACCCGGACGTCTACCCCGATGATGCCTGCCGCTCGTGCGGGGTCACGGCGACAATCGCACGCGCGCTGTGGGAGTGCAGAAACGCTCCGCCCGGCTCTACCTCCGACAAGTGGGAGAAGACCCTGCGAAGCTCGCTCCTACAAGACCAGCAATGACCTTTCCAACAGGCTCGCGAAGTGGCCGTAAGGTACTCCCTGTCGGTCCCTGCGTGGAAGACGCCCACTGAGCGCTGACGTGCGTCCTGCAGGGGCGTTATTAAAGTTTGTCCAATCCAATTTCGGTAAACTGGCATACCGCAAGCGTGAGCAGCTGAGTGAATTGAATGCACGGCCTGTGAGAGGGCACAGCCAGTAGAACTCCGTGGCTAAATAAAATTTTAGTTTTGCGCATAGTGTCCATATTTCGTACATGAAAATCTCGCGTGCCCTTAGGCTTCGCGACATTTACCAGCTGCTAAATTCACATAAACTAAGGGTGCGCAAGAAGAAAGAGTTTGGAGGGTTTTGATGCAGGCCTCATTCGTAGCAGTGGTCACAACGAAGGATGCTTCGTTTTTCTAAAAATTAGCTGTGTCTCGGGAGCTCACATTAAACGCAGATAGCATTGTTATTTATCATTAATAGCTTTTGGTTCCCGATGGCCATAGCGATCACTGTCAAGAAGAGCGCACAGCTGCAGGAAGCAAGACGCAGGGAATGTGGCACGTGCTGAACACTATCGAAAACAGGCCGATTCACAACAACTCGGGCTCAGGTAACGGAAACCCCAAATTGCGCTCACTCCCAATCCACGCCAGCTGTCCAAAATATGTAGCAATAAAGGCTAAATCATTGGCTTTCGAAGGTTTTCGACCCTGTCATCCTGATAAGGGATCTAACTTATGCAAAGCCACAGTGCAATTTCGCCATTTATTTTCAGCGCTTGTTGATAAGATCGCCTCGTACTCGCAGAGGCTTATTTTCTCATGTCGAATCACTTCCTGCACCAAGGACATTAAACCCAAGTCTATGATAGAGCAGCACACAATGTCTTGTGTTTTCTTTTCCGTCTACTTTACCACTCAGTGCTAGAACACCTATTTCAGAGAGATACACCTGTTGGAAAATGCGCTGATGCTTGAGTACACTTTAACCAATGGCTAAATATGTCCAAATGAAGACGCATACGTCACGCGTGTGATCCCATCGTGACGGTGGATCACAGTGAGGTTAAGAGACATTAATTTTTCCTCACGTATGGGTTGAATTGTACATGCCGGATCACATCCGCACTATAATCAGCTGTTTGTGATTATCAGTGAAGGAATGATGAACGATGCTTTGTTTGATGTTTGTTCAAATGCGCTCACTTAATTTTTTCTCCTTATTCACTTCTGTGTAGCTCAACGCTCCTCGCTCAATGCCAGCTCGGGTCCTGTCTTTCTCACCTACCTTCCTTCTCCACATTTGGCTGCTTCTGTTGCCGGGTTTTGTTCTCTGTAGCGGACTTCTTAATTTTTCGTTGCCGACACCACTTCTTGCGTCTTGTTCGTCTTGCCTAGTGGGCGACCCACCCAGTGACACATGTCCATTTTTGGGCATGGGCCAAGAATGTACAGATACCCAGGGCCACTTGCCGAGTTTCACATACCTGGCGTCCTAAGTTGTCTACTGCGTCACATATCCAGTCGCGCAAGGTTACTAGCTCAAGTGATTGCAAGCTCGGCATGATGGCAGCAAACAACCAGCATCCACACAGTCGGAAGCAGGGGCAAGGAAAGCTACACTTTAAAAATACTGCATGACAGGTGAAAAAGAAAGTTGTAGGTATACGTCGTTTATAATTTGATGCAGGATTAGTCTAATGTTTTTCTGTCACAAAATATATTTGCGCATTCTCGTCCGAAAAGCGAATTATTCGCAGCAATAGCAAAGTTTGTATTTGCACACGAACTCCTCGGACAGTGTTCGAACTATATGGAGGCGCGGAATGGAACACTTGCTGAGCAAAAAGATCAGTGCCCTTGCAGTTACCAGGCCTCTCACAACGCTGGTGCTATGAGACCTCCAGTAACGTTTCAGAGATTGCAGTGTTTGGTGCACGAGTTGTGGATGTCAGGAAACCGTCGGTGTTGGTCAGTGTCTATTGAGATATTACACTCATCACAGCTATTTTTACAGCGCTAAAAGCAACACAAGGCACTAAAGAGAGGGGGACGACGTGCTACTCACAACTACATTTTTTTAAAAAAGATAATACGTACATATATATCCTCAGTCAACGCCTGCGCAACAAGCACTGTCAGGCATCAAGTTCGGTGAGATAAGGCTCTTTGAACAAACTTTTTTTATGGCTTATACAAAGATAACGACGTTTCACTCACACAAAAGCTGCCTTTCTTACTGATATGAAATGCTTCCGTTAATTCCCTAGCTTTCATATTTTTGCGTCTAGCGAAAATTCGCGCGTCAGAAATGTATGCCTCACAAAAACGCGACGGGCAGTTTCTAATATCCGCTTGTATATAAGGGCTCGCTTTATTTTGCTGAACGTTTTGTTCATGTTCCCTGATCCGCTCATTTACACAGCGCTCAGTCTGTCTTATATAGGAATAACAACAGGAAAAGGGAATTTCATACACTACCCCTACGGTTAATTTCATGCAGTGTCGCCCATGACTGGTTCCACAGCCTCTTTCTATTCTTTTTCCTTTCCTTTTGCTATCCGAGAGCAAAGGTCTCCGAGCCTCCTAGGAGCTGTAAGCTTTTGTAAAGCTTGAACTTCACAGATGCTATGGGCATTACTTTATCGTTATTCAGACAGCATGGAAAAGGCTTACATTGTACGAGTGAACTGCCCGAGGATAATTATTTACTGTTTTTAGATGTGAAAATTGGAGTTCAGTTGAGATCGCTTTTGTTGTAGTTATTCGTCGCGTGCAAAGAAAGGGCTTCTGCCATTCGACTCCTTCCGTTCGGAACTAGTAAAAACAGGAATTGTGTCTTGAATCCGCGATCAGTAAATCTTGTATTCACAACACGGATTCGAGTTTCTAAAACCAATTGGCGAGGCTGGCTTCAGCTGGGTTCCCTGGTTCGCTTGTAACGGGGGTTGTGGAAAGTCTCGTGCAAGGAATGGCTGTGAGAGCTGGGGCAGAGGTGCCTCAAGAAAAAGTGGTACCCATGGCCGTGCCGTATGTGCACAAGTTGTGCCACAGCTTGAAGGAGACAGCGAGTAGGCATGGTGTCCCGCTAGTTTTTACAGCTCCTAGGAAGCTCGAAGGCTGGAAAAATGATAAAAAAAGGAAAGGACAAATAAAAAAAGAGGCTGTCGAACCAAGCATGGGCGAAAATTCTTGAAATGTGCCGTAGGGGTAGTGTATTAAATTCCCCTCTCCTGTGGTGGTTCCTGTATAGGACAGACTGGCGCTGTGTAAATGAGTGGATCAGGGAACATGAAGGAAACGTTGAGCAAAATAAAGAAGGACCTAATATGCCGTTGCATATTAGAAACAGCCCCTCGCGTGCTTGTGAGGCATACTTTTCTGACGCGCGGATTATGGCGAGAAGCAAATATACGAAAGCTAGCGTAATAATGGAAGCACTTCATATCACTAGGAAAGGCGACTTGCGTGTTCTTGAAACATCGTTATCATTGTATAACTAAAAAAAAGCTTCTTGAAAGAGCCTTACTTTGCCGTAATTGATGCTTGAGTGTGCTTGTTGTGCAGACGCTGACTGAGCGCATATATGTACGTTTTTTTTTAATGCAGTGAAATGCTGTGAGTGGCGCTCGGTCACGGTTGTCCTCTCTTGTGAGCGGTGTGTTTTTTGTTTGGCGCCTTAAGAATAGGCATATTGAATCAATCCCAACTTGCCCAGCAAAAAGTTCTCTTAAGCCGTATTTCTAGTATAGTGGGCCTTTCTATATGCGTGTCATCTCCGTGTTTCATTGACGACTGAATTTCACGTACCATCGTAGACCCCTGTCGCGCAAGGAGCATCGCTTTCTGCATCAAGAACGAATTAGTTCCCGTCGAAGTGAGTGCCCTCGTTCACCCGGCGCTACCATCTTCGGGACATGTGAAACGAATTAGCATAATTCTCAGGTTGGAGCTATGGCGCCGAATTCGCCTCCTTAACGACCTTCTTCGCACCGCTTGCCTGACACAATATCAATGCCTGGCTTTCTAGATGGAACATTCGTTCTATCGAGAGATTGGCCTACCAGATGACAGAACAACAACTGGGAGGGATTTCGCAGCACCGCGAACCCCACCCCTTCCAATAAATAGTCGCGAATGAACGTTGGCATCGTAGAGTTGATGTATATGATTTGAAACATGCATACAATTCAGGTTCTCTTTAACGCGATGGACGACCGTGGGTCACCTCAATATTAAACCACAAAGAAACCCCTTAAACCAGAAGGATAAATACGATTGTGCAGAAAGCATCGACTATGATTGTCAATATAGGCGAATAACCCGCACGAAGAAAGCGACAAATTAGGAAGCAAACTACCGGGCCGAGGAGCGAACGACAGACGGGCCATGGAATATATTGTTGGAATATATTCAAGTTGGTAATTAAACGCTATACATCTAACAGTGATGCGTTGGTTTGTGTTATTAAAGTCAATAGCTTTCATTGTCTCTTTCGCCCGCGGTGGTCTGTGACTGGTCGAGGGTCGGCCGACAGACTTGATGTAACGTGCCGGTGCTAAGGGCGTGTTCTCTAACGCAACCGTGATGCGGGGCGCGTTAGTCGCGGAACGCCATATTTAGAGGTCATAGATGCACGTGCTGTTGAATCTAAGGTGCCGCAGTTTACATGCGGTAGTGGTGCACTCGGCAAGAAAAACGTTGGTTCGTTTGAGCTGTTGGATTACATTGAAAATCATCGACTATGGCTTGGGCTCAATTTCTGTCCTACAGGACGTGTATTCACATGTAATTAACTTGTATTCACTTGTAATTCGCGTGCCCCAGAGGTGTCAAAGTAAATATCATGCATATTTTTCATATTTGCACATTACGCCGTCGACAGGCTATGCCAGAATACAACACCAAATCAGGAGGATGAGCTTGCTGTGACATGTAAGGCAGCAATGTTACGAGGTTGCACATGGACGTACGGCTTATATCTAACCACATTTAATGATTCACTACCTCTCTTCCCACAGTGGCACACACCCAATCCCGAAGACTGACGAAACAATAATAGGCAATTCCACAGTGCCTATTGGCAAAAACAGCTTGTCTTCGGAACTGTATTTCCTGGTGATGCGTACGCCGCTGCTGCATTTGTTGAGCGTAACACATAAACGCCAGCCCGTTCTAGTAGAGGCGTGCCATCGCGAGGAAACGCTTTGAGCACACATGTGCCGAAATCAGGTTACTTCTGTTTTTTTTTTATAATATCAACCCATCTCGCGCAATCGAAAATATCGTGGTACGGTGCATGTGCGCGGCGTGAGTATTCGACCAGCGTATCGCATGTATACCAACTCTGGGCTGAGGCAGGTGAGCCACAAATGAAATGTGCCTTTCATTTCCCAGGTTGTCTGACCGCCAGGGCTTTGTAAGTTGTAGCGCATATTTAATTTCATACTGCTGCTGTTCGCATATGAGCAAAAGACTGTGATTTAATTTCATTTATTTCATACAGTGAGCCGTAAACAGGCTCGTGCGTGAGCAGCATGTTAGCAACAAACCGTGTGTAACCGGTGCTCTGGCCGACCGAAAACTGCCAGGTGCGCATATGGTTTTACGTGGAAACGCTCTCGTGCAGACGTGCTCTCGAGCAATCATGCTATGCCATGTGGTGTACTCGCCAGGCCTGTGAAAAAGCTCGGGAAATGTATGCGTGCGGCATTTTTCTAACAGTTAGAGTTTCGGGTTCACGCGCTTATACACAGAGTTTTGATCGCATCATCCAGGGCACGTATTCATACCATATTATTTGTTTGTGAGCTATAATTATTATCTTAACAATGAGAAACACAGTTAAATAGCTCATGATTACGTTTAATTACCAGATTAGATCTATTGTGCTAAAAGATACTGGTGGTTTCTCAAAAAGATGTGGCAGGACAGTTACTTAGTCTTATTTAGATTCTGATGGTTCATTTTTGTCTTTAAATTTACCAAGAAAGGTACAGGAGCAAGACGTATATCAATACCTGACAGAGCTCCCTCTTTCTGTTCTACAAAATAATGTAACATTGAACACATGGGGTCATAAGTGCACAACATGTAGCAGGTTTCTTTTTACTCTTAAAGGGGCCCTGAACCACTTTTTATTGAAGTGGACATATGCATTTGAAGTAAAAATAGGCTATTTCACAAATACTTTGCCGGAAGAAGTACTTCCATGTGTTCAGCAGATGCGGAGTTATTGGCAATGAAAAACGGCCTTCGCAGTGCTTCCGCTCAGTATTGAATGCCTTGCACCGCGAAGGCTGCGGCGAAGCGGGGAGTGCCCGCAACAGTCTGCCTGCTGAACCGCACGGTGGCACGCAGTTCAAGTTTCATTTTTGATGTCCACGTCGACGCCACGACTTCCGCCTTTGGTGTCTACGATGCCCTAAACATAATCCAAACGCGATTGTCCTTAGTGAGCCGCAGTGCGCTTAGCCAGTGAACTCGTGGCGGCAGTTTGATGTCAGAAATTGCCCAATGTCACCTTTCTAAGTAAATGACGAAATAGTGCGTCCGATGACGAAATCGAGTGTCTAGAAGAGGGTGAGGACAGGGCCTTCGGTTGAAAAGGGAGCGTCTGAGAGAAAGGTGAGTGAGCGATCCGCGTGGGAGCTCCACAAAGCGCGTACGACAACAAAACTTGGGTCGCGGGATCGAATCCCTGCCACGGCGGCCGCATTTCGATGGGGGCGAAATGCGAAAACACCCGTGTACTTAGACTTAGGTGCACGTTAAAGAACCTCAGGTGGTCTAAATTTTCGGAGTCCTCCACTACGGCGTGCCTCATAATCAGAAAGTGGTTTTGGCACGTAATACTCCATAATTCTTTAACAAAACTTGGCCGAGGCCTACACAGCAGCGTATGCTGCCCGTGGGCTACGTTAATTCACCAAGCCCGAAGGGTCGTACAGGGCCCTTTTAAATTAGAAGAGGAAAACTAAAATAATTATTTTAAATAATAAAGATTAAAAAGTTAGTCGGTGTACAGGTCATTTTACCTAAGGAGGTAGAGAAAACAAAACGCTACCTAACAACAATCTTAATAAAAAAGAACTTACGTAGGTTGAATGAAATTAACCCACCTAATAAACATGAAACGCAAGCCACGAATTACAGGTGCTGTCTATATAAAGCAAAGAATTTGATGTGCGTTATAAAGAAAGAAAATGAGCTGAACCGGGTACACTAAACGTGATGGTCCTGGTTATTAATATGTACATTAGTTTTTTCCCAAGGACGCGTGGACTGACGTGGCAATTCAATTTTTTGTGTTTATTCGGAAACAACGTTGTTTGGTATGTCCTGAATTGTTTTCCATAACCACTTCGCGTGATTCTCACGTTTTGTTTATGCTTCCTAAACTGGTAAGGTGAATAAATATAGTTGCTACTTGTGCATGATTTTTGCTGAGGCACTAATTGGAGTAACTCGTAATAATATATTTCATTTGTGCCTTATATATCAAGTCCTAAGAATAAACGCCACGTTTTTAGATCCCATGTAATTCCTTCATAGCGTTCCTAGCAGCGCAGTACTCTTGGTTGTAAAACTAATAATTTATCGTGATTTCCGTGAGTTGTCTTTCCCCAAACTAAATTTCCTTAGGAGAATTATGAGTATATTAGTATATTATGGATAGAATTCATTAGTCGTTCTGGGTTCAAGGCGGCTATCTTGTACAGACGATCCATACAGTTTGCATGGTTTGCTGTTAAATTATTTACGTGAGCATGCCAAGATGGGTGCTCTTCAAATAATACAAGAAATATTTTTTATTCCCTCTGATAATACGCTTTCCTTCAAATGCAATTTTTAGCTTGTTAGGAATCCTTGCATGTATTGGAAGAAATACAGTGAATGTAGTGTTTTTTGCGTTAAGCTGCATTTGATTTTCTTTCATTCATCATGCTTGAGAAGACAAGTATTTTTAAATTAATTCCTCGTGTTTGTAATTCCTTCGATGCAAAGACTACATTCGTGTCATCTCTGCACATCATTACTTCAGGAGAATCTGGTGTCTGTACCAAGTCACTCACGTAAATAAAGAATAAAAGGAGCCCTACCAACTATCCTTGTGACATACGTTGCGTTAACAGAAGCTTGAAGCGTGTTACGCTACTTATCAGAAATAATTTGTTAAGATCACCTAGATAATTTTCCATTACTTCTAAGGATGTCCCACATATGCCATACCTTGACATTTCCTTAAGCAATTTTTGACGGTAAAGCACAAGAAACATATATGTTCTGTTTGCAATATTTGTTATTATTGCAGCTTTGATAAATGCCAGAGTTCGCTTCATCGATTTATTCTTCTGAGGGCTACGCTTTCCCTTTCTTAAGAAGTTGTGCTTATCTATAAAATATATAGGTCTACTATGCATGGCGCTTTGTAAAATCTTAAATCTTGTGCGAAGTACTGGCAGAGGACGATAGTTAGTACCCATATTCCTTGTACCAATCTTATAGATTGGTGAGAAAAAAGGGAAAATAAAGTGGATAAAAAAAACAACTTACCGCAGGTGGCATACGAACCCAAGCCTTCGCATTACGCGTAGGATGCTCTTACCAGTTGAGCTACCATGACGCCGTTTTCCCATCTACTTTCTTGAGTATTTGTGCTTGACTACTAGAACTGACCTTGGGTGAATTAGCTAGTGCCACCATTGACAAACCTTGGCAGCGGATGTGGCACATCATTTCTGCCGCAGGCGTTACGCGTACGTGATCCATTTAAGTGACGGCAACTGGTCAATAAACTTGCACATACTGCCTGAAGGTATCAACGTTGCCGGATTCGAGAACCTCTTAATGCAATGAACGAGAAGAAAGAGTGTTAACCGAGGGGCCCGATTTTCTATAATCATAAGAAGCCCAAACAAAAACAACAAGGACAAGAGTTGGCCATTTGACCATTTGCCGACACCGAAGTAGATCACGCACTCGGGGTGCCTGCGGCAGAAATGATGTGCCAC
Organism: Dermacentor variabilis; assembly: GCF_050947875.1. Classification (NCBI taxonomy): domain Eukaryota; kingdom Metazoa; phylum Arthropoda; class Arachnida; order Ixodida; family Ixodidae; genus Dermacentor; species Dermacentor variabilis. The sequence goes on along the minus strand of NC_134570.1, from coordinate 168,472,789 downwards.
ATCCGCCGCCAAGATTTGTGAGTGGTGGCAGTGACGGTCTTAATTATTAAATAATTTTAATTTTATCTTCAGTACTACGGCACATACAAAGGACGGGCAATGGGTCATGAAGAGGCCCATACATTTGAGTGAGTGAGAGAAGGCGAGGCCAACCGCGATTGTCGGTATGAGCAGGAGTGTGTGCCGGTTAACTCGAGTACGAATGAAAGTCACTGGCAGTAAACTGAAGTCGGCGTGTGGTATGTATAACGTCAGTTACTGCTGGCTAATGTGTGTGCATGCGAGTTAGGTGGGAGTGTGAGCGTGAGTGGGTGGCGCAGGTAAGAGATTGTGAACGCGGGTGAGTGTTGGTGAAGATAAGCAGGCACGAGTATGGGAAAGTGAGGGAGTACCTAGGAGTGTGAGTTACCTCCAGCCTGAGTGAGTGATGAGCCTGCCAAAATATTGGTGAGCGAGTATGAGCGAGTGTGCGCCTATTCTACCGACATGTGCTGCTTTGTGCGCAAGTGTTTGTGAAGAGACGACGTGTCTTTGCTCTCATAAGCACGTACCATAAAACCCTAACACAGCACATAAATTTGTATTCCCAATGTCCCTCGCAACGCATGACGTCGCGCACCTGTTTTTTTATACACCCGAGGCAGCTGCAGCCAGCACTGACGTAGTCGGCAGAAGCTTATCTACCATCTTTTTTTTTCTGTGACTGGCTTGGGGAAACGTATTTCTGAGTAGAACTGCCACAGGTGCAGCCAAACTGAGTTTCTACTTCGCCGTTCACTCTCGCCCTAGCGAATAAAATTTGCGTCGCACAGTGCGCGGGCTTACCGACTCATAAATTGACTGAGCGCAGCCTATCTTTATGACCATACTGCCACCTGAAAAAAAAAGTGCTTTGCTTTTTGTATCGTAGCTTTCATTTTTAACTATAGTCAATTGAATTATGGGGTTTTACGTGCCAAAACCACTTTCTGATTATGAGGCACATCGTAGTGGAGGACTTAGGAAATTTCGACCACCTGGGGTTCCTTAACGTGCACCTAAATCTAAGCACACGGGCGTTTTCACATTTCGCCCCCACCGAAATGCGGCCGCCGCGGCCGGGATTCTATCCCGCGACCTCGTGCTCAGCAGCCCAACACCATAGCCACTGAGCAACCACGGCGGGTGGCTATAGTCACAATAGCTGTATGTATTATTGAGCCAAACGTGCATTTTGAACGCCTATATGTAATGCGTGTGTGCACGTTCTGTATCTTTCTTTGTAATATTTCTTTTAATATCTCACAACTCACTCAGATTAAGCCAACCCGGCCGCATTCCACGATCTCAGCATCCCACTCCGTTTACCATTAAACTGTTTGTCTCTCTAAAATAGAATGCTGCAGCTGTGGTAGCGAAGCACATTAATTTTATGACGAAGAGTGCAAAAGGCTGTTTGGTTCAAAATATTTGAGCAGCAGTGCGATAAGAAACAAATTGTCCCATGAATAGGAAAACAGTACGGCTGTCAGTTAAATTTTGCTCGTCGAATCGCGTAACATTTATGTGTGCGCTTATTGGTTCTCACGTTAATTGTGCAGGCGATAGGACTAAGCAGTACGGTCACCAGTTTGTGACTTGCAGTTAACAGCTCGTTTGTTCTAGTCGACTCTCCTTCTACAATGTGTACCGCGTTCGGTAAGGAACGGTTCACTGCTGTGTACAAAGAACGGTTCATTGCTGTGTACCATGAACGGTACGAGCCCTCGGCCCATTCCCGCTCGAATTACTATATATCGAAATACGCGCGCGGCGCCTGGCGACGACTGCTGGGTTCGCAATATTTCTGATATTGCTCCCAAAAGCAAGCGTAGCCATAAATACGTGCAGAATTGCGCTTATTGGTTTCTGGATCGACAGCACTGAGAAATACCTTTGTTCAACTTAGTGTGCGCTTACGTCAGGTAGGCACTTAGTATGTCAAGTGCTACATATACTTTGCTACTAAAGTACCATAGTTTTCTACAATGGAAATTGTGGTGAACGCATCGATTTGTTTATTCTTCGTGATTGTGACTTGAAATGTTCGGGAAGCTTTGTTTACGGTGCTTTTCCTTCCTTCATCGGCTTAAATTTTGCAGCAATAGTTTTTTAAATGCACACTGCAATGAGACCCAGCGCGCACGCAGACGTATTGCAAATTTTCGCACTTATAGGGCAATATTTATTTCAAATTCAACAATATATAAATTCACAAAGTAGATTGGCGCAAGACGAGCAAGCTTTAAGAAAATTCATCTACTAGCCAAAATTCACAAGCTCGATGAAAAGCCATGCTTACAGCTTCTGTAGACATTAGAGCCAGTATGGTTTGCAGCAAACTTCGCGAAGATGCCCATGCACCAAGTGAAGTGATTAATGGGCGTAGTTATCAGGTCGCGCGCGCTATAATACAGCCCTGCGCTGCAGTCACACACTGCCGTTAAGCCGAGCGAACACCTGGGAAATACAAACGGGCTTACGCACATCTGAGCTTGTTAAAAGCTATGTCCGCGATGTACATGTAAAATGGGCCGAGCATGCTCCTCGGCCCACTATGTTAGGTCAGGCAGCCACCGCCAGGCGACACCCCTTTACGCCAGTGTACTGCATGAGCCAGTTATTAAAACTAAGAAAATTCCATTTGGGTGCCATGAAAGGAGGATGAACCTCATCTATAAGGGAAAAGGCGAGGAAGATTAGACGAGCTCGTACAGGTCAGTTGCAGCAACATCGGTGACGAATGCAATGGGAATGCAAGACGCAAAATGAGAAATGTCGCAGGGGGTGGAGAAAAACGATATACTGAAGTAACTACCTCTTGGGTTCAGACCAGGCAGTTTCTTAGAGTATATATTTGTACTAATGTAGTGTAGATTTCAATAGCTCAGCATAGACCTTCATCGGTAGCTTTTATACATAAGGGAGCTTACGACAACGTAGACAAGGAATCACTACGGGATATTCTGAAGCGCGAATGCACAGACCACAATTTCGTGGAAGTGTTGAGGGAAATAGTTAGGGATAAGTGAATGCAAATCGTATGGGATGACCGCGAATGCTATGAAGTTATGGAAATACACCTATGATTGAAGCAGGCATTGCCTCTCTCTCCACTGTTATTTACGCTCTGTATTAAGGGCATATAAGGATGACTGGAAAGCAGTGAATTTGGTTTGATGAACCACACACGCGGAATGCACAGCATGTACCACACAAGGTCGCTGGGCTGATGTATGCGGACGATATAGTTCCACGATCGGACAATGCCAGGATGTTACAGAGATTTGCAACTATAAGTAGCAAAGCAGTGACTAACACAGTCTTCAAGTTTAACACAGAGAAATCAGGAATTATGATATTTAAGAAGGATACAAATGATGACGATGTAACACTTCAACGGGAAGTCATACTCATCGTCCAGCAACATAAATACCTGGTTGAATGGATAAACAAAAAAAAACGCCTACACAAGTGCCCACCAACATAATCTAAATACGAAAATGAAGTGGAATTCAGAAATAATAAAACGTACAGCACTTTGAGACTACAATAAATATGAGGTGGTGCAAGCAATCCTGAAAGGAGTAATGGTAATAGCACTAACTTTAGCAAATGTAATTGTGTGCTATATATAGAAAATCTTGTCGGGGTTGGAGAATAAACAAAGGTAGGTTGTACGAGTGTCTTTGGGGCCCAAGGCAGAACCTCACCCGCCGTGGTTGATCAGTGGCTATGGTGTTGGGCTTCTGAGCACGATGTCGCGGGATCGAATCCTTGCCGCGGCGGCCACATTTCGATGGGAGCGAAATGCGAAAAAACCCGTGTACTTAGATTTAGCTGCATGTTGAAGAACCCCAGGTGGTCGAAATTTCCGGAGTCCTCCACTACGGCGTGCCTCATAATCAGAAAGTGGTTTTGGCACGTTAAACCCCATAATTTAATTTTTAGTAAAGGCAGAACCTTAGATTGGGCAGTGCAAGGTGACATGGGTAGGGCTTTCTTTGAAGTCAGAGAAATGGAGAGGAGGATTAGATTTCAGAGAAGACTAGGAAACACGGGTTGAAAAAAAATGGCTGGCTTATGTGCGCAAGCATGTGTATCTCAAAAATGTGGATCCGGAACGGAGGAATATGTCAAGACAGATGGCGACCAATTACATGTTCACCGAGAGTGTAAAATAGACAAACAGGTGTTATAAAAAGAAAGTGACAGAAATAGAGACGGTAAACTTGATGTAGAGAACCGAAACAAACAAAAAAATCATCAACAAGGTTAGAGTTACGACAGAAAAGAAATCAGGAGATAATGTCTTTATTACAACACAAAGGGGGTCTGCTTGCTATTGCAGCCTAAAGCTGGTTGCCTATTGACAAAACATACCGGAGCAAGTATGTGACAGAAGATGAGTCATGTGCGTGCTGCAAGAAGAGCCCTGAAACGGCTCGGTACATTCTAATAGACTGGCGATGTATTAAACTAACGACACTAGGGGGTGCCCACCTTGAAGAAGCGTTAGGATTTTAAGATTGTGGAAGAAATGACTAGTCCGCAGTCTGGATAACCAAGAGACGATTCGAGTATTGATAAAAAAAAGAAACAAAACAGGGAAGATATTGATAGAACCGGAGTCATTCCAAGCGTAGGTAATGGTACAATATAGTGAGAGTTCTAAATACGCAATTTAAGATGGAAATTACATACGAAAAATGCTAGATACCCATATATTTAGTAAAGCCTGTTTAAATAAACCATGCCAAGTGACTACTTGTCCCCACCCAGATTTAGAGAGGCTCATCAGAGGAAAAGCATCATCATCATCCTGTACCGCTGGACACTGTGCACAGTAGTGTACCGCACTCTATACTTGTCCAAGGGAGCGGGCGCGTGGTGTGCTAAATAGAGCGTTTCAGTCATGGGCCGGTCACTCAAGACAAATATGCTTTGAGCCTGTGTTCCCAATTGTGCTAGTAGCCACTACTCGCTTTTTGTTTAGTAAGGTATGTTTTCTGCATTAAGTGATATAGCCAGGTCTGCAGTCGCCAGCTGCAAAATGAAGCCGTGCCTTATCGCCTTGCGCGGGCCATCGGTCGGCGCTGTAGCTGTCCTCGATGTATACATACAGCAGTGCGACTGGTAGTCTGCAAGTGTACGGCATCGATTGCTCAAAATAAAACGTTCTGCAGCAAGCGACTTGCGCTGGAAGGAGCAGAAGGACGCGACCGTACACCACTAGGCGTGTGTGACGGGGACTTCAAATAGGGCGAACACGTCATTGACTTTGCGAATGACCCTGTAAAGAAGAACTCAATGAAAAACCTGTGTTACAAGGCTTCACCATTCATAGGGACGATTGCACAGCGGGAGTCAAACGTTGCTCGACCCTATAAAACGTCGTTTTCCCGAGGAGCTTGTAACCGTACCCAGCAAAAGCGCACGTCACTATGTTTTTCGATGGATTAGTACATGTTGCAAATATGTACTATACTGCGTGCTTTGGCTGTGTAAGTTTTCAGCGTTTCCTCAAAGATCGTGGTCTATGAACTTTCAACACCGACGGCGCGTGTGTCTCTAGTTCTAGGAAGGACTACTTCGAGCAAATGAGGGGGCAAAGCCACGTTAAAAGTTTCAGTAGAACCAGATATTCTACTGTTTAATTAATATTAGAAGGTAAGAAACGGCGATGGTGATGCACGTATGAAAAATATAATTGTATATTAAATTTAAGACTGTAGTATGGAATGATAGTTTCCTACGAGTCTCTTGGTTCGGCAAGTGCATTCGTTACCCATTAATTCTGGCGCACTTTCTCTACAGAATATCCGGCATGAAGAAAAAAAAAGAAAACCTCCCTTGTTAGTACAGCGCCCGCTTCCAATTGGTGTGCTCGCGTGTGTTTATCAATGACTCGCTATAAAGAAATTTTCATGAGGAGATATCAGCTGTGCTAGTGGAAAAGTTTAACCACGAACTGCATGCTAAAGCCAGCTTATACACTGTCACTCTTGTATTTGTATTTTAGGGCTTCTACTGCGTGATACATGCGTGCTCACACGATGCATAAATTCAATGTATAACTGGCGCATTAGCAGAAAGCCGATACTGTAGCTTGTAGCGCCGCCAAGGCTTTGAATGTATTGTGATTCGGAATGATGCGTTGAATGTTACACTGAGCTCCAAACCTTAAGACAGTGTGATACACGCTTTCCTTTGGGTTCTCATCAACATCAATTGACGGCTCTGGTAAACTTATTAACCATTGCGACTCAATACCTTTCACGTGAATCTGGCGAATCTTTGCTATCCCACCACACTAATGGTGTAATGACCGAGCATCACCCGTTGCTGTGGGAGGCATACGAGTGCTGCCGTCTGGTGGTACTTGTAAAATGGGCACATGCACACTGTTGAGCCCACCAGGATCGGCAGGTCCTCAACGACGGATGACTAGAAAGAAAGAGATCTGAGCGATGAAATGAAAATAACCGGCATAAATTTATTCATTGAAGCTCATAGGGCTGCCCTACGAGTTCAGCAGAGCCACGAAATCTATTGACCGACGCCCCTGGTAGGTCAATGGCAGAGTAACTTCCTTGCTTTGGAAGGTCAGCACAATATGGTGGCTGAGTAAAGCATAGGATGCACGGTTATGAAGGTTTATGTATGGACTCAACCAGAGGACTTTGGCTAATGTCAGAGTAGCTGCAACATTATCAGCGGGCAAGGCGCTTGCTATATATTCTGCTGTGCCTGCTGCGGGTATATTGAGACGCCAAGTCTAAGTGATGAACAAAGTTATCAATTGTGAGGGCTATGAAAGAACCGCCGCAACTCCATAAAACGTATCTCTCTAATGTGCTTCAATAGACACAGATAAAGGTTAACGACATATGAAGAGGTCAATTCGGTGACAGCTTGACTTGCCAGCCAGGTGAGATGACTGAGAAAAAAAACCACACACGCATTATTACATTCAGGAGCATGTATACAGTCACATAAATTTCATGCAGAGCCTCATTCAGGCCTGTACATCACATAGGCGTTGTGGTGCCTTAGTGGGGCATTCGACGGAGCTAAGACACTGTCATGGCCCCGGAACTACCCACAGCTTAAGCCGCGTGTTGTGCTGCGTGTTTAGAGAATTTGACGAGGTAGCAGTTGGAGGTTGTAAAGTATCTGCAAATACAAGTTAAACAGTAAGTTCTCGGAAACACAGTATGTGGGACACGACAGCGTCCTTCATAAATGCAGCGTAGCCTTGAGTGTGACGCAGATTGCCAACACGTGCCACATAATCCTTTCCACCCTCACTGCAACTTCCATAGGGCACGTGGTCATAACAGACCTTTGGCACATTCGCTTTGATGTTAATAACACGAGATGCTATTCACTTAACGAGATCGATTCGTTTCTGAGTCGGTAGTGGGAAAGTAGTTACGGTTTCCATTGTGGAGTAGTTCATGGTACGAACGAGGATTTCATCTATGAAGTGAATTAAGGTCTTTTAAAGACCGTAGATACCCTGTGCACGTGTAATGATCTCAGAGTTAGATTTCAATTGGATGGCTACGGGAAATTCTCTCAATTTGCCCTGCTCACTCTTCTGTGCCTGTGCTTTACCAAAGCGGGAGCGTGTTCTGGTATGCAAGCACATAATTTTTAACACCCGGGTATTGCTTGCATTCATTTTAGATAATAAAAAACAATGTTTATATTTCGATATCTAAGGTTGTCGCTGTGTCCCTTATGTTTAATACTTGTTTCCTGCAGTTACAACTAATTACTGGTTAGTGTTTTCAAAGTCATAAATGGTGCTTTTCAATGCCTTTCTAAATGTTCGTTTGCATTGTATGTTAAATGTCGCACACCAGTACGAAAACAACATCGAATACAGGAGTACTCCGACGGCGGCATTTAATTTCAGGTAATTATTATTTTACATACCGCACTTTAAGAATGGAGAAACCCAAAGACCCGATCGTAAATAAATAAAAATTTTTAAAATCCTCCAAAAAGTTGTTTCAGGCGAGAAGCTACGGCAGCTAACCGAAACAATCGAAAGCCTATTTCAGTCACAACTTCCGCAACTGTGAGTCAACAGCCTTTTAACAATTTAGAGCGCTCCACATACAAGTCAAATAGGACACATTTGACACCTTTCTTCATGAACTCAGCGTGCCATAGTTGAAAGACCGTGCATATCTCCATTTGTTTTCTACTTTTCGCGAATCTGCTCTACTTGCGTTTTGCACTGTCGAATCCTGGCTCATCGAATACTCTTCGGTGTCATGTAGGCAACACTGGAGATTATGTTTTCGCCGGTTTTCTTTGTGCAAGGTAGCGTGATGCTTTCTTTTGCAAAAAAAATATGTAAGTCCTGTATTAGTTCGTGTCCTTCGGTTAGACCATGATTTTAGCTATAAGTATATGACTTTTCATTTGTTAATTAGTTCGCGAACCACGCAGGTGAGCAAAGTCCATAAGCGATCGGTGTGTGTTTAGTTAAAGCGAGTAACATTGTGAAATAAGAACTAAAACGCTATACGCAGGCGTTATTTTAGCTGTACCAAATTTTTGAACGATTGCCAGTGTCAGATGGCACAATTCTAACTCTTAATCTAAATTACACAATCAGGCGGCAATTACATCGAGAAATCTGCATGTTCCATTTATTGATTAACGTAATTACGCTAGTTAACTTTTAATCGATTACTTTACGCTACATATTTCAATCTACGAATTATAGCCGCTGACTTCACATGGCGTATCCACTTGGAACGAATTCTGTGGACAGAACCAGTTTCTCAGAACTGGTGCTACCCAGAGAATTCGTTCCAAGTGGATGCGCCGTGCGAACTCAGCGGCTGTAATTCGTGGGATGAGATATACGGCGTAAAGTAAACAATTAAAAAGTTAATCAGTGTAGTTACAATAGTTATTCAATTGAACATTTTGATGTCTCTTAGAAGTAATGGCCGCCTCACCGAGTAATTTCGATCTAGGGCTAGAATTGTGCTCTCTGCATAGGCAATCTTCATAAAAATTGGCACAGCAAGAAAAGAACAGTGTATATATGAAGCACTAACACACTTTGAAATGATTGCTCATGTCGAAGATGTCGGCGTCTTACGTGCCAGCGGCGATTTCCTTCCGCTGATAACTCTGCAAGAAACAGCAAGAAAATAACAAATTATGCGATTTTAAAAACTTTAATCCAGAAACACACTCAACGGAACCTATACGAACCACAAAAATGTCCAGACGAAATAAACACTTGAAGCACTTTTACAAGCCCTTCTTTTCCCAACTACGCCCTCTCGATGCATGTTGCTGATTGGAGAACAAGCTGAAATTTGTTCCGTTCGACAGGGACAAACTGTTAGGCTAGTTTGTCTTGCAAAGGTCTTATGGAACTTTGCGCAAAAAAGACATAAAATGTCACCGCTTTCTTGTGCGGTGCTAATTTCCCTCATCGCTTAACATACACGAAACGCAAGGAAAACTCACTAACGTAAGGTCGCGGTATGCTTTATATGTTTTCAGTAAGCAATGAAGCAAAGTAGCCTGTTGCATTGCAGCAGCTTCTTTAAATTGAAGCCGACAAAACGTAACCGATAGTATATCTGGCCAAATTGTGTCACTGCTAATTATAAAATGTTTTTGACAAGCGCTAAAACTAAACATAAGGCACCAATGCGTTGCATCAAGCTTTGCGTTGTCCGAGAGTTGGGCCCGGGGTTACAGACTGAAGCCCATAGAGCGCTGCTGAAATCTTCACTTCCGCAATGGACCTTCACCGAAAATAAGTTACTCCTATCTTTCAGATATCTCTCTTCTCTTTGTCGTATGCAACATTACACCGTAATCTGTGTCACCCCGCCATGAATGTCCCTCCTGTAGGTCTCGATTACTCAGGTGGTATTTTGAGCGCCGGTGCGTCCCTGTATTCTTTCCCGCCATTGATTCACCACAGGCCCCAGGAGGCGGAGAAGGAGGAGGAGAAGGAGGGGCTGATGTTGGCGTCGATGCTTCTGAGGACGGTGAGGCGACGGAACTTCGGTCAAACTGGCACGTGATCCTAATAGCATCCCTTATGGACTTTGGCCAATCGGCTGCCTTCCGGTCATCGGGATTCATCTATGTGGCACTGATGGACCACTTCCAGGTCGACCACGGGACGGCATCATGGCCCGTCAGTGTCCTTGGCACTATCGTCGACGCAGGCGGTATGTACTTTGAGTGATTACCGCACGGGAAATACTCCTTCTTAGAAGCCCTTGTACATTCTGATTGTGCCGTCAATATGTCCCTTTTCCTAAATCAAATTTGGGTAGATCCGGGAAATGCACACTTTGGTAAACCTGTCACTGAAAACTCACGGTGTCAATTTTTGGCTTATCAGTAAATGTGCTTCTCGTGGTCTTCTAAATGTTGCTCGTGATTGCAAGAAACTAGTGACAATTTAACGAGACTTTCAGCTGCGATTTGGGGACTTAGATTAGACATCATAAAAGAATAGAATTCAGTGCCCGAGAGCGAGCCGTCTCTAGGCTGTTGACGCTAAATGTGTAAGCATGGTCTCACTTGTTGTAGCCATTTCTTCAATGTTTTCTTTACCACAGTTTCGATGTCCACTCGCGCCTATAAAATCTACCTATAATAACAGGAGGGAAGGTTGCTATGTAAAAAGCAGTATAAATGAAGTGAAAATATGGCATATGAGAAATATGGGACGACGGCAGCTCATCGGCACATGCGCCAACCTCGATCGCAAGGAGCGAGCTGAATTTGCAATTCAGGTGAGAGTACAGAGGTCGTACGAAAGCGTCGCAATGTTTGTCGAAGGTATGTGCCGACTTTTCCGACGCGTGGATCCGTTCATGCCGGAAGAAAAGAAGCACAGGAACTTGATGCGTGGTGCCAAGCAAGAGTTATTCGGTGCCCTAATACAAAACCGACGAAAGACCGTTGCAGAGTTTCTCGCCGAAGCAGTATCAATGGAAAAGGCACTGCAGCAGCGAACAAGGCAGTACAACCGCGACGTGTCGACCCTATCGCGTGACTCTCTCGCTATACCCCTGGACAATAGAGACGCCTTGCGGCAGCTCATTAGACTTATCGTTCGAGAAGAGCTCCAAAAGCTTCAGGTGGCTCCAGCATCGGTACAACGACTCGCTCTGGCTGAGGTCGTCCGGGAGGTAAACAGGCAGGCAGTCCAAGTCCCAGAGCGAAGCGAGACACCACAGCACGAGGTACGGCAGCCATAACCTCGCATGTCGTAACCGGAAGCTGCGTTAAGTTGTTCCCGATTTTTCGCGATGTGAGCGACGTCCCGGACTTTCATAGTGTGCGCGCCGTTGAGCCAGCAACTGGCGACTGCAGGCCTCGCCGTACACCATTCATGGTTGAAACACGACCACCCCGCAAAGCGACGTATGGCGCACCGCAGACCGGAGGCCCTTGTGTTTTCATTGCGGTGAAGCCGATGATCTCTACAGGGCGTGTCCTTACCGCCGAGCTGCGCTCCATGGATTTTCAGTGAATGCGCCGTGCCCGCGCTATGGTGAACGCCCCCTGCAGATTGAAGCATACCTCGCGGACCCCAGTACCTTGTTTTCCCCACGATTCCGTGAACCCCGGATACCGTCACCCGCTCGAAACAGGTCTTGCAGGCACCTATTCACGCCTAGAGCAACGACGCGTCGCTCACTCAGCCCAGCCTCCCGGGAAAACTCAGTCCAGCGACCTGCCGAGGTGAGGTCGCTGACGTCGAACACTGAAGATCCTCCACTATGACGACCACGATATGACGTAATTGAGACGCAGAGAAAGCAGTGTAGTTCCGTGTCAGTATCCTGCAACATACCAGTTACAATAGATGACCACGAAGTCACGGCGTTAATCGACATGGGTGCGGACACGTCTGTTATGAGCCAGAATCTCGCGCGTATACTGAACAAAGTTTCGGCGCAATGGACCGGAACTCAGATTGATACTGCAGGAGGGCATCTCATAACTCCAATGGGTCGGTGCACGGCACGAGTCAACATTCGGGGCTTCACGTACATCGGCGACTTCGTCATTGCTTCTGAATGTTCAAAGGACCTTACAATGGGCATGGATTTCTTTCAGGCGAACGGTGCCATCATCGACCTGCAAGAGTCTAGAGTCAGCTTCGCTACTACGCAAGCCATAGCGTACAGTAATAACAACGACCGTGACGTCGGGCTTTGCGTAGCTGACGATCACGTCACGTTGCCACCCAAGAGCAGCGTGCTTATCCTTATCCGATGCGACATAGAGTACGCCGCCGAAGAAATTGCTCAGGCAAACATGCCCTTGCTTCTTGAGTGCCACATTTGTACAGCCAGAGGGCTTCTTCCGGTGCGAAACAAATGTTCGGTCGTTTTGCTAACTTTAGCAAGGACTATCGGCATGTACCGCGAGGAACGCCAGTCGCATTTCTTCACGAAATCACTGATGTTACTGACATTGACACATTGGAAACCGCATCGTCTCAGCAATCTGAGTTACCTAGCCTAAAAGAACGGATAAACGTTAACGGCGCTCTGGCAGACCATCAGAAAGGCCGTCTACTAAGCCTCGTGAATGAATTTGCGGACTGTTTTTCAACGTCATCCAAAGTTCGGCGCACGTCCATCACAAAGCACGGCATTATTACGGACAATTCCGTGCGTCCTGTTCGTCAGCATCCTTACAGAGTGTCTTCAGTGGAAAGGGAAGTGATCAAGCATTAGATGAAAGAGATGCTCCAAGACGACGTGATTCTGCCGTCCACCAGCACCTGGGCCTCCCCTGTAGTGTTAGAAAGATGACACACTACGCTTCTGTGTAGATTACAGAAAATTGAACCGTGTCACCAAGCGCGATGTTTATCCATTGCCACGCATCGACGACACACTGGATCGTCTACAGCATGCCAAGTTTTTTTCTTCGTTGGATCTTAAATCAGGGATTAGGCAAATCGAAGTTGATGAACAGGATCGTGAAAAAAACAGCGTTTGTGACTCCAGACGGGCTTTATGAGTTCAAGGTTCTCTCCTTCGGTCTCTGTTCCGCACCTTCCACCTTTCATCGGATGATGGATGCCGTGCTTGCTGAACTCAAATGGCAAACCTGCCTAGTCTACTTAGACGACGTAGGCGTGTTCTCGAGCACGTTTGACATCTTGCACGACTCGAGAGTGTGCTCGCTGCGATCCATACTGCCGGCCTCACCATCAAGCCTGAAAAATGCTACTTCGGGTTCCAAGAGCTCAAATTTCTTGGCCATGTCGTTGGTCCTCAAGGCGCCCGACCAGACCCCGACAAGTTAGCTGCCGTCGCCGAGTTTTCACCGCCCACAGAAAAGAAGGCTGTCCAACGCTTTCTTGGTTTGTGCAGATATTATAGGCGCTTCATCGAGGGACTCTCGAGAATCGCTGAGCCTCTAACACCGCTTACACGGGACAATGCGCCTTTAATTTGGGCGGACGAGCAGCAGTATTCGTTCGATGAATTGCGCAAGTCTTTGCAAGAGGCCTTAATATTTGCACATTTCGACGAAGACGCCGGCACTGAAATTCATACTGATGCCAGCAATGCGGGTCTCGGCGCAGTCCTTGTGCTGGTGTCGAAGACACCGTTGCTTATGCAAGCCGCAGTCTCACCAAGGCTGAGAAAAACTACTCAACCACTGAAAAAGAGTGCTTAGTGGTTGTGTGGGCAATTGGTAAATTCCGACCCTACTTGTACCGTAGACCCTTTAAGGCTGTCAGCGATCACCACCTCCTGTGCTGGCTTGCCAACCTCAAGGATCCTTCAGGCAGACTAGCCCATTGGAGCCTGCGCTTACAAGAGTATGATATTACAGTTGTCTACCGATCTGCAAGGAAGCACAGTGATGCTCACTGTTCGTCACGCGCACCATTCCCTACGACATCATCGGACCATGACCATGACTTGCCATTTGTCGGTGTTATCGACGCCATAAAAATGGCTGAGCACCAGCGCACTGACGCTGGGCTGCAGCCGCTGATCGAGCACCTCGAAGGATTTAAAGGTGTTTTAACCCGCTCGCTCGTGCGTGGCTTGTCATACTATTTGCACAACAACGTCCTGTACAGGATAAACTACGGAAGCGGTCCCAATACGTACCTTCTTGTCCTGCCGTCGGCGCTACGCCAAGACATTTTGCAAGGCTGCCATGATGAGCCATGCGCGGGACACCAGGGATTCGCTAAGATATTAGCAACGATACGACAGATGTATTACAGGCCCCGGCTTTATTCCTCTGTGCAACGATACGTGAAGACCTGCCGCGATTGTCAGCGCCGCAAGAAACCACCAGTTAAACCGGCTGGCTTTCTGCATTCTGTGGACTCTCCTCAAGCACTGTTCCAACAAATAGGAATGGGTCTCCTTTGGCCATTCCCAGTGACCTCTTTGCGCAACAGATGGATAGTCGTCGCTACCGACTACTTAACCCGGTACGACGAAACCGAAGCTATTCCGCAAGCAAATTCGTATGAAGTGGCCAAGTTCTTTGTACGCCACATCGTCCTACGACATGGTGCACCGTCTGTTCTTATCACCGACCGCGGTGCAGCATTTGCAGCGGAACGTCTGTAGGACGTTCTCCAGCTCACGCATAGCTCCCACTGCAAGAGCACTGGGTATCACCCTCAAACCAATGGATTAATTAGCCGAATGACTGAGCAGAACGCTGGCTGATATGCTGTCCATGTATGTCGACGTAGAGCACAAGACGTGGGACGAGATCTTACCCTATGTGACTTTTGCGTATAACACTGCTGTACAGGAGACTACACAGTGTACGCCGTTCGAACTTGTATACGGGCGCCACGTCACGTCAACACTTGACGCCATGCTACCTCTTGCTGATAATAGCCCGTCCAGCGAACACGTGGAAGAGTTCGTACATAGAGCCGAAGAGGCACGCCAGCTTGCTCGACTTCGTATCCAGAGCCATCAGCATACCGACACCCTTCGGTACAACCAGGGTCGACGCGACGTCCATTACAATACCGGCGCCTGCGTGTGGGTCTGGACGCCCGTCCGTCGCGGTGGACTCTCGGAAAAGTTGATCCGCCGGTATTTTGGTCCCAATAAGGTTACACGCAGCCTCTGTGGCGTGACTTACGAAGTGGTCCCCTACAGTTCTGACCCCGGTTCACTCCGTCATCGTCCTCGCGCTGAAGTTGTTGATGTAGTGCGCATGACACCGTACTATGCGCGTACGTGAACGCCGAGATGCACGTGAGAAGCTTCATTTCTTATGTCACTGAAATAACTTTTTGACGCGACCGAGACGCTCGCTTTTCGCATGGGGGGCAATTGACACAAAGATGTGGCACTCCAGCACCGCAGGACGGCGCGCGCAAAGGTTGGTGCCACGAAAGACGATGAACTGCGTAAGCTGCACGCTCTTGTTCTGGCCCGCCATTAAAGAGAAGCATATATTTTGCAAGACTTGCAAGCACAACTTGAGCGCGAAAACGAGATGATGAACACAATAGCTCGACTGATGACAGAAATTGCCGAGATTAAGAAGGGCGGTCAACCCGTCATGGCTGACAAGCAGCCAGCCACTCCCCAGCTAATGAAAATCCCCATGGTTGAGAAGAAAATACGGATAAGCAACCGGCCGCTCCCCAGCCAGTGGAAGTCCCCATGGTTGAGAAGATCGATACAGAGAGGCCCGCTAAAAAGAGGGCAATCGCTAACGAGCAAGAAAGAGCACGAGGCAGGGCCAAATCGGAGATTCGCGAGTTGCTCTCCACTCTCATTGACTGCATTAAGCAGATAAATGAAAAGTTCTCGCTCTTCCAAAGCAACATGGCTTCCATGGAGGAGCGCACTAATCAGCGGATCAGCAAAATTGAATCTTTAGAAAACGTTGTAGCACCTGTGATGGTACCTAAAGCTCCTACACCCCCAACAACAGCATTGACTATTAACAGCTCGGGGGCGATCGGCTCTCTTAAGGTTAGCACAGCAACTCAAGAGCAATACGATGGCCACTCAAACTAGCTCATTCAAGATGTGGCAATGGAATTGCAGCGGTTTCCTTCCCAAGAGGGCTCCCCTGCAACAATATATTCGCTCGCACGCAGAGAAGCCAAATGTTATCATTTTACAAGAAACATTACCATCTAACGTCACGCTGTCTGGCTACAGGCCCGTAGCAAAGCACGAAGAAAGACGGGGGATCGCCGTGCTGGTTAGCAACAAGCTGACCCACATCACTCACGACCTTAAGATGACCGCAACTGAAGTCGAATACATGATGATAGAGATCATCCCTAGCCCAACGAACCGCGAAAGTATATTCATCCTGAATGTCTACAGTAGTCCCAAAGCTCAAAGACAACGCTTCAAAGCCCTAATCACCAGGGCCACGCAACTAGCGCGCGACTCCCCTTTGATCATAGCTGGTGACTTCAACGCGCCGCACCACACCTGGGGCTACCCATGTAACTCTAAAAAGGGGGAGGACCTCTGGCGTGAGGCTCTAAACCTAAACTTGATGCTAGTCATGGACCCAGCGTCCCCCCCAGATGCGGAACATCGTCGAGCCGTGACGCGACACCGGATCTCACCTTTGTCAGGAGCATTGCAGCGGTCAAGTGGACGAACCTCGAGGTAGACTTTGGTAGCGACCATTATATCTTGGCCACGCACCTCCAAGTCGACCAGAAGAGACAGCGCATGTTCCAGTACACAGACTGGGACAAATTTCGCAAAATTAGGGAAGAGCGAACAGAGAGTGAGGACAAGCCTAGCCTCGAACAATGGGTTGCACAGGTTAGACACGACATCAAAGCTACCACAGCCGTCTCGCTCACCTGTTGGAGGCCAAGCAATCCCTCCTCGCCAGGTCGAAAGGACAACGGCTCAACCGCAGGCTCAGGAAAAAACATATCGGAAATCAACAGAACTATAGAGGAACACTGCAGAGCCCTCTGTAAACAGCAATGGGATGAGGTGTGCAACTTGATCGACGGGCAGATGCGCAACAGGGGCACCTGGAACCTCCGAAAGCATCTCCTTGACGAGACGAACACTAAAACCAACCAACGCAACACACTGGCGCGCACTCTACACACAGCCAAGCGAGAATATTCGTGCAAGGAAATTTTATCGAAACTCGTACAGAAGTACCTATCAGTCGCATAGTGCCCTACACCACCTTCCCCTGACTACGACGGCTCCGAGAACTCGATGCAGAATTCGGGATTTAGGAGATCAGGCAGGCGCTCCACGCCCTCAACGGCAGATCGGCTCCGGGTCCGGACAAGATCACAAACTAAGCTCTACGGAAGCTGGACGAGAAGTCCATCGAATACCTAACGGACTTCATTAACCAAGCATGGAGCAGTGGTAAAGTCGCGGAATTGTGGAAATCGGGCAACACCATTCTCATCCCCAAGTCAAGCAAGCCGCCCAGCCTCGATAACCTCCGCCCAATTTCGCTCACTTCGTGCGTGGGGAAAGTAGCTGAGCACGCAATCCTAAACAGGCTTTCACGCTACCTGGAGGACCACGATATTTACCCACACAACATGATCGGCTTCAGGGTCGGACTCTCGACGCAGGACGCGATGAAGCTCATCAAGCATCACATTATTGACTGTAATACGCGGGACACGAGAGCCATACTAGGTCTAGATCTGGAAAAGGCATTTGATAACATTCTTCACTCGTTCATTTTAAACACAATCTCGAGCCTAAACCTGGGGAAGCACCTCAATTCCTACACGAGATTTTTCCTGTCAGACAGAGAAGCCACCCTTAAGATTGGGGACCTGACTTCAGGCACAATCTCGAGCCTAAACCTCGGGAAGCACTTTCATTCCTACACGAGATCTTTCCTATCAGACAGAGAAGCCACCCTTAAGATCGGGGCCATGACTTCAGACATGATCTTGCTGGGGTCTAAGGGGACGCCACAAGGGTCAGTCATATCCCCAACCCTCTTTAACCTCGTCATGATTGGTCTATCCCGGACACTCTCTGCTATTGACGATATCAGTCATACCATATACGCAGACGACGTTACCATCTGGGGTAAGGGAGGTAGTGACGGACAGGTAGAGACGGCCCTGCAAGAGGCGATTGATGCTACCGAGAGATACCTTGAGTCCACGGGCCTTCGGTGCTCACCGCACAAGTCCGAACTGCTACTTTATCGACCCAAGCGCAGAGGCCCGAAACCAAAGGGATGGAAGCCACTCGCCGAATGCGACATAAAACTGCGCACAAAAGACGGAGGCTATATTCCGAGGGTGGATGCTATCCGGATTCTCGGCATGATGGTAGAGTCGAGTGGTTCAAACAACCAGACAGTGCTGTGACTCACTAAGAAGACGGACAATGCCATCAGACTAATCGGAAGAGTGGCCAACTGGCAGCAAGGCCTCGGAGAAGATAACCTCGTGAGATTGGTACATGCGTTCGTAATGTGTCATTTCACTTACGTCGCGGCCATGCACAACTGGCAAAGATCGGACAGGGATAAGCTCAATGCATTAATCAGGAAGGCAATCAAGAGAGCTATCGGCCTCCCCATATACACTCCCACGGAACGCTTACTTCAACTTGGCATGCATAACACACTAGAGGAAATAGCGGAAGCACAGGAGAGGGCCCAGTTCATCAGGTTATCTACCACACAAGCTGGAAGACACACCTTACAGGAGCTGGGCGTTCCTTCCAGATTAATCAAAACAAAGTTCTACAGCATCCCTCGAGAGCAGCGGGACCGCATCACTGTCGCCCCGATCCCACGAAACGTCCATCCAGAACGCAACGTGGGAAGACGTCGGGCGCGCGCGAAGGCTCTCCTGGAAAAGGCTCGTGAACGGGCTTCGGAGAACAGTTTCGTACACGCAGCGCGCTACGCCGATGGACAGGCCTTCGCTGTAGTTAGCGTAAATCATGAAAGGCAAATAACGAACGCAATATCGATTCGGAGGACGTCCTCTGAAATCGCCGAGCAGGCTGCAATAGCGATGGCCTTATTGAACGACAAGAGGACATCAATCTACAGTGACTCGATAGCAGCTGTTAGGGCATTTGCCAAAGGAACCATATCCGAGCTGGCCCTAGGGATATTAGGAAGCAAAGAGATCAAGCCACACACATTAATATGGTGTCAAGCCCACATGGGACAGATCGAGGGTGCCCCGCCCAACCTCAATGAGTCGGCACAGGGAGCTGCGCGAGGGATCATTAACCGCGTAGCTACCGGTCAGCGTGACGCCGGGGGTACTGACAATCGGGACTCTTCTTCCTCGTGCACCAAAATTACTAAGCACTTTTACTTGGCTCGGAGGATCTACCCCGTCCCACATTGCAAACTCAATAGACCTCAGGCTTTGACACTAAGGCTTCTACAGACGGGGGCATACCCAAACCCACTACTTCTTTACAACATGTACCACGAAATTCAGACGACAAATGCATGTGCACTATGCAATGACTTCGCGAACTTACCTCACATGCTCTGGAGAAGCCCCGCGTTACGAGGCAATGAAAGTAACAGTTCTTCACGCTGAGATGCTGTCCTACACAGTCCCAACCTCGAAGAACAGTTATGGGCTGTCCAACGGGCCCGAGACGAAGCGGAGAGGCTCGGCCTCTCTGTCCCGACGTGGGAGCGGCCCGCTGCGCGCTAGGGCGCGCGCTAAAGGACCTTAATAAAGTTTTTCATCCATCCATCCGTCTCCACTCAACGTTTCAATATAGTATAGTATATCATGGTCTTTAGTATATTGTACTATTGTAGCTCTTTGTACTCATAGTCACCTGCTAGCCGCCTGGCTTTCCCTGTTTTTCCTAGTTACCCATACCCCAGTGACGACTAACGTGGTAGGGACACAATGTCCTTGCCGACCTCTCCTCGTTTCACCACATTAAAATTTTCGCCTCCTCCTTAACTTTAACGAAGGAGGCCGTGGAAGGAAAGTAATTCTGCGCAAAGTGATCTTCACAATGACAGAAGTAAATTTCTGCACCATACTACAAAGAACCTTCTGCAAGCTCATGGATGCTTAAAATTCACATTTCCACGCAGACAAGTGCGAAACGCATAGAGTGAACGCAACTAACTTTAGAGGAAAAGCTCGACACACAGCCCATGCATTCAAATCGGTAACTGCAAGGGCGTGGCCATGTTGCTACTTCGTGCAGGCTCGCAGGCACAAACGACAAGGCGGGATTTAGACGAAGCGCGCGATCAAAGCAATCAACGTCATCTCGAGCCTTCCTGCCTCAGCTCTACGACAAGTCTTATTGCACCAATTGCAATATATCCATTAACGTATATCATTTACTCTGGCCGTGCTCGCAAGCTCACACAAACTCCGAACCGGACAAGCGCAAGCTTGAAAAAGGAATCTGGAGCGAAGAACTCGCTCCTCAACTCTGGGCCGTCCAGTAGGTCCACGACGCCGCCAGAAAACTCAGCCTCCCGGTTCCGTCGTGGGACACGCCCACTCCATGAGAGCCCAAAACTTCCGCGGCCTGCAGGAACTGAATGAAGTTGATTTCCTTCCTTCCTTCCTTCCTTCCTTCCTTCTTGTAGAAGCACCACCTTGTTCAAGCGCAAACAAAAAATTTCTTCCATGCACAGAACATTTATTATTTTCTTGCTTTTTTCTCCCTTCTTTCTCCTTTTATTCCCTTTACCCCTTTCCCCAGCACAGTGTAGCTAGCCGATACTTACACTGGCTAACCCTCTTGTCTTTCTTTCCCTTTTGTCTGACTCTCTCTATGTTACTCTCAATATTTTATAAATAGCCGCTGTATCTTTCAGAAAGATGCCAAATTAATTTTACACCGTGTTTATATACCTGTGCTAAGTGTAAATGCTTGTTTTGCATCGTATTGTCAATATTTCTAGCGTTACATAATTTAGACGTGGCAACATGGCGGCGCATTTCATGTTGGCACTTCCTTATCGCCCTGCTTTCCCTCTAGATGTGAGTATACTAACTCTTCGGAATGCACTTAACTCTCGGAACACACACTTTCTTTGCGACACATAGAGTATACTAGTAATCGCCGAGAAACTGTGGCTCTTGACTCACTCGCTCAGTTTCTCATATTTACGCTCACTCACTCCATCAGTGTAAAATAATAACGGCCAAAATAGCTTACTTCCAATTACTGATTGCAGTGGAAAGCTTTGGGTATGCAGGACTTATTTACCCTTTTCATGGCTTGCACACAGCGTAATAAGTTGTGCAAACTGAGTGCGTTTACTGTTCACTCAATGATGGCAATACAAAAAAAATGCGAAGGTTCGAAACAATGATGCTAATTTGCAGCAAAAGTTACAGTAACATATATTTGCGCGGTTATTGCTATTCAATCTACAGTAGAACGTGCCCTAATATTTTCTTTATAGCGAAGAACAGGACAATTTTTGATGCGAAGGCATCAAACGGCCCATCGACCGAAAAGGCCGGCGTTTCTAGCAGCGAAACGGAAAACGAATTCACTTTGGCTGCGACGCCATGTCATGTGCTCGCCTCGATGGAGCAGAAGGAGCGAAGAGCACACTGGCTGGGCACGCTGACGCGCCACGTTTCCGTGAGTGTAGAGGGCATCTCCGCGTCACCCTCTCCCTCCGACGTCTCTGTTATCTGCACGTGTCTTTACCGTGCAAGCTCTCGCCTGCGTTGTAACTGCACTTCCGTAATCTCTATACAGAAATTAATGTACAAAATATCAGAATAAATTCGAATGGAATGAGGAATAGGATTGGAGATAGTGGGTTTCGAGCCTGCAGCCTACGCTCATATACCGAGTGCCTTGCCCACTGCGCCAAATCAGCGCTTCCTAGATAGCAGGCCTATGCACGCTGCTTTATGACATCATGCTGCTTGGACGGAGATTTCGATGGCCAAGCCAGTCGCGACGAAAGTGGTCACGTCAAAATCACCGCGTACTCGGGAGCGTCCCCGTTAGGTTCTATGGCAGTCGGGCGCAGTAGCGTCGCGTCACGGATCGAAGTGCGCCGGCCTTGCGCTGTGTAGTAGACGTTGGCCAAGCACTTCAGCGCGCTCTCTTGCCAGCAAGGAGTTCATAGCTCGAACGAGCGCTCACTGGCGTTGCAATGCACAATAATGCTTTGGCATTCTTAATTAATAAGAAGTGCTTAGGTGTCCTCGGGTTATTTTTCATCGCAAGCAAGCATCCACTGAAAATTCTGGAAGAGCGCACTTTGCGAGCAGCATTAAAACAGTCTGGCGATACAATGTGTCATCACTGCCGAAGCGCATCACGATTGAGGCGTGCACTCTTGGCGGGCTCCCATCTCGCGCTTCCTACTGGACATGCTGCGGACTCTAGAGGCCCCGCCGCAAAGCCTCCACGTGGATACCGAGATGCGGGTCGGGCCGCTGGGAGTGAGCGCTGGCAATTGGTTCTTTGCTGCACGCGTGAATGCGTTGCACCGCACTAAAGCATCGCGCGAGTGCTTTTGGGGAAACCATTCACTGAGGGTTCCAGTCTGCCCAGTAACGCCAGAATGTGTAATGATATTTTCAGTGGAGGACGACGTAAATTAGGTCAGATGCATACATACATACATACATACATACATACATACATACATACATACATACATACATACATACATACATACATACATACATACATACATACATACATACATACATACATACATACATACATACATACATACATACATACATACATACATACATACATACATACATAAGTACACACCGCGAAGTGAATGAAATTTGACCAGAATCTTAGTCGCATTCGAAGCCTGCGAAGAAGCGTGTGACAGGTAAGGCGTGCGCAGAGGTTGCACGAAAAATGGGGCTCTAGTCCAGATAAAAGTTCATAGGGGCCCCTTGCATGCGATTCCTCGGGATGTCTTCAAAACGCAAGTAAAGATTGGGAGTCATGAGAAATTATAAATAACTTACTACTTGCGCACAATACCCGCTGCTAATTGTGTAACAGTTGTGAAAAAAATATTTAAAGAAGTAAATTAGTATATTTCCAAACATACAGCCTGTCCTTTAATAATGTGATGCAGTTGGGGGAGTCAAAATTAAGTATTGATGTCGTACTGATTACAGCGGACAGCCCTGACCAGCAAAGAACAACGATCACCTAAAAAAAAAACAAAAAAACTTATGGCTAGGTTCAGAATTAAAGCAGGAAGGCCTCCAGGAGATGTACAGGACAATTTTTAACTGTTGAGAAACATTAGAAACCAGAAAAAAAAATAACTTAAAGAACAGTTACCACTGAGGCGCTTTCTAACGTAACAAATTCTTTTATAAAGTGTAGTTAGAACAGGAAAATGAAGATCTGAAAATAAAACACGGTGTAACGTTGGGATAATTGGTGCAAGCCTTGTGCAATAATCACATAATTATGTCATGTATGAGTGAGTGGTGTCATCTAAATCTGTCCCGTGAAGTTGGAAATAATTCCTTGGCATCGTAGCAAGCCGGGTCTGCGCACAGCAACAATGACGAAATACGCACAAGAAATCGTGTGGCCAGCGTGTGTCATGGCAATATGGTTATAATTTCCAGGGAGTGCAGCACGCTATAGTGGGGAAGCGGCTAGGCGTGATAGCGTCACTAATGTTTGCTAAATGATTCTGTGAAGTTTCGTAAGTTTCCATAAGCAATCGCATAGTGTGAGCCAGCCCAACAGGGCAGAGGAGTTACAGGAAGATGAGCAGTCTGATTGATGAACAGCGGGCGAACGTTTTCCTAATGAAGACCAAGTCAACCTAACAGAAACTTTGGCTCTATGCTGCGGCTTCATTCGCCATTCCATCCCGATCATCGTCATTATCGCCTTATCAATCCATTAGGTAGAAATACATGCGTACAAGGTAACTGTTGAAGAGGAGGTCGAAAATTCAGAACCGCAAGGGGCACCTTTTAACGAAATGTCGTCAGGAAATATGTAGACATTGGTCGGGCGAAAAAATACAATATGTAAACTATGCTCATTTATTGCGACTTCAAATAACAATAAACATGGATTATTTAAAACAACAACAGCATAAGAGAGTCACAAACGTATCAAAGCGATAAGGTATGTAATAATAAAATTTTAATACATCGACAGAAGTGTACGATGCACATGTTTTTAAATGAGATGGTAACATGTTCCTAATGGATATGAGTGAAAACATTACTGTTAGCTTAAAGCATTTAGAAGGCTGGATACTTGGTAAGGATCTATTAATTAGTGAGGATAGATAGTGTTTTGTTCAAAACCTACGAGGGAGGCGGCACGAAAAGGCAGCCGCCACGGCCAGGGTTTATTAAGGCCAGCCAGCCATGGTACATCAGGATCTCAAGAGCGGACGATAGTGCGGCCGCTCAGGTCAAGCGCGCTAGCGTGTAGATGTATATGTAGATCCTTGTGATCTAGCGGCACCTACCCACTCCGGGGGATTGGCCAAGAATCAGGTAGGTTATAGTTAAGCGTAAAATAAGTCAAAATTTTGTAATAGGTAAGCTATCCCTTTCTCGCTCTACATGCAGGTGAGCCCTCTTCTTCTTCTTCGCCAGCTTTGGATACCTTAGTTGCGCCGCTACACCTAGCACTCTTATTGTTCAAAAGTCCCATGAGAATAAATCTGCCAAAACGCAGTTCATGATTTAGGAGGCAAGACATAACAATCAATTATTTAAGACTCTCAAGTTAGTATAGAGGTAACAATTCCGGTTCTGAAGAATAGGGACTGAATGTGAATAAAATGCGTTGAAGGTGAATGAACGTAATGCTTGGACTTGGAAATGTTCAATGCGTGTAATATTGCAACCGTTACATATCGCCCCAAGCAGATAGGCAGTACATATTATGAATATGGATAAAGACATACTAGAAATATATGAGGATTTCAGTTTGAAATACAAATTAAATTTTTATACTAGCGTGAATGCCGAAAAAAGCTGTTTGAATTAGTGTCTGAGTATGTTCCCGTAAATTTGATGTCTATCTAAGATAACTCGAAGAAATTTTCTCGTCTCTGAACTGTGAATTGTGTATTGATTAAATGTCACCGCTCAGAAAGAAGTGTTTGGTGATAACCGAGGGGAACGAAATATCATGAGTTTTGTCCTGAATGGAGTTATACGTAATGCGTTCGCTACGCACCGCTATGGAATGGTGTTTAAAATGTTTCGTT
Source organism: Dermacentor variabilis (assembly GCF_050947875.1). Taxonomy (NCBI): domain Eukaryota; kingdom Metazoa; phylum Arthropoda; class Arachnida; order Ixodida; family Ixodidae; genus Dermacentor; species Dermacentor variabilis. Next base: position 168,447,547 of record NC_134570.1, on the reverse strand, counting down.
TTAGGTGCCGTTGTTGATAAGCCAAGACTTTCAAACAAATTGGAGTCATTGTTTACTAATACAGCATATCCTGTTTACTATTTACTATAGTTGCTCCCCTTGATACGTATTACGAAGTTGTTACCTTTTCAATTCTTTATGAAAGTGAAAGCTTTGTCGCTCCCTTTTAATTCTGCGTGCTTTGCTTGCAGGCATCCTAGCCGGACCGCTGTGCCAGTGGATCGGTGCCGCTGTCACACTCAGAGCCGGAGCCCTGGTAACTGCCGTGGGAGTAATGGCATCTGTCTTTGCACCAAATATAGCCTGGATGACAGTTACACTCGGCATAATTCATGGTGAGCGACATTGTAGAGCCGAAGGAAAGGACTAGAATGAAGTAGCGACGCAGAAGAGGCGCAAATGCCAATTAAATGAAGCAGGTGGAAGCTCCAATGTTTTCGATGGCGACTGAACTGAACGCTTTAATGTCGCAACAACCTCTCCCTATTATTACCAAATGGGCGCTGACCCATATCAGGGTCGGTAGGGTTGGCTTAACAAAATACATATAAAGGCAAATCGCACTTTTTGCAGTCCTTTCGCGTCCCTAGGTCTACAGGCTTTCTTGTAAAAAGACGCAAATATTGCTTTTACTCGGATCGCTGCCTCCTCTATCCTCGCAACGCGTGGTCACCATGTGGGCAGCGACCAGGGAGCTGGTATTACCATGTCCGAGACGCTTTTGTTGGTTCTGCATCAGTAGTTGCCGGGCCTCTAGGTGTGGTTGCAATTGTCGCACTTACCGTTGCATGGCGACGAAAGGTGCTAAAGCAGCAGCGGTCTCACATAGTGAGTCGCCCCAACGTGACGTCTTAGCGCGTTCGGATGTGCCTACTAAGAAGCTTTAGCGCAAGACTTAGTCTTCATTCCGCTTCTAATGCACCTGCTTTCACACGAAAGTACCAATTTTATCCGGCCAGTACAAGAAAAATAAAAATATTGACTTGAATGCTTTATATGTATTTCATGTTATTTCGATTTAGTACTTACTGTACACATTAACGGGCCGGAGCAGTGTAGGCAAAAGAAAGAAAAGAAGAAAAAATGTACCACATTCCGGCAATGTAGTTTAAGACAAGGGACACATTGTTAATATTTCGGACAGGTTAATCGATGTGGTTGGCGCATGTTCTTGTCTGTTCGATTCTGTTATTCTGTAAAAGGAGGATTTCTTATACGTATCAGTTCTGACGCACTACTATGTTAAAAAATGTGCTTTGCCATGTTCTGTTAGTCTAGTTGCTAGTCGTGACAGGTACTAGTTCGGGTCGGCAACAGACTTTTAATTTAGGAGCAGGGATACGAATTGAATACAATGAGGTTTTCTGCATAATTATAATGTTTCCATAGCGTTAGCTTTCATTAGCGGGGAGGGGGAATCTTGCCGGGAATACATTGAGCAAATGAATGTGACGGCCTTTCTGAGTACTTATTCAGCGTTGTTAAGGCAGTCGTCAGTTGTGGGCCCCATACGACGCAACCGTATTCAAGTGTGGGTTGGATAATAGTAGTGTAGCTGCTTAGTTCAGTGTGTGAAAGCACGCTGTGCAATTTGTGTCTTTATATGGCATAACTTTCGAAAGGTTAGATTACAAATATTGTCAATCTGCAAGTTCCAAGATAGGTTATTAGTATTAGTCACAGTAGCTACCAGAACGCAGCCATCAATAACATTAAGAAGGCAGCTTTCAAAGTGCTCTATTATGCGCTCATCATTTCTGAGTACTTATTCAGCGTTGTTAAGGCAGTCGTCAGTTGTGGGTCCCATACGACGCAACCGTATTCAAGTGTGGGTTGGATAATAGTAGTGTAGCTGCTTAGTTCAGTGTGTGAAAGCACGCTGTGCAATTTGTGTCTTTATATGGCATAACTTTCGAAAGGTTAGCTTACAAATATTGTCAATCTGCAAGTTCCAAGATAGGTTATTAGTATTAGTCACAGTAGCTACCAGGCATTGTGGCTAGAAAGTTTCTGCAAGTGCGAAGAACCGGAAGTGTAGTGTTAAGAAACAGTACTTTTTTTGCTCGTGACACAAAGGATGGTGTTTTTCAGAGTTTATTACTATTCTTGATGTCTAGCACCAATCCCTGTATGTTGTTAAGGCAACTGTTGAGTAAAACTTGATTGATTCTGCTACAGATCTTGTGGTACAAAACAGAATCGTCAGCAAACACACGTATGCTTATACAATTTGCAATACAATGTCAATAATGTACAACAAGAATAGTATCTGACCAAGGAAAATTCCATCAAATACCGCAGATGTTACTTCAGGACAGTCCGCCTGTTGCCAATCTATTTCCACAAACAGTTTTTGGTTAGGTAAATATGCAGCAACCAAGGTTATTATTGTTTATGATAGGCCAATATTTCTGAGCTTAAGTAATAAGTGGTTTTGAGGAACAAGGCCGAATGATTTGCCATACACTCGAGAGATCTTATATATATGGCCATTGTTGTCGAAGGATGACGCTAGTAGTGTGACAAGTGTGCGGACTACTCTAAATAATTGAGTGCATATTATAGAGGATGTTCTCCAGCCGATAGTGATACACGAATAATTTCAAGAAATTTGGCAAATTACTCAACCGAACGCCGCGGGAACATCTTTAGAATATTTAATCAAGGCCGCAAGACTACTTTAGTTTCTTTATAGAAGAGGGGAAAAGCACTCCATAATAGATTGTGTAACTTGTCGGTGACAAAAAGAACGATTATGCATTGAGTGCTCACACGCTGGGACTCGAACACTCCCTAAAGGATAGTTATTAGAACCTACAGCAATTTCTTTCGTATTGATTATCAACTGCTGTTGGCTGCAACCTGTGAAACTGATTTACTTAACTCAGTGCTATAGTTCTAGAGTATAAGCGAATCATTTTTAGATGAAGCTGGGGCAACAGATATTGGAAGTAGGAGTGATTTCAATTTCCAAGCTCACATGTCAGCTGCTCTTGCGGTTCGCGAATACGGGTCGTGAGTGCACGCTTCTTTTTTTTTATCGGTTAATTAGGCGTCTAAACTTAATAATGCTGTGCGACACCCAAGGGGTTTGTTTCATAATTGTTTCCGCTTATTTGGTAGATAATTCTTCATGCAGGTCTGGCGTACTTATATAAACCTCTCCAAAAGAACGCAGCCATCAATAACATTAAGAAGGCAGCTTTCAAAGTGCTCTATTATGCGCTCATCATTTGCACGCAACAAATCTTCGGAGGAACGCAATGAGGATGTTGGGTGGGCATCGAGTGGTAGAACTGGCAAAACACATTCACAAGATTTTGAATCCCTTGCTCTATGGAGACATTGTGACAGGAAAAATTTTCGAGAAAAAAGGTTCTAGATCTAAAAGGGTCTTGTGCGCTGCAGGTTTGTTGAGTAAGACATGTGGGGCATCGGGAGACCTGCAGACTGTGTACCGATTAAAAGTAAGACCCTAGCAGCACAGTATTTTACTTAGGCCTACAGGCACTGTGATGCCTTCTAGCAAAGCATCGTCAATTTCATTACTTACTAGGACGAATAAGCCACTACCTTTAGTAAATCATTCGTTTCTGAACCCTTGCTAAGAGGAAGAAAAAATTCTATCATCACTTATTTCATCGCGTGACATGGGGTCAGTTAGTAGAGCAATTTAGGGATTACGTTACCGCAACGAAATTTCCAATAATTATGTCTTATTAAGAACCCTGTAGGCGTACAGGTTGCATATACTTAGGTGTGTTTGCCTAGATGATTTGTCGTGTCAAGAACGGTGCTGACAAAAGCAGTGGGCTGCAATCGTAAGAAGTTTTGCCATGTTGTCATTCCAAAAATGAATGTCCTTATCTATGTTCAGTTTATCCTAAAGCAAAGATACTTATCTTTCTTTGTCCTTTTCAGCCTTTGCACTCTGTCATAGAAGCCAGCGCCATTGTAATGTAGTCTGTGCGTAGCCGCCTTTAATATAAATGGAAAGCCCTTTTAAACACCAAATATTATTTGAACACGTTACCCGGTTTCTTAAGTGTATGAATTCACCCTTGGAAACTACAATTCACCTATAATATATATCTGAAAAGTTATGTCACAAATTGTTCCTTTAAGGGTAATTTCGTTTCACCTGGAATTTCAGGATTGCCGCTAACCACTGAGTGCAATCGCTTTTTTGTATGTACGAATCTCTGTCTACTTACTTCTTTGAAACTGCATAACCTGTTGGATAGGCTTGAGGCACTTGATTTGCGTGCTCTGCATCACATGGACGTACAGTAAACTGTCGCATATTAGTTACTCATTATTCAAACATTCTCTTTTAAATGCAAAAATTTGTTTGTGAATAGCACACTGACCCTCGGGAAGCTTCTCAAATATTTTCTTTTGTGCCAGACTTGTTTTCCTGTTTGTATCTCCGCACGGAAGCAGCTTTCACGCAAGTAGGACCGTTATACAAGATCAAGAAGCTTTTCGGGGCACGGCGGAAGCATGAAAAAGCGGCCATCACTACGACATTAACTGGTATCTGTAATAACCTGCACAGTCAAGAGCTGAGGCACGGGTACGACTTTGTTGCCACTGATTATGTCATGCCCACAAAATGGGAACTGCTGAGGCGCGTCTTGTCGTGGCCAATTTGTGGTGAGGTGACGCAAGGCTGTTCAGCAAAAAAAAAAAAACGCTGGTAGCGCTGTGATGAATGATAATGGCACTCTTCTGCCTGTGCTGACGTTCATGTAAACCGTGCTACGCAGCATCGCCGAAAGACAGTCTCGTGCATCAGGAGAAAATGGCGCGGTGATGCCATGCAAGAACCACTTCGCAATGAAGAGTAGTGACACGGTTAGGGTCACGTTGCCGCTGGTTCTGTCGTGCCCATGGCGTAGGTATAATGTCATGCGTAAATACTGGAATTTGAAATGTCCGAATTCAATAGAAAGAAATTGTCCATAAAATGGGATGGCATTAACAAAACGTAATACTTTCAAATGTTTGTTCTTTTTGAAATATTGATAGACTTGGTTATCTGAAATGTGCGACAGCTCATGCAGAAAAAACAAACCATCAGAGTGAATCAGTAGCGACAATCAGTATTTGTACCTCTAGCAAAATATGTTAGGGATATTCATTTGTGTGACGTTAATATTTATCGTCTAGATTTTCCCGCTATCTGACGGCTTTACTCTAGACTGTTGCAACTGGCCGTGCGTTTTGTTACGAGCGCTGTTTCTGTCTCACTCCTTCAAGTATTTTTGTTGGATGACATCTCTAATAAATCCCTGAGTTTCCGCACGTGAGGCCTCGATGGAAATAGGAAGTATGGTGACGAGTAAGTGGAAATCAGGTTGCCCGCTGTGGTAGCTTAGTGGCTATGGTGGCGCTCTGCTAAGTACGACGTAGCGGGATGAAATCCCGGCCGTCGCGGCTGCAGCTCAATGGGGGCGGAATGGAAAAACGCCAGTGTCCTGTGCATTGGGGGCACGGTAAAGATTCCCAGGTGGTCAAAATTTATACGACGTCCACCACTACGGCGTGCCTTGTAATCAAATCGTGGTTCTGGCACGTAAAATATCTCAATTCAATTCAATTCAAATAGAAATCACACAGCCACCAATTGTAAGCTTCTGTACATGCGTTACTGTGCGGCTTCGCATATGCCTCTGCGTATAATCTTATACGCCCTATTTTCATATCTTGCGCAGGAGCCGGGGCCGGAACCGTGAGCATGATGCTGCAGGTCTTCCTCAGCATGCGCTTCGTCAAGTACCGAGGCACGGCCCACGGGATCATGTTCATGGGATCGATACTTTCGTCCCTCGTCATTCCTCAAGTGCTCTTTTTTCTCGAGAACTCCTACGGATTCGATGGCTGCTTACTCATATTCGGCGCCCTGCTCTTGCACTTGGTTCCCATCAGCTTTCTCCTACGCTCTGACTCACCCACAACTACTGCGCCACAGTATGACGCCAGGCAAGAAGCGTTAGCAAAGAAACGTGACGTCAACCTGAACATCAAGGATATTGTTCAATCAGAGCACCGTTCCCGCACAAGTTCGTTGAGCACCGAGCGAAAACCTGGCGTCCTCGAGAGCGCGACTCAAGTGCTACGCCTACCCATGTTCTACGTCATTCTCGTCACGTGGACAGTAATGTGCTACAACGAGGACATTTTCTTGACGACTATAGTGGACTTCGCCGTTGACAAAGGCGTACCGAAGCACCTGGCGGTACCGCTGCTCTCATATCTGTCCATAACTGACGCCATAGGACGCATCGGCCTTCCACTGCTCGCTGATCGCAACGTCATTCGGCGAAGCACGCTTGTTGGGTGCAACGCAGCTCTTACTGCCGCCTCCGTCGCCATTCTACCGGAGGCTAACTCATATGCTTTTTTGGTGGTGGCCACCCTTCTTGCTGCGTGTTTTAACGGATGCGGCATGACAATGCATGGCGTCCTCATGGCCGATTACATTGGTATGGAGAACCTTCCCGTTGGATACGGCGTCGCTGGAATCCTCGTCGTACCTTTACTGCTGATCAAACCCCTGCTAATAGGTAAGGATCAGTAATATCAAAGTAGAAAATGAAAGACAGTATATCAGAAAGCGTTTAACATAAACGATTGACCGGTCTTTCTCAGCGACTGAAAGGATTCTTCTAGCGTCTTAGAATAGTGATGTTCTTGGCTCAAGGTGAAAATATTTTTATATAAAAGAACAGGACGAAGCTCCGTCAGACGCAATACTGCTTCCCTTATTGGTGGTATTGAAGCTTATAAGAGTAAATATTTCACTTCAAGTGCGCACTTAAATAGTGCACTCAAGAAAGTCGATTGCAAATACTGACGATCTAAAGCCAGGCCGGTCCCAAAATGGCATTCCAATTATTTTTTCTTTCCGGCGCTTTCTCCGTCGTGCGAGTGACGCTATGTGCTCGTTATCACCAGCACGGGCCAGTGGTTAGCGACGCATTTCGAGGCATCCGTATAATGCTCCGGTTTATTGTAACACAAAGATTCACGAACACAGACTTTAGGAGAACACTAGATTGCTTGCGCCAAAGAAAATAATTTCTTCAGACTTTCATTTTCTCGCTATTCGACGAACCTTACGTGGGTCTGCCAAGCTAGGTTCACTCGAGAGGGTTAGGGTCTTAAGAGTTGCCGGGTTGAGTATCCAGTGATCGTCGGTCAGGATCGGGATAATCTTAGCACCCTCTGCTGCGTCGCAGGTCTGACCGCCGCCTTGGTCAGGTGCTCCGCAGCCGCGAAGCACTGGGGCTCACGGGTTAATTGAGTTATGAGAGATGTAGTGACCGAATACTGCACCCGGGAAGTGAGTTCCTGTTCTGGTGAGGGAGTGTATTTGTTGAAGCTTAGTGGGCCTTCGTAATTTGCTTGCATCTGGATTCATACAGCACCACTGGCTCTGAGCATTTTTTTGCCGTTGTCAGGTGCAACTTTGAAGCAGTATTCATTGAAGAATTATGAAGCATTGCCAGGAACAGTATTAAGCTTAGTGAGCTCAGAAGCAGTACTGAGACTTATGCAGTACTCACAGCCACGTTCTCTGTTACAGAGGTATTCCAGATGAAAAAGAATACGGGGTAGCATTTCTATTTCATAAGGGCATTACGTGCAACCTTGATCAATCATACAGCACTACTGAGGTGATAGTCGTCGTCGTCGTCATAAAGCTATATCGGATATATAAATTAAATGTATAACACGCCTACGCTCCAACCTCAAGCCAGGATGATGGAGGTGTAGAATACTTTTATGAAGATGTTCAATTAGGAATGAGAAAGGTGCAAACTCAGTATACTGTAATCATGGGCAATTCAATGCAAAAATGCAAAAAGAGTAGGCTGGAGAGCAAACAATTGCGAACTATGACATCTATTTTAGGAACAGTAGAGGTGTGATCTTGGTAGATATTCCAGAAAGAAATAGATTCGAATAAAGAAAACATTCCCTTTGAAGCGGTGTAGCATGAAGTGGACCTGGAAAAGCCCTGATGGAGAAATAAGAAATGCGACAGATTGCATACTCTCTGCCGATCCGAGCTGTGGAGATGGGTTTGCACAAGGCTCTCCCTACAAGCGACGCTTAGAGAAGGACACTACGTTCCTCCACTCCGCAACGTACAAAGATGCTACGTTAAGGTTTGTCTGCTCTCCGACACCGCACAGAAAAAGTTCACGTGTCAGATCGCGAATAGACACACGTTTATTGACCTCCTCGTTTCGGACCTCTGAGCATCTGCTGCGGCGATGAAGCACGCAGCGGAAGAGAGGCCTGGGCCGCCACTCGGGAGGCCAATGAGGGCACGTCCCTATGGCCCTTGCTCGCGCGTTTACTCGACTGCGGGCAGGAGAAGCACGGTTTGCCCGGAAAAGTAGTTCCGGCATCCTAGTCGTGTCTGCTATGTTGCCGCTAGAGCGATGCGTCCCAGAATCGAGCTAAGCAAAACGTGCCAGCAGGGGGACAAGGAGTGGGAAGGCACCTCGATCCCCACAGATCATTGTGCAGGATGTGCAAGTGTTAGGTTAGGTAAAGGGCGGTAACCATCCTTCAGTGGGGTCTAAGATTGCTTTTAGTTTGAAGAGAGAACGAGCAAAATTAGTTGAGAAGAGGCTAGCCTAGAAGCACTAAGGTTGAAAGCAGATGAATTCAGACTGGCACTCAAAAACAAATATGCAACTTCAGAGCAAGGAGATGAAGATAACCTAGAGGTAGTGAATGAAACCATAACTTTGCTGAGTACAGAAGCAGCAACTGAAGTGCGAGGTAAGGCACCAATGCAACCAGTAGATAAATTGAGCCTTAGTAAAAAAAAACGTCATAAAGAAACGAGAAAGCATGAAAACGTATAACTCACGAGGTCAGATAGAATTCACTCCACTTTCAAAGCTTATAAACAAGGAGAAAGTAAGCGATATTCCAAAAGAATAACATCGGGAAGATTTAGGAAGCATTGCCACAGCAAGAAATCATTTAGAAGAAAACTTAGTATAGAACCGGGAAAGATGTATGCCGTGAAAGATAAGCATGGTAATGTCATCAGCTGTTTAGATGATATAGTAAAATCAGCACACGTATTCTATCCTGACTTGTACGGTACGCAGAACAGGTGCGTAACCTTCAAAGAAAGTAGTGAGGAACAGGATACAGATGCTGCTTCTATCACTGGCGATGAGGTTAGAGGAGCTTGCTAGACATGTGCTTGGGAAAAGCGGCAGGAAAAGACGAAATAGCAGCAGATTTAATTGAATATGGAGGATATACTAGATTTTCAAAGCTTCCAACCCTTCATACGTAATGCCTCACGAATTTAAGTGTACCAGATAGCCAGAAGAATGCTAGTGTTATACGCATCCAAAGGAAGAGAGGCCTTAAAAAATGAATATTTATAGACCGATTATTCTTATTGCAGTTCGCCAAGATAATTTCGAATAGAATTAGGGAAACATGGCTTCAATCGGCCAGCAGAAAAGGCTACTTTATGAAGGGGTATTGTGCAATGGATCACATCCACGTCATCAATCAGATAATTCAGTGTTCTGAGGATTATAATAAACCTATCTACATAGCTTTCTAAGAATAAGAAAATGTATTTCATTCAGTAGACCTACCAGCAGTGATGGAGTCATTGCGTAACGAAGAAGTACAGGACAGCATAAGAGATTAATTCGGAAAATTTCTGTAAAGATTCCAAAGCTGCATTGGTTCTCCACAAGAAAAGTATAAATTGCATGTCAAGAAAGGGATCTAGGAAGGAGACAGAATCTTTTCAATGCTATTCACTGCATGCTTAGAAGTATTTAATTATTTAGACTGGGTAGGCGTAGAAGTACGAATTAATGGCAAATATCTCATAAGCCTTCGGTTTGTAAATGAAATTGCCCTGTTCAGCAACAATAGTGGTGAATTGCGAGAAATGATTGAGGACCTTAACCGAAAACAAGAAAGGGGCTGACAGATGGAACAGCACACTGTGGTATAAAGTTCGTAAACAGGGATAAGGTGCCTCAGAAAGGCTGGCCAACGTTTCGATAGGAGGACCTATCTTCTTCAAAGGCGGCCTCTACATCCTCGGCGTGTTATTTTTAAAGGGTTAGTGTAGTGACATCACGAGTGGGTGTTGTCGCTGGCGCCTGGTTTTAAAGAGGCAGACTACTAGAGGAAACAAGCGCTGTCGTCCGACGTCTGTGAGCTTCGTTCCCAAGACGAGGGGACAAGAGCGTGAACATGGGGGCGCGGGGAGAAGAGAAATGAAACAAAACAGAAAAAAGGAAAAAAGGGAAAAAGAAAAGAAATGGGGGAAGCCAGGGCGGCACCAAGACAGAAAAAAGGGGAAGAGAAAAAGAACAAGAAAGAGAAAAACAAAATTTTGAGAAAGACGGGGGCTAGGGAGCGTGTCGAGGATGCGAGAGGTTAGGAAGCATTCAGGGGGAGTCGTTGGCGGCATGTTTTTGTGGCATTAGAAGGGCCGGTCAGGAGGTCAGTGTGCGAGTAATACAAAAGGCAACAAAAAACACGCACACACACAGAAAAGAAAAACATGAATTGAAACAGTGACTTGAGTAGCATAGCAGCAATACGTCGAGAAATTTTTAAATAGAGAAGATGGCGACGAGGAGTCTGCGGTGCAATGTATGGGGTGACTGAAAGCCAGCGTCATGGTCTTTCAAGGGGCAATGCCCCAGTCGCTCAACGTAGGTGTCGTTACGGCGGCATCCAGAGATGGCGATACTCTGGGTTGAGGCGCCGAAAAGGGCATATTGACTTCGGAGTGTATTGATGAGGGGGTTTCAAAAAATAGATTAAAGAAGGGAAGGGAAAAGAGCAGGGGAGGGGGGACCGAAGCCGGAATAACAAACAGGAGGGTGACGCGCGTAGAAGCGGGTGGGGGCAAGTGTACATGGCAGAAGGGGGTCGTACAGTTAGTATAGACGTAAAAACCTGAAAGAGTACATTAAATTGAGTAGGAGGCAGGAAAAAAAATTTCCAAATGGAAGAGTACGTGTAGTTAAGAATTGAGGTTAGCTGGTGGCCTAATGTATTTTGTGTCTTGGTTAATGATGTGAGAATTTCAGATTTATGTTACCGCTTTTAAAGATTCTAAGTTGCCGCGTGCCAAATTAAGCATAACTGAATTAAACACAACTGGTAACATAAATCTGAAATTCTCACATCATCAACCAAGGCACAAAACACATTAGGCCACCAGCTAATCTTAATTCTTAACCTCACCTACTCTTCCATTTCGAAATTTTTTTTCCCGCCTCCTACTCAATTTAATGTACTCTTTCAGGTTTTTACGCCTATACCAACTGTACGACCCCCTTCTGCCATGTACACTTGCCCCCACCCGCTTCTACGCGCGTCACCCTCCTGTTTGTTATTCTGGCTTCGGTCCCCCCTCCCCTTCTCTTTTCCCTTCCTTTTCTTTAAATCTATTTTTTGAAACCCCCTCATCAACACATTCCGAAGTCAATATGCCCTTTTCGGCGCCTCAACCTAGAGTATCGCCATCTCTGGATGCCGCCGTAACGACACCTACGTTGAACGACTGGGGCATTGCCCCTTGAAAGACCATGACTCTGCCTTTCAGTCACCCCATACATTGCACCGTAGACTCCTCGTCGCCATCTTAACTATTTCAAAATTACTCGACGTATCGCTGCTATGCTACTCAAGTCACTCTTTCAATTCATGTTTTTCTTTTCTGTGTGTGTGCGTGTTTTTTTTTGTGTTACTCGCGCACTGACCGCCTGACCGGCCCTTCTAATGCCCCAAGAACGTGCCGCCAACGACTCCCCCTGAATGCTTCCTAACCTCTCGCATCCCCAACACGCTCCCTAACCCCGTATTTCCTAAAATTTTGTTTTTCTTTTTCTTGTTCTTTTTCTCTTCCCATTTTTTCTGTCTTGCTGCCGCCCTGGCTTCCCCCCTTTCTTTTCTTTTTTCCTTTTTTCCTTTTTTTTCTGTTTTGTTAGCTTTCTCTTTTCCCCGCGTGCCCACTTTCACGCTCTTGTCCCCTCGTCTTGGGAACGAAGCTCACAGACGTCGGACGACAGCGCTTGTTTCCTCTGGTAGTCTGTCTTTAAATCCAGCCGCCAGCGACAACACCCGCTCGTGACGTCACTACACTAACCCTTTAAAACTAACACGCGGAGGATGACGAGGCCGCCTTTGACGAAGATAGGTCCTCCTATCGAAACGTTGGCCAGCCTTTCTGAGGCACCTTATCCCTGTTTCGAACTTTATACCACAGGACCTTAACCGAGAAAGTATAAAAGTAGGGCTCAAGATTATAGGCAGTACTCAAAGATAATACTCCATAGCTGGCAAGGGAGCAACAATTTATGATTGACAGTCAATATCTGGGTGTACATATATCTGGGTGCATTACTCACAGGGGACTCTAAATAAAATTTACAAATTAAAGAAAGTTCGAGTGCATACGGCAGCCATTGCCAAATCCTGCATGGAACCTTACCACTGCCGTTGGAAAGAAAAGTCTACAACCGCTGCTGTCTACCAGTGCTGACATAAAGGTTAGAAACTTGCAGAATCTCAGGGACAAGTTGAAGGCCATGCAAAGAGTGATGGAAAGAAAAATGCGAGGCGTGACGTTTAGAGATAGAAAGCGAGCGGTGGGCCTCAGAGAGACAATATGTAGCTAACGATTAGACAGAAGAATAGAGCTGGGCAGGCCATGTAACGCGTAGCGCAGATAACCACTGAAGTCGCAAAGTGGGTCCCAAGGAAAGGGAAGCACTGTTTCGGACCGCAGAAAATTAGGTGTGGTTATGAAATTAGGGAATTTGTACGCGCAAGATGGAATAAGCTAGCCCACGGCAGGGGGAATTCGAGAACGCAGGGAGAGCTCTTTGTCCTGTAGTGGAGATAAAAATAGGCTGCTGCTGCTGCTCATAATGATGATGGTGATGAGGAGGACCTGCATGGGTGAGGCTGTTTCTGAAGGAATTGTTCGACCGGTAGGTAATTGATTCAGATATCGCGAATTACGCAAGTAGCCCAATATGCAAGAGTATACGCTCACTCTCTTAAAAAGAAACATGACAATTTTGTTAGCAGTAGCCAATCTTCATCATTGTTAACAGTACCATTTCCCTGTGATAGAAAGTAGCCAAGTTAGCAAGCCACACTTCAGAGACTTGGTACTCCGTTTACAAAACCTCTCTCGCATAAAATAATCCGCTCTGACAGTCCGCTATGGATTTTCGACCACGCGACATCCGAGCTCGAAGCCTTATTCAGGTTACTAAGATTCCTGCGTCCTAAGGGCCTTCACGATAGAATTTAACAACGTCGTCCCCTACCGCTCTACAGCGTACGAGGCTTGTTCTCGCTCGTCAGCGTATCTCTCTCCCTCCGCCTTCTCTTTTTACCTCCCTACTCCTTTACCCCGTGCAGGGTAGCCAATTGGAACTACCTCAGGTTAACCTCCCTGCCTTTTTATACATACTCTCTCTCTCTGTCTCTCTTTGGCTACGCGGATGAACACGTAAAATATATTGAGGAATCACGGTGACCTTTATTTCGTCATGGTCGCTCAGAACTATAGGCCGACGAAGAATGCCTCACTGCAACATGGCTGAGCGCGTAACCGGCCCTTTCAAATTTCCCGCGATCGCGATCTGCTCAAATACAAACGGCTCCGCGACCCGAAGGTAAACGAAAACATAATCCTTTACTAGGATGCCCGGCGCACGATACTGAACACGCAAGCTGATATGTACACAAATGACATTAGACCACCCGCCTTTTATCCTCAAAATGATCCTAAGCTTATGGTCAGAAGATTTAGAGTATTACAGAGGCGAAGGGCCAGCCGGTCTCCCGCGATTTCTGGAATGGAATAACATATTTGCGAGTGGGTCTATGAAGTTTGTATTCATTTCTGCGTTATAATTCGTGTTACGCTTGCTGTGAGGACTTTTTCGGTAATCTCATTTGAAGCACTACGTACTTAGAGAAGCTATGTAAGCTAGCTCACCTCCCGTTGTCTGTTTTTTTGTGATCTCTCTTGGGGATGTTTTTATAAGATTCATGCGAGCTGACAATGCATTTTAGGGTGCTGTATGCGACCTCTTTGTGAGTTAGCAGTCTTTTAGCCCTGTATATAACAAAGAGATTACATTTCGGAAATGGTTTTGAAAGCACTTGTGCCACCTGACTTTAAGTCTTCATTTTTAAGGCGTGACGTTCCTAGCCATTCCTGGGGTTTTTGAAGACCTCTTTCATTTAACCTGTATCTACGGCGGAGGTGTACATTGCCGTAGAAGCTGCGTGCTCCTAAAATTATTAGAAATCATACCGCCATATATAATAATGTAGCGGCTTATGTAGCGCGAAATTCAAGCCAAACGCCCTGCATCGTTTCCGTACTGTTAAATTTCATGATTATCTATTCTGTCCCCGACGACAGTGGCGTTTCTCTAAACTTGGGTAAAACACGTTGGTGGGCTAGCTGGTTCGAATGCACGATATAATCTCTATGTACGACTGAATGAGAACGTAGAACGAAACAGACACACAGAGACAGTGCTACCTTCAAGTATAGATTTTATTTTCGCATTTTGCATGCACAATAAATACATACGGAATGAGTAGAAACAAAACAGAGAAGAAAGAACATTCAGTGGTGCTTGTCGAGCAATCATACGCGTCTCTGAGGCGTGATTAAAACATACACTGCAATAGAGACAGCGATAAACCAAGGAATCGTATCCATTTTTCAGGTAGCCAGTCTGATGGCTTGCTCACGCACATTTCTTCAAATTTTGCAATATTATAGGGCTCCACAATCTATCTTGTCATCGAGCGATGAGCACTATATAAAATAGTACCATCACACATGAGTTTGCTGGGGCAATCTCGGCAATAAAAGCCCAAATGGCCGGAGATTACTCTAGTGACGTTATAGTGACGCTCCTTTAGTCTCTGATTTATGGATCTGCCCGTTTGACCAAAAATGCGTTCTTCCGCGCGAAAGTGAAACATTATTTATTTTATTTTTTACAAATACTGCTGTCTCTATTTCGAGACATAGCAGGAGTGGGTACAGATTAGAGTACAGACACAAGAAGTTACACTAGAAAAGGAACAAATCATCTGCATGCGATATGATTAGACAATTGCTCAACAATCTCTTGAAATGGCAATACGTGAAGCAAACCATCCAAACTGTTCCAGATTTCAGATGTAAGCGGAAAAAAAGAAAACTTAGAACAGTCAGTATGTGGCCTAAAAGATACGATGTTTAGCGGATGACTCTGTCTGGCTGAACGTGCGTTCCAAGATACAAAAGAGAAGGGTGCCTGAATGCCAGATGATTTGTGCATAATCTTATGCAGCAAGATGGTACACTCATGTGTGCGTCTATGTGTGAGTGTCTGCAACGACAACATGTGGGCATTTGTTGAAGGTGAAAAACCATTGAGCGTTTCACAACACCTTGTTTCAGTAATTCTCCCATGAAGTCATGTGACTTCAAAGTGGAAACCAATTTCAGAGACCAGGCCAAGCGCCTGGCAAATTTTGGTAATCCGATTTGTGCTCTATGAGAGAATTACTGAAAAAAGTTGTTGTCAAACGCGCAGTAGTATCATGTTGTACTAATCATTCTCTCATTAAGCCATGTGACCACAAAGTGGAAAGCAGCTTCAGACATCAGGTCACACGCCTGTCAGATTCTGGTTACCCGATGCGTAGGCTCACCTAGGTCTCGGAGGGCTTCAGCAGAAAGTATTAAAACGAATCGAAGGGAACCAGTAGCACTGCTAGAGCTAGGAAAGTCACTGTGGTACCATGCATTCATTGTATTTCACATATTGTCTGAACAATAGTGGCGAAGCGTGGGGTGGACGGAGTTTTCTCTGCCCCTGAGCGTCTAAAGAAGCTATGTAAGCAGGTTAAATAAGAATATAACAAAACGAACGCATGTTCTACTCAACATCGCAAACGATTTGTAACCTGCACTCATAACGTCGTCTACACCATTCTGTCTTCGTGCGGAAGACAAGTGCGGTCAGGCTAGCAGATTTATCAATAAGAGACTGAAAGAACACAAATAGAGCGTCACTAGAGAAATCTCGGGCCATTCGGGTATTCATCGCCGAAATTGTCCCCTGTACACGCACGATTGAAAGTATTCTGTTTTCTAGCGGGCTTATAGCAGGATGACGTGAGAGATGGTGGAGACCCTTAAAATTGCAAATTTTGAAGAAAGGTGCGTGAGCATGCCATCAGTGTCGCTCTGTGAAAAAGACATACGATTCCTCGGTTTCTCGCTCTATCTATTGCAGTGTATGTTTTGGTAATGCCTTAGACACGTGTACAGTTCAACGACAAGCACCACTGAATGTTCTTTTTGTCTCGTTTGTTTCCGCTCGTTCGGTATAAATTTAACAATGCACGCGAAAATAAAATCTCTAGTTGAATGTAGCGCTATCTCAGTGTGTGTTTCTTTCTACATACTCGTTGAGTAGCGCCTACACATTCTGGCATGGTTTCTCTAAACATTGTGCGCCACATGTGTTTTTAGTTCACTAACCTGATTTTTGACGATATAAACGCGTGGAAATCGTTGGCAGGAGATTTTACGGCGGTAGCAAGTGCAGCTCCTCTTCGCAGAAAACTGCAAAAGGGTTCTTTGAACTACTCACGAATCGGAAAGAGGCGATTGCAGCCATCAAACACATACAAAATAGGCTTCAGGAAACGTTTTGTTTCATTTGGGAATGGTACCCCTTCGGAAAATCCACATAGCTGCGGAACAAACAGAGAACTACGCGAAACCGTGGGCACGTCGTTATCTCCAAATAAAGTGACGTACACAGTGTGTATACCATGTTTTGTGTTTAAAAGCGGCGTCCTCCAAAACTAAGAAAATTTTCATTACATGGACAGACATAAGGAATGCATTGTGCTAGAGGTTTTCTTTTTTTGCTCTTGGTACTATTTCTATACATGGTCAGCTTGTGACTCACATTTAGTAAATATTCGTTATTTGTGAAAAAGAGTAGAGTGCCACTCAAAGGCATTGACCTCCATAAATACCGGGAAGTAAGAAAGAACCTATCTCCACCGGTGAAACAGCGATACAAGCCAGAATGTTTGGTATATTTCATGTGGATGTACCTTTATTTTGTTCTGTACCACTGCTTTTTCGCAAAGACGAGCTTGTCAATGCCGCACAGCAGGCAGTCGATGTAAACAAATCCCACGAGATAGCGTGTATGTGTAGATCTAGATGCCCTCTTGGAAATATTGACAGGTACCCACTCTGGGTGACTGGCCGGGAACTCGTTAAGTCAAATAAATTAAAAAATAAGAGGACATAATTGCACGACAGGTTATTCACAATGGAAACATATAGGTTGCACAGACTGAACGGCTTAATGAAAACGAGAAACTAAATTAGAACTGTCATGGCCGGTGGTCAAAGATTGGCCTGCATCTTCCCTATCATGAGACTGTAGCCTGTACACGTTGCAAATTAGTTGCTTGGCTGCTTGGATGGTCAAGGTTTAATATTAAAGGCATTGAGTAAGTGAGTGAGTGAGTGAAGTAACTTTATTTCGGTCCAGAGAAGACGCAGGGGAGGCATTGCTTAAATTTCTCGCCTTCATCACCTTTCATATAGGGTGAAAAACACTAAAGGCGCTATAGATAGGTAAACTATTCAAGAAACAATATTTAAAACACAACTCCTTGAATGCAAGGTGGCTTGGACTGTGGAGTAAGGGTACAAATTTTCCAGTGCTGGAATGACGCGTCTTTACGCGCTTCACCATCAGTGTTTTCACACATTTCCATTTTTTAGTGTGCGTAGTTTAACTTCTTAGTGGTTGTTGCATGTAAAATACAAGCTTCGGTTGTACTTGAACGGTGGGTACCATTGCGTCACCCGCCATTTGTCTAATGTGAGCAAGAACTGTGTCAGAGAAAGTAATAGTTACTGTTAATCGTGATGGTACATGCGCCTTTATTCAAATGCGACCTCAGTACCTTCCTTTGGCCCCATCTCCTAGAACCCAGAAAGGAACACAAATTTTAGTGGTATGCTCGAATGAACGTATTGTAGTCGATGTTAGTCTTATATTCGCAGAATTGCCATGAACTCGCTGGTGTTTCTTAAATAAAAAGCAGAAATTAAATAACGCCCTCGTATTTCCTGTTTCATCCTGACCGCAGGTTACTTCCGGGACACACTCGGATCTTACAACGACCTCTACAGAATGCTAGGAGGAATGCAGGTCGTTCTCTTCCTTCTGTGGTTGTTTATATCGTACCGAGAGCGACACGAAAGGCCTTCTCCGCCTGCGTCGCCTAATGAGGAAACAAAGACGCCCAACCCAAAGGATATATGCAACGTGTCATATATCAAAGAGTGTCACCACTCATCTCTGACTCCCTGCTTCTGCCCAGGGGAAGAAAAGTGCCACTTTTCCAAGACCTTCAAAGAGAGCAGAAATGCTGGACTGCCGTGGATTGTGAATGCGCCATCGAAACGTTTGTCGTATTTAGACGCAGCGAATGTAGGTTGTCAACGGACAGCGAAGAAGTGCTATAGCCTGGAAAGCACGAGAAGGAAGCCTGTGGGTGCGCAGCGCGTTTCTAATTACGGCAGCGTGACCAATTTCAACAGTGAACAAAAGATGCTGGGCACGCTTTGACCTGGCAGTGCAAAACATTTTAATAAGCATGATTGGTGGTCTGCAGTCCTGGTACACCATACACGTATCGTTTAAAACTGGGGAGGTTTGGCGACGACAAGGAGACGTGAAAATGAATTATTGTTGTGAACATGACTTTCTACTGATTAGAGTGTTGCAAGCATTCGTAAGGGTGTAAGATGTGCCTGCAGGTCAGATCTTTGCAACCCACATAACAGATCATTTTTGCGGAGACACAAACATCATAGGAGGAGTGTTGTACATGCATGGATGTGATGTTTAGGAGATGAAGTAAAAAGGAACCATAATTTACTGAAATCAATCAAAGGTTGTTGCTAGCAGTAAGAGAGCCATCCTAAACGAACATTTGATTTCCAGTAACTACTTAAGTTTGTAAAAGAAGTTGCCTTCTACTCTTAGCACTCCATGTACAAAGAAGCTAGTCCTGCGCAGAAAGTTCTCGCCGACAAAGCCTGCTTAGTACACAGCTGGTTCTAAAGGTTGTATAAGTGTTCATGTCGCAATCGTTACAACAGTACCCTTTTCTGTAGAAAACAAAGTTGCAGGAGGGAAACTATTCCAATAGTCAACTGATCCACAGGCATAAGTTTTCCTTCTTCATTGTTACGTTCGCCACCTAATGCAGCTCATCAGTAGTGAGAAAAAACACATTGAGGGGCTGTATGTTTACGATTAGGTGGGGAATTCCTTTGCTAGTACCAAAAAAAAGGAGACCACACGTGGAAACGCAGAAAGCAATTTAAGCGCAATTGGTAGTCTGTGCTTATAATAGTGCTATGTGTCTTCTCGTGTGCTGTTCGTTCCATTGAATTAACGCAGTATGTGCCAAGCGCAATTTTCAGTACTTCTTGATGCATTTCATACACTAAATAATACTGTGTAGAGATAAGAGAACGTTAAAGATAAGCGGTGCCAAACTACAGGTGAAAATGCTACACATTTCATTTGATTTGAGCTATTTACTATCAGGGTGAACAACATTACAAAGACGAGTTGGTAACATGGTGCAATTACATCAAGTGGAAAGCTATGGCTCAAAATTATTGTCATCATTGACGGAAGCCAAGTGGGCGCGAAGATGGTTCCGATCCGTACTTGTGGGCGATACAAAATAATGAAAGTGCATATTAGGACGACGATAATGCACGCCAACATCGAACCGAAGGTCTTGTCATGAAATATATAAGTGTGAGATGCGAAGAGCGAGTTACGTAGAATAGGCTTGGAATGGTATATTTTATCGAAAAAAACCGAGTCGAGCAGATTTACGCTGAAGTAAAAGAGCAGACAAATGAAGAAATTATTTCATTCATGTGACACTTGCAGAATGGCAATAGTCGGATAAAACCAATCGAGCAGAACGCTTTTGTATGGCTTCGATGCAGAGGGGTAACGACTGAACATAGTGCAATAGGAAAATCAAGTAAGCAGCCAAGAGCAGCTGAACAAGAATGATTCCGCGAAACGCCTGAAGCGGTGACAATACCGCTGATACCACGCGCTCTACCAATCATTTAAACGTCCCATTTCCGGAAAATAAGCCAGTCTATTGTCTCCTTGCAGGAGTGAAAAACTACCCTTGCAAATGATAACGATACGCATCGAGGAGCTTATAGCACCGTCATAACGCTTAAAGAAGTTTTTTAAGGGTACTGTCTAGCACCTAGTGCTCAAAGAGAGGCAGTAAAGTAGAAAGATGTAAACAGTTTTATGTTTTCTGGCCCGAAGAGCTGTAGTACATTAAGTGTGAAAGAATAATTGCTTGTTCCGACACCAGATATCATATTAATGTCATGATACACTACAAAACTCTTATATAAAATAAATTTCACTATATCGGTAAAAGAAAGAAGACTACCTCATGTAAAACACGATGGCTAGCACTATCGGTGACACTGATATCAGCGTCCCTGCCATTAATGCAACGTACTTCAAAAAATGGCAGCTGACCATTCATTATGCCGGATACTATTTGGTAATATAGGAATGCGCAAAATTAACTCCAGAAGAACAGTCTACTTTTATAGCTCGGCGAAGTGCTGCTCGTCTTTGGTGTATAATTGCCTTGCCTTTTGGAGAGGTGTCACGTCCAGAAGTGTTTGTGGGTATTTCAAGCCAACGTAGCCTTACCTTGTTTGTCGCTCATTTAAGCGTCCCTGTATTGTGCGCCCCTGTATAATTCAACAACACACACTTCGAAGCTTAGTGTGGATGATTTATAAAATATTGTATGGATTGCGAAACTGACCATAAGAACAGTGTTATAAGGTGTAACGTTTGCGGAAAGCAGAACTGTGTAAATGAAATTTGAGGTTCATCATTGTTTCTGTTGTTGCTTAACAGCCCTATACCACTTCACAATCAATGAAGCTTTTCCCCCTGTTCAGAGAGGATCTGTAGGGTGAGAAGATGACACGTGGTCTGCTACACAATGTAGTTCTGTGATTCCACGTGATTATGTTGTAGATGTATCTTTTATCATAATAAATAACTACTTACATACCTCTAAATATATGATGTCCTACCTAGCTTGCGCATATGTGCTATTAATGGCCTAAACATGACCTGGCACTACTAGGGGCTGCCTGCAATTGTTGACCTGCGGACTGATCAACTTTTCCTCGCGGCGCGGCGATGGCAGGCTGGTCAAACCCACAGTCCGACGCGTTCCTTCCTCGGTTTAAGCCTGAAGCCGTCGGTGGCTGGGCCGCCATGCCGGAGGAAGCCCTAGCTGGGAACCAAATACTCCTTCAACCATTCAAGTACGAGGCTCTAAGATATATCCTCCCCCTTGACCTATACATTGAAACCTGCCGCTACGATCTCCAAGGATAACACCTTGCAATGACCTCAAGCTGCACCTCTTGACCTATTTCGGCGTGCCAGTCTTTAGAAGTCACCCTCCACCAACGGCTGCTTTCGGCGCCCTGAAGCATCAGAGCGTGAGCCGCACGACATCTCACCTCAGATTGTCGCGTTCATACCGCAAAAAAAAATGTCAGTGAACTTGCCTATTCCGGAGCACACCCAGCAATGATGTGTCTGGATAACATTCTCAGATAGTTCAGCCAGCACCGAGAGCCAATTCGCGGCCCTTTGAACATCTGTCCGCAACTTACCAGGCTTTAACAACTACGACGACCAAAGGAATGAGGCCATGTTGCTCCAGCCGACCTGGTTTACCAAGGCGGGCATTGCCAGTTCCTCAAGCAGCAACTTGATAGGTGGACCATGTGCGTTGTGTTTCGCACGCGCGCTCTGGGGCCCCGGCCACTTGAAGCAATTCGACAACCCCTCCACGAAAGCCAAGCTCGTCGTCTGTCGTCGCCACCAAGGGATTGCCTGAGCCCACCGTCCTCGACACCAGGCACAAGGCGAGCTCTCAATACGCACACGTGGTGACCGCAACGGCTCGCGCACTGTCGTCAGCTGACATAGCACGCGACACTCGGTCGCCGGCGTCAATACACCCGCCGCTTCCGTCATGCCCCGGAACTCAACCATCGGTGCAAGAAGTCCTAGGCTGCAGACACTCCATTTAATACGACGCAAGCATTGCGAAGGTGGCATTTTGACTGTCACCTACGCCAGCCGACGCACCTTGAGCGCATAAAGGGTTCTTTCTGGGGGCGTCATTGCCCCGTGCGGCATTCAAGAACTTCGTGACAAATACATATATTTTGTTCCACTCGCGAGGTATTTTCGCTAATTCATGGACGACACGTATCACCTGCATGAAAGTGATACGCACAACTACTTTAGGAATTCTTGACCGTGCAATTTTTTCTGTGTCTGAGACCCTCACTATAAAGCAGTAAGGTTGAATGCTGAGGGGGACAAATAAGGTTTTGCTGTTTGCGGACTTTTTTGTGCCAAGTAAATACGATATTAGGGGCGAGATATGGCACGAAAACTGAATAAAAATAAATTTTACGGCTATTGCATGCTGTCAACCTCATGTGTGAGATATTTCAGTAAGAACGAGATGGTCAAAAAAATTTCCCTGTTTTATGCTCTGACATCTATACTTGTAGATGGGCTCGCTGTCGTGTTTAAAAAAAGTTTTTTACAATCTTAAGTATAAGATTGTTAGTCCTGTTCATCGCAGAAACCATCTTTTTTTATAGAAAATAGTCTATGCGTGATAAGTATGTTGAGTTTTGATACAAGTAGCCAATAAACGCAAAAACGTTGACGTGGGGGTCTTCAGTAATTAGGGCATTCCAATGAATTTCTTCTACTGCTGGTGTTTTAGATATGTGGCATCACAATATTCGTTGTTGTTATAAATAAGGAGTGGAATGTTATAACAATTAACTCAAAACCTGCGCTATGGACGATTGTAGATAACTCTTTGCGCACCAGGCTTAAATCATAGCTTGGTGTTATTGCGACTTCTTGCTCATGCCTATTCCACCCCCACCCCCAAGTTATTACAAGTTCCATATTAAGAATTTTCGGCAGAGTGTCCGGAATTACCATTTGCATTGCTTTAGTGCACAGGGCACCTACTTGGTACAACTTTTAAAGCGCTTGATATTGCGCTTGCAAACACATTCCCTTGCTTTCGGCCAGCAACTTTCCACTCATTGAATAATCATTTAAAGCAACCAAGCACGTTGGCACCACTAGACTTGCCTCTGAGGTGTTTGTTTGCTAGTCGGCCTTACTCGCGATAAGTTCTTTAAACTTGCTGTGTTCAGTATTTGGCTCTTCTTTAATAGAATGTATTCTGTTTTTACCGAGAAAAATGTCTCTAGGACCCAGTTTACGCCGACAAAATGCATGACTTATCGGCGAGCTGTTGCGTGAACTCCAAGACGGCGTCGCCATACGGTTGTTGTTCTTGAATCTGTTCTGGGTTATTATGCCGGTTTTTATAGTAAAAGCTTTTTTTTCGGGATTGTGGAAGAGTCGTCTACTAATGTAGGTTTCTTTATATTTTCCTTTGTGCTCGCCTTGAACGCGCGTAACAAAAACGGTTCGATCCATCCAGCATATGGTTGTCTAATTGCACTCAGGTTCCCTAAAGCGAGCTATTCTGCGGACTTTGGTTAGCGCATGACTTTGAGTGAATTCAGCACGGGAAATAACACAGTAGTAGCTTGAACAATCTTTTTCTTTTTGCCCTCATAGAAGATTTAACGTTCTGAACAGGCCCCGCACTTTGTATGGAGCTTTGTAAGAAACCAATGCAAGAAGCACCGCATGTGGCGATTAAGGTGCAGGAAAGAAGCCTATTGAGTTGAAGAAAACAGACACAAGAGCAATGGTTGCTAAGAATGTGCTGAAGAAGAGCATGCTGTTCGGCAACTTGGCATACAAGATATTTCCCGACTATATTTCAGCGAGAAACACCACACCGCAAAAGAAGAGCCACATAAACTGTAAATGTACTTAAGGACAACAGTTTGTACAAGATCAAGAGAATAAAAACTCAGTGCGCTTACACTCTGTGACGAAGAATGACCTGCGAAACTGTGTTTGTGGGCCCCTTAATGTCGAACTGCACCTCCACCGCGGGTCGGCTCGGCATTGTACATTCTTTGGGATCGGCCCACGTATGGGAAATTATTAAGGCCTGCATCACCCTCCGCCGTGGGTCGGCCCGGTATAGCACTGTCTTCGCAATCGTCCCACGTATGCGGAGTGTTTAACGCTTGTTTCACTTCCGCCGGGATTGGCCCACGCATGGAGATGCTTAACGACTGCGTCAACTGCGCCGCGGGTCGGCCGGGCATTGCACTATCTCCGGTATTTTTTTTTTCTACGGGCTGACAGGATAGTGGGGAAAGTAGCCTTTAACAGCGTCACCGTAATGCGTGGAATGTATTTGTAGAAAGACAGAGGTCCAAGACTGCGCGCTCGAACTTGGTACTCTGCATATGGGAAAGAGAGCACACGCAGAGGCAAGTTTGTGGGTAAGGGCACCAGGCCGGCAACCAAATTACTTTTACATAGGCAAACTTCAAACAGCACAGGTACAGGTAATACAGTACCTTTCACTGCAGCAATAACGTCGTGTAACTACTGCATTCCTAAGCAATTTTTTTTTCTTCTTTTACCGCGGGTTCCTTAAAGAGCCATTGGTAGATTTCTTGCCATGTAGTGTGACGCACTCCATAAGACGGTATTTTCCAAACTGTGTCTATTCCGAACATGTGTAGTGTAATAGTAAGCGGGATTGATCCCGGAAAGTACGTAGATGAAAGTTATTAGTTGGTGAGATGATCCTTACAGTATATGATTTCGAAATAATCAAACAATGTGTCACCTCGCAAGGCTTTCAATGTTTTTTGCGACACTAGTCGATCTTATAGGTAGTGCATTCGTGACAATTATGATAATGCTGTGGCAATGCATTGGCGAAGGTATTGCATGTGCACCGATAGCTTCATATGCCTCTGCCACGGTGTTTAGTATCCATGTTTCGACGTGTAGGCATAGCCAGTGGTCTCTCACAAAGATATGGCGATAAGAGGGCAATCACTACAAACGTCGACATAAAAAAGGGCATGTACAAAAAAAACCCCTGAATATCTGGTCGGATAGATTCATCGGCCGGTTGCCGTACTCGCGCGGGGAGAATGGTCGAGTGGGAGAGCTAAGGGTAAGGGGTGAATTCACAAGTGTTTGTAAGAAATTTTGAAACATCGTTTATGCATCGCTATATTTAATACAATTCGCCAATCCCAACTCGTCAAACGCCGCGTAAGCCGGCAAGCCTGCTTCCACCGCTTCCACTTAAAATATCAAGCCGCCAGGTAAATTCAGATTTCCTACTTTGCGAAGGCGTAGATCATTACGTAAGTTGTCTGGCTTCGCGCAATCAGCTCGCCATTCTTATCTATATAGACTGGTACGTGTGCATATAAGTATGCCAGCGTGCCTCCGAGGAGTGTTGCTGTTTCTGTGCTACATCTCGTGGTGGACATTTCATGGTGTGGGAGTAAAACGTGTTATGTCCAAACAATTAAACTATTTGGCTAACTAGGTAGGAGCAAAAGCCTTGAGAGCAATGGCACGATGAAGGTCAGATGGCGAAGCTGAGGTGAGGAGGATAGAATGACCTCGATGGCCATCACGACCTCGCGCACAATTCTGGTGACCTATGCTGGTAGGAAACTTGGGTCACATAATAGATAGATAGATAGATAGATAGATAGATAGATAGATAGATAGATAGATAGATAGATAGATAGATAGATAGATAGATAGATAGATAGATAGGCCCAAAATGCTTGAAGTAGGCCAGAAACGTTAATCGCTAATAAACGCTATATGTTGTCTCTCGGCGCATGCGTCTTGTGTTCAGAACTGTGGTGGAAAGACGGATCATTTACGAGCGCCATGGTGGCTTTTGTAACCTTTATTTCCAACAGACATGATATACTTGCCTTGCAGTTTACAATCGCCATTTTGGTACACAAATTTAACAGCAAATTGTCTCAATTGAATTTTTTCACGTAGGTGACAGCGAGCTGCCTGGGGCGCAGGCAGACAGCAAGGGGCACTGCGTCAGCGTTCAACTTAACTAGAGTTTTTTCGGCGAACTTCTGTCCTAAAGCAACCGAACAACTCGGTGACGGCGAAAAGAGCAAGCGCGTCTACGGCGTTCTTCTGAATGATCCAGCGCAAGCTATGTTTCCGTATTCGTACCTCTCGTCGCAGAATGTGTGAGGCACGTTCATGATCGAAACGCGTGAAGCGGCACCGCTCGCGTCGCTGCCAGTCAAAATAAACGCACTTAGCACTGTCCTCCCTCCCCCCTATGAAAAACTATCGTCCCAATGCTAAACTAAACAATAAACTCGTATGCATGCAATCAAACATGAAAAACGAAAAAAATGTCCGTTTGTCCACCAGCGCTCGAAAACATATTGAGGCGCACGACGTGAACAATCTCAGGTCGCACTCGACGTCGCTGTGACTGTGCCACTCCATATGGCACAAGCTCGTAGACTAGCGGCCCAAGTCGCCGAGTTATCTTGTAGCGTCCGAAGTAATGGCACAGGAGCTTCTCACTAAGCCCGTAGCGACGAATCGGTGTCCACGCCACAACGCAGTCACAAACAGAGTACTCTTGGTCTCGTCGCCGTAGGTTGTAGAGTCGGGCGCCGATGTTTTGCTGCTCTTTAATACGCATTCACGCGAGCTGGTGAGCTTCCTCGCGCGTTGACGGAAGCCGGCAAGGTCTGCATGGATGTTGTCGTCTTCGACGTGAGGCAACATCGCATCTAGCATGGGGGTGACTTGGCGATCGAAGACAAGCTCGAATGGCGTCATCTGCGTTGTCTCCTGCTGTGCGGTGTTTGTACGAGAACGTCGCGTACGGAAGGACTTCGTCCTAAGTCTTGTCCCGGACGTTGACATACATGGCAAGCATGCCGGCGAGGGTTTTGTTTAAACGCTCCGTGAGGCCGTTTGCCTGCGGGTGGACGCTGTAGTGCGCCGATGGCTCGTGTGGCTCAAGTGCAGAATCTGTTGCGTGAGTTATGCTGTGAATGCCGTACCTCTGTCGGTAATAATTACCTCGGGTGTACAATGACGGATAACAATGTACTTTACGAACGCCCTTGTCTTGGAGTAGCGCGTCAGGTAGTCCATTGCTACCACTATCCACCTTTTCCGGCAAGTAGACGTCGGGAAGGGGCCAAGCAGATCCATCCCTATCTGCTGGAATGGTTTCCATGGTGGCTCGTTTGGTTGCTGAAGGCCGAATGGCCTTGTAGGCGGTGTTTTCCGACGTTGGAAATCTCGGCAGGTTTTCACGTAGCGTGCCACGTCTGCGTTAAGGCCGGGCCAGTAGTAATTTTCTTGGATTCTTCTCAGAGTTCGAGTGAATCCCAGGTATCCCGCCGTCGGCTCATTGATAAACGCTTCTAAAACATCTTGCCGTAGCTTGACTGGCAAGACGAGTACGTACGCCGCTTTATGCGGCGCGAAGTTTTTCTTCACATGCACGTTGTCGCCCAGGCATAGCGACCAACGCGTGCGCCTGAACGCCTTTGGCCCCGAATCAGTCTTGCCTTCGAGGTATATTCAACGACATAACGTAGATCAGGATCGGCACGTTGATCTTGTGTGAAGGTGTTATATCTTATGGGCCCAAGAAAGGCATCGTCGTCATCGTCGCAGGGTGAGGCAGATTCAACGGGAGCTCTCGAAAGGCAGTCGGCGTCTGTGTGCTTATGGCTTACGACTTATACATGACGGTGACGTCGAAATCCTGTAGTCGCAGGCTTCAACGAGCGATGCGACCTGACGGGTCTTTCAGGTTAGGAAGCAAACACAGAGGGTGGAGGTCACTCTACTCACCGCCCATACGATAGCGAGGCATTTATTTTTGGTTGAGGCATTTAATTCGGCTTTCGACAGGGACCTGCTCGCCTAGCCTATGGTTCGCTCGAGGCTGTTCTTCGTTTGTATCAACACAGCACTGAATCCGCTTGCATCCGTGTGGATAGCGGTTTTAGCGCTCTCGTCGAAGTGGCCCATAACTGGCGGTGAGTGCAAACGTCTTGGAATTTCGCGAAAAGCTTCTTCTTAGGGCTTTTTCCATGTAAATTACACGCCGGCTTTCGTAAGGTGAGTGAGAGGCTCGGTGATTGGTGAGAAGTCTCTGACAAAACGCCTGTAATACGCACAGAGCCCCCAAAACCTACGGACACCTTTCTTTTCACTGGGTATCGGGAAAGTTTCGATGGCTGCCGTTTTTTGAGTCCGTGCGAACGCCTTCGCGATTAACTACGTCGCCGATGAGCAGGAGCTTTCGTAGGTGAAAGGACATTTCTCTGGTTTCAGAGCGAGTCCCGACGCCTTATTTGCCTCTATCACAGTCTGCACCCTATTAAGGTGCTCATCGAAGGTGGATGCGAAATCGACTGCGTCGTGGAAATATACAAGGCATATCTGCCATTTCAACCCAGACAACACGGTGTCCATGACACGCTGAAATGTAGTTGGCGCTGAGCATACTCCGAATGGCATAACTGTAAACTCGCAAAGACCGTCCGGGATGATGAAGGCAGTCTTCTCACGGTCCCTGTCATCGATCTCAATCTACCAGCAGCCGCTCCGGATGACTATCGACGAAAAGGTACTTGGCCCCGCACAGTCGATCTAACGTGTCGTCGATTCTCGCAAGCGGGTAAACGTATTTTTTTCGTGACGCCGTTGAGACGCCTATAATCGACGCAAAATCGTAAGGTACCGTCTTTCTTCTTTACAACCACCACGGGCGAAGACGACGTGCTCTCGGAGGGTTGAATGACGTAGTCGCGAGGCATTTCTTCAACTTTTGTCTTGATTGTTTCACGTTCTCGCGAAGAAGCGCGGTGGGGACTTCGGCGGACGGGACGAGCCGATTCATCGGTTATAAAGCGATGCTTCGCCATCTGCGTTTGCCGGATCCTCGGCGACACTGAAAAACATTTGGCATATCGCAGAACGCAACGTAGCCTTTCTTGCTTTCATTGAGGCAGGGTGGGGTTAATGTCGGAGTTCACCTCATCAGTCCCCGTCGACGACCCCTCATGGGACGACTCGGAGAGCACTAAGGAGTCACTTATTTCGGCGAATTCTTCCATGAAAGCGACCGTCGTACCCCTGTTTAGGTGCTTGTGTTCCGTGCTGAAATTGGTTATTAGCACGGCCGCTCTGCCTTCGCGCAGATGGACGACAACGTGTGCGACGTAAGTTTAGCGATCTAGAAGCAGCTGCAAGTTCGCTTCGACAATCGCATCGCCGCCTGAAAACACGTCTGTTTCGACAAGTGCCATGACGCTAGCATTTGGCGGGACTTGTCGAAGGTTGCCACTCGTTCGTAACGCTCCAGCCAATCTTGTACATCCTCGCAAGTGGAACCGCTAAAGCGGAAGTACTCGCGGCAGCTGGACGACGAACGGCGTAGGGGTGGTGGCGGCTTGCATTGGTGACGTTAAGCGATGGTTCACACGGCGACCAATGGCAGGTAGTGGTCGGGAAGTCGTTGTAGTCGGCGGCTTCTACAGGTTTCTTCCGTCTTGTCTTCTCTGGAGCTGTCTTCCGCGTTGCCAAGTCCAGAGGCACGTGGGCTCGTGTCACGGCTCTGTGGGGGTGTCCGAAAAATAAGCATCTCCACCAAAATATCACGTAGGTGACGGCGAGCTGCCTGGCACGCACGCAGACAGAAAGGACGCTGCCGTCGGCGGTAAACTTAAAGAGAGTTTATTCAGCGAACTTGTGCTCTAAAGCAAGCCAACAATTCGGTGACGGCGAAAACAGCAAACGCGCCTGCCGCATTCGTCAGAATTAGGCAGCGCAAGCTATGGTCCCGTATTTATACCTTTTTACGTCGCGGAATGTTTGAGGTGCATGCATGATCGAAATGCGTCAAACGACGCCGCCCGCGTCGCAGCGATGCGAGCTGCGTCGTTGCAAGCCGAAATAAACTCACGTGTATATATTATGACTTTTGTCACATTAGGAGAATATCTGTCTGTGCAGACGTGCTTTGTGTGGGGCATGGCCCGCGAATGAATAAATAATCTGAATATATTGCATTGTGTGTATAATTTCATATTAATGTTTGCTTTCTCAACGCCTCAGATGAGTGCCGTTTTCATACGCGGTTGCCTGTTCGTGGCATAATGCTTGTAATGTCGTTGTGGGACGCGGTGCGAAGAGGTAGCCACCGTAGCCGCAGTTTATTCAGGCCAGCGAGCCATGGCGCACCGGGATCTCGGGAGCGGCAGCCGCCGCGCCCGCTCAGTTCGAGCGCACTAGTGTGTTTTATTCTCGCGATACCTGCATTTAAGCCCTTCTCCTTCTTTGCCTGCTTTGGAGGTGATAGTTGCGGCGCTACTACATCATCCAATGGACTTGTGTTGGCCACACTCATGAAGGCGCAGTGATTTTTGATATCAGTTCACATGTAGAATAGCAGCTCTAGTCACAATGATCACGTGGTCCAGGGGGCTTGAATCGGCGCATCGTAAGCCCTTCGTATATATTGTTATTTACGTGAGTGCTTTCCATTCGGCAATGTTTTAGTGAGTGACTTATTCAGGCCTTATTTCCTAATAACTGTACATTCTGCAGTAGGGCATGCCGTAATTTGGCGGAGGGTGGTTGTGGGATGGCGAAGCTCATTAATGAAAGATAAAAGAAAGTGTGGCATCATGAATACAAAGTGGAACCCAGATGACTAAAATATACGAGAAAAATCTTCGAAGTGAGCAATTTGCTATAGACTGTGGCGCTGAAACCGTAAAGTATACTGAAGTAATGTTGCAGTTGTTAAGCTAATTCTAAATATTCAGAGAAGAAGAGCTGTAGTTCTGATTGTTTTTAGGGTGATTTTCAGCAAGGCATACGTTGTACAGACTTTTGAAAAAAGAAAGACAACACGTTAACGGATGCAACCCTGTGCGATGCCGGTATGGCAACAATACCATTATGAATGTTCTGCCCTTGTTTTGATGGAATGTATAGTATTTCAGAACATGAGAGTGTTGAGCTTTGCCTCCTGCGGCATTTCGTTTCTGCGCAACAGTTTCAGGGCAAATTAATAGCTAGAAATGAGTGCAGGACATGCTTTCCAGGCCTTTCGGCTCGTCCATTATTAAGAAGATATTAATGCACAAGGAGCACATGGTCTAGGCCAAATTATTTCGCGAATTTCGTGACGTTAAAGACGAGATATGGAACTGGGATAGGAGGCTGCTGAATAAGTTCCCACGAGGAAGAAAAGCAGTTTTACCTAACCCCATCAGAAGAAAATACAGAATGCTAGTACAGAATTCAATTTCAAACGCTACTGGAACAGCCATTGCAGTATACCGCCTTTAATGATTTGTCACACATGACTACATGGTGTTTTACGTTGGAAGAATATGTATTTTCAATACGGTCATCGAAAATATTGTCCATATTCAATCAGCTTTCCCAGAAGCTCACACATTGCCTTCTTTGATATCACTGCATTTTTCCGTACCATGTTGCAGTAGCGCTTCCTCCTTCACTTCACTCAGCTCAATCTGAAACAAAAAAAAAAGACCTTCTCATAGAACGCACGATCATCGTAATTATTAAAGTATAATTATATGCTACCAGAAAAAATACCACAAAGCGTAACGCTCCCAGCGTAAGTTCTAGCAGTAAAACATAAATACCGCAGAAAGTGGATCGGAAAACGACGACGCGGTAGCTCAGTTGGTAAGATCATCAGAGCATCGCACCCATAATGCGAAGGCGTGAAATCGTTCCCCACGTGCGGGCAGTCCTTTTTTCATCTATTTTCGGTTCCAGGATTTATCATTTCTTTAGTTCAGTTAGTAAGTACAGGTAATTTCCCTTATGTTGTCCTAGGTTGCTGTGTTGACTCCGTACACACACGCACACACACACACAAACATATATATATATACATAGAATGATCAGAAGCCAACAAACACACCAAGGAGAAAATAGGGGAAATTACCGGTACTTCATAATTGAATTAAATCAGTGATAAACTATCATTTCGTGAAAAATTTAAATGACCACTGATAATTATCAATTAAAATTTGTAATATATTTATTTCAATTATGAGGTGGAAGGAATTTCGTCTATGTTGTCTTTTTTGGCTTATGATATAAAAGGAACAAAATCGGGCCCCTCGGTTACATATATATAAACGAGAAGAAAGAGGGTTAACCGAGGGGCTCGATTTTTATTAGTCATATCAGAAGAAGCCAACAAGCACAGACACCAAGGGCAAAATAGGGGAAATTACTTGTGCTTAATAAATGAAATAAAGAAACGATAAATTAATGGAAATTAAAGTGCATGAAAAAAGAATTTGCCGCAGATGGGAACCGAACCCACATCCACTCAATTCATCCACTTAAATTTCCATTAATTTATTGTTTCTTTATTTTATTTATCAAGCACAACTAATGTCCCCTATGTTGTCCTTGGTGTCAGTGTTTGTTGGCTTCTTCTGCTATGACTACATATATATATATATATATATATATATATATATATATATATATATATATGTGTGTGTGTGTGTGTGTGTGTGTGTGTGTGTGTGTGTGTGTGTGTGTGTGTGTGTGTGTGTGTGTGTGTGTGTGTGTGTGTGTGTGTGTGTGTGTGTACGCGCAACAATATCCTGAGATCCGAATACAAGGGCTGCGACATAATGACTTGCACTGCTTCACGACCAACAGAAAGATACTGAATATCTGTTTGAACACTCGCCGTGAGTCAGAAGATTGTGCAGATCACTACATCAACAGCCTTACATTCAGATACTACCGCTGCTGAAAAGGGGGCCATCACGTTGGATATAGGCAAAACCATGGCATAACTAACGTCGTTGTGCTCACCTACTCACCAGCGGCTTGCATAAATTGCTGCACTAAAAGTGGAACCTTACAGCCAGCGCTTTTTATCCTACGAAAGTTTAACCTGCATAATATAGCCATGATCCTCGATCACCAGTCTCGAACCTTTAAATGGTAATATCAAGGCCGACCTCCCGGCTTAAGCGCACGTCTACCGTGCCTCCAGCCGAGACGATCGTGATGTGGAAAGACTAGAACTCATCCCCAAAGAGTTTCCCGCCATCTTGCCACACAGCATATATCGAAGACAGATATCTCCTCCCCCCGCCCCCCCCCCCCACCCGCACACACATGCATCACTAATCACTGGATGCATCGAGAGCTATATCGCACGGAATAGTCGAATCGATTGCAACACACCAACCACGCTTTATCGTGCCATATGTAATGTCGATGAAAAAAAAATGAATAACGTAACACGCACCCGACGGCACAACATTGGGAAGCTTTGCTGTCGAGCGCCGACTCTGAGGACTAGCTTGATCGGTTCAAGCGAGCACGCCGGGCTCGTGGGTTCCTGAACAGAGTGCTCTACCCATTTCCGCGGGGTCCCGTCAGAGAGAGTCCCAGTGCAATTTTGAGCTATTAGCGTTTTTTAAATGGCACCTTGCTTTGCTTTTTCCTTCGACTTTTCCACTGCTGCTGCTGCTGTGGCTGCTTCTGTCCGGCACACCGAATCAGAGGGTGCTTCAGAGCGCGTATATAGATGGAAGGAGCGTGGTAGAGAAGAAAAGAGATGCGAGGAACTCGTTTTGACCACACCGCGTCTAATGTTCACAGTGTGCTTTGGAGCACCTGGGTCGTCGCCTCATTAGCCTCTTAAAAGCTGTAATTATCCGTGACCCACCGCAAGAGCTCGCCCTTCTACCAGCGTGCAAGTCGAGAGGGAAGCTAGACAGAATGGCAAAGAGGAGGGGCAGAGGAGGCTGAGAATGGGCAGAACCAACGCAGTCTCGAAACGAGTGAAGACAGCCTTGCCACTCTTCGTTCCCAGTTCCCATACAAATACAAGGCGGTGCGGGGGGGGGG
This sequence comes from Dermacentor variabilis, assembly GCF_050947875.1. Lineage (NCBI taxonomy): Eukaryota > Metazoa > Arthropoda > Arachnida > Ixodida > Ixodidae > Dermacentor > Dermacentor variabilis. The sequence goes on along the minus strand of NC_134570.1, from coordinate 168,413,399 downwards.
GGGTGTGATAGGGAAAGGTGACGTGGAAAGGCAAGGAAACGCTGGATAAACTTAATTTCAAGGTACGATATGGTGCATTTCTGCTATTACTGAAAGAATAAAACCGTGCAAATATGTCTAGCGGCCAACTTTCGCAGGGCGTGCAGAAGCACATCCGCATTAATTAAAGTGCGCCGCAGGGTCTACGCGACACAACGGAAGCAGTCGCACGTCATATCAACACTTCTGACCGCCGCGATAGCTTGACCGCTATAGCATTGCTCGAGGTCGCGGATTTGATCGAGACAGCTGCGTTTCGATTGGGGCGAAAGAAAAAACGCTCGCATACTTTGATTTAGGGACAGGTTATAGAACGCCACGGTGCCAAAATTAATCCAGAGTGGGCCACTTCGACCTACCTCATATTCCGATTGTGGTTTCAGCACGTACAGCCCAATAATACAATTGCAGTTTAATGCTCCTGCCACGATGCGATGTGCCATGTGAGGCACTGACAATGCTCCTCCCTCTCAGAGGTTATGATATATGGCGCACAACAACGCCTCAAGCAAACCCCTCTGCCTTTGTGTTTTGTGTACTACGCAGACAAACAGCAGTGGTGCACGCAAGGTAACGTTTAACATCAACTCACCACACTTGTCTTGGACAAAGCGTTGAACAAATTCTCCCTCAAGATCAGCGTTAATTATCACCAATTAAAGCAAACAGCCGAGAAGCCTTTGTTTGCATCAATTCCCACTGTGCGTTTTTTTTTCTTTCTATCTGTACGTTCTCAACGTGATAGCCGTGAAGAGCAGTGCACTTCTTCGACTTCTTCGTGGGGCGAGGCCGTCACTGGTGGGCTAGGCCGAGTCAGGCCCTAACATGCTAGGCCCTCCAAACCCCGTCTTAAGAGTGCTAATCGCCCATGCCCCAACAGCATCTCGCCGCCCCTGCGGTGTAGCCAAATGCTGACCACGCAGTGCTAGCGTATGATGCGCCGCAATGTAGCGCGGGAAGTGCCGTGGACGACTCCCTTTGGCAGAATGTGATTTCGCCTGTGCTCCATAATGACGCATTCCGGCAGCCTTACGTGCGATGGTGTTGTCCATGTCGGCGGCCAGATTGAAATGGTACCCTTGGTGACTGTGACAGGTGCGCTTGGTGGCTGTGCCAGTGCACGGACCACTAATCAGTTCACTCTCGCTATGCAGACGGTCTACTGCGTTGTGCTCCTGCTGCTGCCTGCGCTTGTGCATGCGGACGCCAACAACATCGGAATGTGGACTCACCGATCCTGGAAGCTACTGACCGACTGCCCAGCTCCTACCTGTCGGCAGGCTGCAGTTCCTGCCTAAGGCGCATGGGGCACGCCGGACAGCGGAACTCTGCAAGGCTTGCGCGGCCGCATCATCGTCGACAGCAACGAATCCACCAGCAATAAAAAACAAGCACCTTCGGCGCAATCCTGTGGGCTTGGTGACTGTGCCAGTGCACGGACCACTAAGCAGTTCACTGTCGCTATGCAGGTTGGTGAACCTTACGTTATGTTGGCAAAAAAAACGAGCAATTATTGCCTGGTACAGCTACCGAGCCCACGGTACTATGTTACTATTGTTACTGAATGTGTTGATGATGATGTATGGGGTTTTGTGGCGCAAGAGCCAGGTATGGCCAAAGAGCGCCATGTCTGTTACTGAATGTGTTAATGTAATGCGCTCGCTACTACTCCAAGCAGCATGCCGCAACTACCTAAACGGCGGAATCAGCCACAGCGCACTCCGCATCCTCCGCTCAAGTGGAAAAACCGTCGACAACCAGGCCAAACACGCGATAGTTTGGGTGGCGGGACATACAGGCATTACGCGAAATCAGGAGGCGGATAGGATAGCTCGAGGCCACGGAACAAACCGAGCATCCAACAATTCCGACCCCGCTGAGGAACCCGAGCCGGTAGCCCAAAGCTATTCAGAGATACTAAACTACTACGCAGTTATCAGACGAAAATACTCGCCCCTTCACAAACAGCTAAATGTGGAAGACGCCGTAGCATGGCGACAGCTACAAACGGGAACATTCCCGTGCCTAAACATGCTAAGCAAAATCTACCCCACGCAGTACGAGAGCAAGTGCCCATAGTGTGGAGACAAACCGACCCTATACCATACCACATGGGCTTCCCAGAAAACAGATGGGCTAGCCATAATAAAAAACCCGAGTGCTGAACAGTGGGAGAGGATGCTATCAAGCGACATCCTGAAAGTCCAAAAAGGACAAGTAAGGCGTGCACGCAGGGCAGCTACCCTCAGCGGAGCCCTGGACTAGGGGAACCGACCCTGAAGAGAAGATGGAAGACTCCATCTGAAGCCGCAAAAATCACTGTAAAATAGAGCAAATTAACGTTTTTCATCATCATCATCATACCCCAAGCTGGAGATATTGAGTCTAACCCTGGCCCTTCTACTGAAGCCCTTCTTGCTGAATTGCGTAACCTGACTAATGGCCAAGCGGGTAATTGCAGAAATACAAGGCCTTAAACCTCAGCTCGGCAATACTGACAAAACAATCGCGAAATTGAGCGAAAGACTAACAGATCTCGAAAATCATTATCAGGCATTGGTACCACTGCGGAAAGAAATTGAAATCATGCGCATTGGCACAGAGCGCACTGCCTCTCGAATTTGGGAGCTGGAAACCCGTGTGGATGACGCCGAGAACCGTTAGAGGAGAAATAACCTAATCTTCTACGGCATCCCCGACCGCTCCTCCTCGGAAACATTCGCAGAGTCAGAGCAGTTGGTCGCAAACCTTTGCCGGAGGAGGAGGAGGAGGAGGAGAAACATTTATTAAAAAAAAGGACAAGCAAGTGTCTTTCTACTTGTGCGGGAGGCGCCCTTAGTCCAGGGCTCCTGCGGCTCTTGCTGTCTCTCGGGCACGCTGCACCAGTTGCTGCTGGTTACGAGGGTCTGAACTAGTCAGCACGGCCCCCCGCTGCTCGGGTGTGGGGTTGGGTATTTGCAGGGCCGCCTTCACGTTGGGGCACGCCCATGTGGTGTGATATAGGGAGGCGTAATCATTACAAAGGGGACATTTGTATGAATATAGTGTAGGGTGGATTGCGTGTAGTCTGCCTAAATGTGGGTATGTACTGGTTTATAGTTGTCTCCATGTTACGGCGTCCTCGCGTGAGAGGGTCTTATATGGAGGTGGGTATTGTCGTCTGTTCAATCTGTGGTGTTGCAGTATGGCGTTGTATTGTAAAGGTACGGACTCCATGGATGCGTCTGTATCCCTCTCTTGTGGCGCCCGGGAGGCATGAGCTCGGGCTACAGCGTGCGCACGCTGATTTCCACGGAGGGACTCGTGTCCTGGAGTCCACACTATTTCAACGTCCGGGAATTCGGAGGCTTGTTTGAGGAGTCGGTAGGCGATTGAAGATATTCGACCTCTCGAGTAGCTACGGCAAGCTGCCTGGGAGTCGGTAGTAATTGTGATGTACTCGTTGGTCAGACTAGAAATGATGGCTAAGGCGATGGCTGTCTCCTCCTCTACGACGGAGCTGGCAGTGCGAACCGTCATCGAGACCACCTCTTGTAGGTTATAGTCGACAACGCTGGCCGTCATGGCTGCATTTTGGGGGTACTGCGCGGCATCGGTGTATAGTGTGGTGGGGAGACTGCCATATTTTGTCTGTAGAGTTTTTGCGCGAGCTTGGGGACGATCGGCATGATGTTCCGGGTGCATGCTTCTGGGGATAGGGGCTACCTTGATGTGCTCCCGGAAGTTGGGGGCCAGATGGATTGCTTGTTCGTGGCCTTTGCAGTGTCTGAGGTAGCCTAGGCGAGCTAGGACTGTTCTTCCTGTTGATGTGAGGGCTAGTCGTTCTCGTTGACTTGTGAGGTGGGCGCCTATAATTTCTCTTATATTATTATGGACTCCTAGGGCTTCAAGCTTGAGTGTCGCTGTTCCCGGGGGTAGGCCGAGCGCTTGCTAGTAGGCTTTCCGAAGAAGTACGTCTAATTGATCTATTTCCTTGGGAGTGAGGGGCAAGTACGGGGCAGCGTAGGCAATGCGGCTGATTATCAGGGCCTGGACGAGCTGTATTATGTCGTCTTCTTTCAGTCCGTATTGTTTGGTGGTGATACGACTGACCATTCGCATGATCTGGAAGGTGATCTGCTTGAGACGTCGGATGGTGTATGCGCCTCCGCCGTCCTGTTGTATGTGGAGTCCGAGAATGCGGACGCGGTTTGCTGTGGGTATTTCTTTGTCGTCGAGGGTGAGTGTGATGTTTGGTAGTTCATTGAGTTTTCTTCGGGATTTCTGTCGAACGACTAATAGTTTTGACTTCTCGGGGGAGCACCGGAGACCACTTGTTCCTGCATATTGCTGGACGACGTCGGTCGCTTGTTGAAGGGCGTCTTGTTTCTCTCCTTCGGAACCAGCGGTGGTCCAGATAGTGATGTCATCGGCGCATATTGCATGCCTGATTCCTGGTATTGCGTGGAGTTTGTCAGGTAATTTCATCATAGCAATATTGAAAAGGGTGGGTGATAGAACAGCACCTTGTGGGGTTCCTGTGTTGCGGGTAGGTAACGTCGGCGTTCTGAGTGAGCCAATGCCTGTTGTGGCCGTGCGGTTGCTTAGAAAGGCCCGCATATAATTGTAAGTATTACGACCACAGTTCGTGAGGCTTCGGTTTGTAAGGATGGTATGGTGAGCCACATTGTCGAAAGCGCCTTTGAGATCGAGTGCTAAAATCGCTCCGGTGTTGTGCGGTGAGATGTGTTCAAGGACTTTTTCCTTCAGCTGAAGAAGGATGTCGTGGGTAGAAAGGTGGAGCCGGAATCCGAACATTGTTTCAGGAAAGAAGTCGCTGGATTCTAGGTAAGGTTGAAGCCGGTTCAGAATGACATGTTTCAGAAGCTTGCCTAGGCATGAAGTCAGTGAGATTGGTCTCATAATTTCTAAGCTGGAGAGTTTGCCTGGCTTCGGAATGAGTATGATGTCCGCGTGCTTTCGATCTGCTGGTAGTGTACCCGCTCCCCAGTGATGATTAAAGAGGTCAGTAAGAGATTGAATGGTGCCATCATCCAGATTGCGCAGGAGCTTGTTATTTATTTTATCCTTGCCTGGGGTGGTGTTTTGTGTGCGTGCATGGAGTGCTTGTTGCACCTCAGTGATAGTGATCGGCTTGTCGAGGTCGTAATTGTCGCTCCCGCTGTAGGTTGGAGGTTGTCCTTGTGCAGGTTCGAAATCGCCTATGTACCGCGCCTGCAACTCCTCCAGGATTTCGTCATCAGAACCCGGATGGTTGTGGAGGATACGTTGGATTGTTTGCTGCCTAAATGCCTTGCTCTGTGTGGGGTCAAGAAGATGACGTAGCAGCGACCATGTTTTGGCCGTGCTAAGATTACCCTGCAACTTGTTGCATAGTTGTCGCCAGTTGTGACAGGTGAGCGCCCCAGCATAAAACTCCGCGGTTGCCGTGAGTTTCGCTATAAGTAGTTTCAATTTACGATTATGTTTTTGGCGCTTCCATCTCCTAACAAGTCCTCGACGTGCTTCCCAGAGGTGAAGAAGGTGCGGGTCTACGGCCGGTATGTCTGTGGTGAGTGTGATCTGTTTTGAATGTCTGGCTACGTCTTGATGGAGCTCTCGTATCCACTGCTCGAGATCCGTAATACCCGTTGAGGAGTCATCCGCTCGCTCTTTGCGAAAAGCTGTCCAATCTGTGAGTGTTCTCTTTTTTATCGGGTGGCGTGCATGCGTAACGTTCAATGTGGTGGCAAGCATGCAGTGGTCACTGCCCAGAGTTTCCTCCGTGTTGTGCCAGGCTGCTTGCTGTATCCCTTTAGCGAGGGTGAGGTCAGGGCATGTATCTCGGGAGACGCTGTTTCCTAGACGTGTGGGGTATGCGGGGTCTGTGAGGATGGTGAGACGGTGCTGCTGTATCGTGCACTGGAGTGCAGTGCCTTTTGATGTGGCTGTCGAGTAGCCCCATGCCTGGTGAGCAGCGTTGAAGTCGCCAACAATCAGCAGACTATTATTTTTGGCTATGCCAATCGCTTTAGTTATCAAGTAGTCGAACTTGGCCTGCTTCTGCTTGGGTGGGCTGTATATATTCAGTATGAAAAGGCTCTTTCGGCCTCGTTGGAGCGGCAGGATCTCAATTAGGTTATGATCGACGTCACTGCCGTCTAATGTGTGTTGTGTGGTTGTGAGCGTTTTAGCTGTAAGTGTGGCCACGCAGCTTTCAGGCGTGGTGGTATGTGCGTTGTAGCCAGTTTGAGTTGGCTGTGTGCCTGTTTCGTGTAGTGCGATTACGCTTGGTGTCGTTTTGGAGTTACCTATGTACTGTCTCAGTGATCCTTGCTGGCGTTTGTAGCTGCGGCAATTCCATTGCCAGATTATGAGTGGGTTTTCGTTCTTGTGGTGTGTTTTGCTATTCGTCCTGGCTGACGGGTGGATTGGCAGGGTGTTCCTGCTCTACTTCCTGTTGTACTAGTGTTCTGACTTTCTTGCGTCGCTGATCTTTTGCGAGCCGTGTTTCGTCAATAACACATGCCAGTTGCTGGATGCTTTGTTGCATTGCAAGAAGCTGCCGTTGCAGTACATCAACTTTCTCCTCGACTTGTGCGATTTCTGTCGGTTTTGCTGATTCCGCGAGAATCATGGGTTCAGAATGCTCCGAAGATGATGGCATCGAGGGCGCGGTTATTGGTGTGGAATGCTGAGTAGCAGTACGAGTCGCGTGTAGTTCTGCAATCTGCGTGCGAAGTTTCTTGTTTTCTTCATGAAGGCGTTTGTTTTCATCTCTGATGGCCTTTAGTTCAGCTAGAATTTGCAGTTGAACCTCAGTATTGTGTATGGGTGAAGAATTATGTGGGGTGGGTGCTGTGTGTAGTCGTGACGAGAGGGTGTTGTCTTGGTGGACTGTGTGAGAGGGGAAAAGCCGTGCTGACCAGCTCACCGCTTGTGATCCCGGTACAGCAGGTCCGCTGAGGTTCCGGGTCGCTCCTTTTTGGTTCCGCGAGCAGGAGAGAGACCTGGAGCGGGAACGCTTCCGTTGCTGGTCTGTACGTGACCGAGACTTCGACCGTGAGTAGTCCCGTCGGCTGGTCCTTTGGGATGCTGAGGATGCCTTCTTCAGTCGATCAGGGCACTCCTTGGAAGGCCTAGGATGAGGCCCCTGGCATAAGGCGCACCGGGGGTGACAGGGGGGGTCCTGAGTGGGGTTCGTGTACCCCACTGGGGGCATACGTTTGCTTCTGGAGTTGGGCATACATTGGTCCGGTGGCTGACTTGGTGGCAGATGCGGCATAAATGCTTGGTTGGTCGGTATGGTTTGCATCGTACTTCACCGCTGTAGCATCGCACGTAGAAGGGTACAGCCTTGCCAGTGAATGTGATCACTGCCGCAGCGGTTTGTTCGAGCATACGGGCATGTAAGATTTCTCGGCCAGGTGCATAGAGCCCGTTAAGGAGGACTTCTGTGGGAGTTCCTGCGGGAATGCCGTGAATGACCCCTTTGACGGAGCTGTCGGGTGCCGCCACGTATGCCGTGACTGCAAATTCTCGACCGCCCAGGTGAATTGTAGTGACGTGACGGATGCTCATAGCTAGCTCTTCGTTTGGTGTGCTAGCAATAGCGATGTTTTGTACTGGGTCAATTCTTACAGTAAGGGTCCGTACGTGCTCAGTAGTGGGGTGCTGACATGCCAGCTTGATGCCTTCAGCAACCTGTGGCGTGGTCCAGGTGGCAAGGTTGAGTCCCTCTCGGGGGCGGATGATTACCTTGAGGTCATTTCGAGGCAGCGGTGGGAGTCGGGGTTGTCGGGGAACCGATGGGTGTCGGGGTTTGAGGGGTGGATTGGTGGGAGTCGATGTTTTCTTCCGACCGTACTTAACAGTGAGCCAGTCTCCGCCGGCAGGTACATCAGGAAGTGGAATTTGTGCGTGCTCGAGATTCATCTCGGTGCCATCACTGGTGCGCCGAACTGGGTCAAGGTCTTCGGCTAGACCGTACCCGTCGTTAGGCTTAGGTGGGCGGGCGCCTCTTGCGAAGTTCAGAGTCCGGTAATTCGTGGAGCAAGCGACTCACAGTATAGTCTTGGGTGTCCACGTGTTCCGCTCGACGTATGGAGTCGATTGAGGCTGGTTGTGGCGGCGCTGACATCAATAATCCAGGGTTTAGCGATGTAAATACGGAACCCATGTGCAGTGCAACCGTGCGCAGCCTCTTCTTCTTCCCTCCACCTTTGCCGAGATAATTTGCAGTTAACCTTGGAACCAAGGGATATTGAGCGTGCGCATCGCCTCGGCCGTCACTCAGTTTGTCGCTGCCGGCCCATAATAGTCAAACTTGCATTACACAAGACCAAAACTGCAATACTGTCAAATGGCCGGATGCTTAAAGGGACAAGTTATGGCATCGGTGAGGATTTCTCGCGCCCTGTCCAAAATGCCCGTAAACAACTGATTGCTTTTGCGAAAAGCAACAAGCCATTTTCCCTCTGTTTCAAAACTCTGTATATAACCAATAGCGTTACATCTTTGACGACAGTACAAACAGCATCAAACAATTATCTTAGCAGACGAAGCACCAAAAAAAGAAAGAAAAGAACCGAGCATATGCTGTCTCTAGCGATGCTCTTTCACTTTCTGCAGTTTACACTAACATCCCCAGTTTTCTTCAAAAACGGTATATCTAGCATTGTATTGTACTCTGGGAGTAATCTACTGATAATTACCGTGACGTGGCTCACTGACGACGTGAGCGATAGTGAAGTGCTATCGGACCTACTTAACTTTCGTGTGTACTGCAATGATCCACGCGCGGTAGTGGTGCACTGATTGAATTCCACGAGCATTTATCTTGCGCAGTCATCAATATTCAGTCACAGCTGGAAATAATATGGGTGACTATCCAATCACGCCCACACACCATACTACTCAGCGTTTGTTACAGACCGCCCCACACTACTTCCGAATTTTGCAGCCAGCTTAACCGAACCATGTGTCAGCTTATTGCGGCTCATCCAAATGCACACATACTACTTTTTGGCGATTTTAACGTCACGCAAATAGACTAGCGCACTCACAATTTGTGTTCTTCGACAGGAATAAGCGAAGCCAGGAACTTCCTCGATACCTGCCTCAATTTTAACATGACCCAGCTAGTTTCTGAAGCAACACGTGTTTCGCAGGATACATGCAATATCTTAGATCTAATATTAACCGACAACCCCGAAAGCCTATCATACATCCATTATCTCAATGAAATCAGCGACCGCAAAGTAATTCATGCCGGCTTTTCTTTTCGACCAACAAAGTGCGAATGTACAAGAAAACGATACAGCTGTATGACAAAGGTGATTATGAAGCGATAAATGAGGGCCTTAGCACATTTTTTCCCACCATCTGAGACAACTTTCCACCACCATAATGTTGACGCCAATTGGACACGTTTTAAAGAAAAGCTGAAGGAATTTTAAAAGAAATTATGGTGTTTTACGTGCCAAAACCACTTTCTGATTATGAGGAACGCCGTAATGGAGGACTCCGGAAATTTCGACCACCTGGGATTCTTTAACGTGCACCTAAATCTAAGTACACGGGTGTTTTCGCACTTCGCCCCCATCGAAATGCAGCCGCCGTGGCCGGGATTCGATCCCGCTACCTCGTGCTCAGCAGCCCAACACCATAGTGAATGAATTAACCAATAAATATGTACCTAAAGTAAGTTTCAGAGCCAGTCGTCACAAACCACGCTTTACGAAAACATTAAAAATGCTTGAAATTAAAAAGAAACGTCTATTCCGGGTTGAAAAGGTTCGAGGTCGACCAATATCATGGGAGAAATATTATGAAGCAGTTAAAAAGTACCTTTCTACTCTACATCAAGGAAAACACTCTTTTTACCACTTAGAATTGCCCAAGCTACTAAAATATGTTCCCAAACAGTTGGGGAAAACACTGAAAGACGACGAACCGCGAGAAATTGTACTCACCAGTGACCTGAATGAAAGGATTACGGACGTGGACTGTGCGAACTTCTTCAACACCACGTTCGCTACTGTCTTTTCTGATGAAGGAACCGCACCCCCATGTTTACCTTTGCTTGACTTTCATTGTGACATGCCAGCGATAAATATTGTGAAAATGGAATTTTATTCATAATAGAAAATCTTAAATTGCCATCTTCAGCTGGAATGGACGAAATTAATACCAAAATCTTGAAAAACACCAAACACAACGTCTCACTTAATCTCACCCTAATTTTTTCACATTCCCTTTCTTCAGGAGTCATTCCAGGCGACTGGAGGACAAGGAAGGTCGTTCCTGTTTTCAAGTCAGGTAGCGAAAATTACCCACTTAATTACAGCCCTATCTCTCTAACAAGCGTCCCCTGTAAAATCATGGAGCATGTGATCTACTCCCACATAATAAATTTCCTTGACAGTAATCACTTTTTCCATCCTTCACAACATGGCTTCCGCAAGCGGTTGTCATGTGAAACACAGCTTGCAGTTTTTCTACATGACATCCACACTAACCTGGAGAGTAACATACAGACTGACGCGATCTTTCTTGATTATGCTAAAGCGTTTGATAAAGTGCCTCACCAACGATTACTTGCGAAACTCTCCCAGCTAAATTTACATCCTACTGTCTTAACATGGATTACAGAATTTCTTACTAATCGATCGCAGTACGTTGTTATTTATAACGACCTATCCACTCCGGTTCCAGTAACGTCAGGCGTCCCCCAGGGATCGGCTCTTGGCCCGCTCCTATTCTTAATCTATATCAACGACTTACCTTTGCATGTATCCTGTAATATGTGCATGTTCGCGGAGGACTGTGTTGTCTACCGCACCGTACTTAACACTTCGGATCAAATAACCTTACAAATTGACCTTACTAATATTTAAGAATGGTGTACCGCTTGGTTAATGACACTAAACGTTAACAAATGCAAAAGCATGTCGTTCACCCGCAGCCATAATCCTCGGACGTTTGCGTACATAAATAATAATTTCGCTCTTGAATCAACCGACACTTATAAATACCTCGGTGTCACTGTATCAGACAACCTAAACTGGCGTACGCATGTGCATACCATCATTTCAGCTTCTAAAAAAACTTTAGGTTTCCTAAAATGCCATTTGCAGAAAGCCCAAAAATCACGTAAAATTACTTGGCTACACATCCCTTGTACGACCGAAACTAGAACACCCCTCAGCAGTCTGGAATCCGCATCCAGCATATCTCATCGACGCTTTTGAAGCGGTACAAAACCGTGCCGCTCGATTCTTCCATTCGTCGTACTCATATGACATAAGCATCACGTCACTGAGATCACTATCTGGGCTTCCGGACCTCGTTTTACGTCGGCGCATCTCTTCCCTCTTTCTTTACCACAAATTCTTTCACAGTCCTATCCTTCATCAATCACCCTACATCACGCCCGCAGCGCGCATATCATACCGGACCAGCCACTCGCTGCAGGTTTCACGACCACGCTAACGAACACCAACATTTTTAGCCTCGTTTTTTCTTCGCATGGCGGCTGACTGGAACGGCCTCCCCCTGCCATTGTCGACATAATCTGCCCATCCGTATTTTTACAACAGGTTACTGACCATCTCCAACTACATTGTGCATGATTTTTAATTATATATCTTGTTTGTATTTACATACGTGTATGTATGTCTACATATATAGGCTTTGATATGTGTGTATATATGTGTGAATATACTTCAATATGTATACTATGTATGTGTATATATATGCGTGCTTGAACTTGAATGTTACTTGAACGAGTGTAAATTCGAATCTTGTACCCACCCCTTACGTAATACACCTGAAATCGGGGGTCTTTATGGTAAATAAACTGAACTGATTTGAACTTCGCAGTTAACACGCTTTCCAGCCATCCACGAAGTTGTAGGTGAATCTTCGGGATGCTCATGCTTGCTACACACTGACCAAGTCGTCGGTGAATCTCTACAGCGCTCGCTATCTCTTTCCACAAGAACCACGATCGCTAGCAATGTCTTTGCCGGTCGACTTCCATGCTGTCCACTCCGCTGGTAAACGCGCGCAGGGAATGTGTACGCCGGCGAGCACAAAACGGATGGTGGCGGAAAGTGCTGCTGTCTGGTGCTGAAGCAAACTGTGAGATTCACAGGTACAATTCATTATGGTGCGCCCCTCGGATACGTACATTATAGAGCAATCTTAGCTAGATTGTGAAATTCGGCGTCTGATCTATTCACCGTTTTCTAAAAACAACAGGGAGGGAGAGTGAGAGAGAAAGGAAGTACAGGGAGGTTAACCAAATGAGGTTTTCCGATTTGTTATTCTGTCCTGGGGTGAGGGAAATTGGGGCTGAAAAAAGAAGAGAGAGAGAGAACAAGAAAGCAGTGATAGGAAGAGCAACGACACTATAATTTCTACTATGTTCTTGCATTACATTACATTAGGCAGAACCATTATGGAGAGTGAGTGAGTGAGTTAGAACTTTATTTAGGTCCTGAGGGGAAATCAATCCGGCGGCTCCACCCAGGTCGGGGCCGGTAGACAGAGTCCTTCGGCGACGGCCCGGGCCCTCTCGACAGCCATGAGCTGAGCGATTAGCTCTGTGCTTCTGAGCGCTGAGTCCCAGGAAGACTGGTCTGGAAAGTCCGTGCTCGCGTTGGCAGGGCACAGCCAGAGTATGTGTTCGAAGTTGTTGTATTCGTGGCCGCAGTGTGGGCATTCAGTAGGAAGGTCAGGATTGATCCTGCTTAGTGTCGTTGGTGTGATGTATGTCCTAGCCTGCAACTGTCTGTAAGTGACGGCCTGTGCTTTTTTCAGCTTTGGGTGAGCAGGAGGAAAAATTCTTCTTGATAACCTATGATTTGAAGTGGTATGATACGAGTGGGTCTTTGCTGTCTAGGTCCCTCCAGGCTGGGTTCAAGCGAGAGGGCGGACCACAGACGCGGAATGTGAGCTCTCGCGCCAGTTGGTGTGCCCGCTCGTTCGGATTACAGTCAAGATGTCCGGAAATGTTGCCCATGTGGGCCGGGAACCATGTGATGTGTGGGGACGTGAGGTTTTCGCCTCCCGTTTCTTTCAAGGAGATGGTGTTGATAACCGTAGCTGCATTCCTAGAGACGACGGCCGACGAGATGGTTCTAATAGCTGTTCTTGAGTCCGAGTAAATGACTGACGCTCCTTTGCAGCTTCGAAGGGCCACCGCGATGGCCATTTCTTCTGCTTCGTAAGTAGCCCCAATTGGAGGAGTCGTTCCGTGCTAGTGTATCTAGGGAGGCTTACGACCTTTTTCAATCCCGTTCTGATTAATGTATCAATTTTATTCAGCTCCGTCTTCTTCCAGTTGAGGAAGGGGGCGGCGTAAGTTACGTGGCTGATGAGGAAGGCGTGAAATGCTTTCATGAGGTTGTCCTCTTTTAGTCCGTCCCTTTTGCTGGCGACCCGTGATATCACCCTGGTGAAGTTGAGGGTGCTCTTTGTGATGCGTTTTAGTGCCTCCGCGTTGTCATTGCTGTAAGCCCCAATGACCATGCCCAGGACCTTGATTGTGTTGTACCTGGGGATGTTTCCTCCGTCGCTGGTGTGAAGGTTAACGGGGAGGGAGCTAAGGGGCTGTCTCAGCCTGGGGCCTTGTTTGCACAGAAGGAGCTCCGATTTGCTGGGGGAGAGCTTCAGTCCCGTGTTTGCAAGAAAAGCTTCCGTGGTGTCCAGCGCTTGCTGTAGGTTCTGCTCCAGAGTGCCTAGCGGGCCGTTCGTGGACCAAATCGTGATATCGTCGGCGTAAATCGCATGCCCTACCCCCGGGACTTTCGAGAGTTTGTTTGTGAGATCATGTATTGCGATGTTGAAAAGAAGCTTCGAAAGCACTGACCCTTGCGAGGTACCGATGTTACCTAGCATGTGCTTTCTGCTTCTGATTTGTCCGACGTTTATGGTGGCCGTTCAGTTATTCAAAGACGATATTACGAAATTGTGGAAATTTACTCCGAGATCTAAAGTGGAGATTTCGTTGAGGATGTGCTCGTGCCTGACCGCGTCGAAGGCCTCGGTTAAGTCGAGCGCCAGGATGCCTTTTACATCCCTGGATTTGTTGTCTATGACGGCGTTCCTGATGAGTAGCATGGCGTCTTGGGTGGAGAGTGATTTTCTGAAGCTTATGAGATTGTGGCGGAATAGGCCGTTTTCTTCAATGTGCGCTCCAATTCTATTGTGGATGGCATGTTCTGCGACCTTCCCGAGGCACGACGTAAGGGAGATGGGCCTCAGATTCTCGGCATGAAGCGGTTTTCCGGGTTTGGGGATGAGGACTACATTGGCAGTTCGCCATTCATCCGGTACCCGGCCTTCAGCCCATACCTCGTTAATTTTGCTCGTAATGATTTGTATGGCTTTGTCATCTAGATTTCTGAGTAGTTTGTTTGTTATTCCGTCTGGGCCGGGGGCCGAGTGTCCGTTTAGTTCATGAAGGGCGTGCGCAATCTCCGAAACTTCGAAAGGACGATCCAGGGATAGTTGAGCTGTCCCATTATACTCGCGTGTCGGGTCGTCCCACGGGACAGATTTGCGCTCTACTGGCAGGTAAATGTCTGGCAGGGCGTCAGCAAAGTCCCGCGGACTCGCGCCTTCTTTCGTGTGAAGATGAAAGAGCCTTAATTTCGATCGTTAGTCGGGCATAACTCTTGGTCGGTTTGTTGTTGTCGGCGAATAGGTTCTTAAGAAGGCTCCACTTGCTGCCCCTTCTCATTTTACCGTCCGTCTCATTACACACTTCGTCCCATTGCTGCGCATTCAACTTTCTGGAGTGTTCTTCGATCTCTATGTTGATTTTCGTTAATTTAGACCTCAGCCACCTGTTTAGCTTCTGCTGTTTCCACCTTTCTCTTAGCGCATTCTTGGCCTCCAGGAGGTGTGCGAGTCTGGAGTCCATGGCTGGCACCTCCAGATCCACGCTTATTTCTTTAGTGGCATTGGCCACCATAATTTTCAGGTTTTCCAGGAGCTCTCCGCAGGTTTCTTCTTCTTGGTCCGCATTGCCCCTCATTCTTCTGAAGAGGTCCCAGTCGACGTAGGTGTAATTCTTCGGAGAAGTGGGTGTGATGCGGACGTTGATTTCTAGGATATAATGATCACTGCCAAGGTCCTCTTGCAGGTTTTCCCACGACCCGTCAGCGTTTCTGAGGAACGTCAGGTCCGGGGTGGTGTCCCTCTGAACCACGGAGTAAGACATATAGGAGGTGAAACTCCCGTCAGCGCGAGCGAGCGCGGGCGACCAGATAAAGTCACAATTGTTGGATGCGCCGACGCTACCGTATACAGTGGCGGCACCATGCGGCGCGTCGTAGAAGCCGCAGCGGAAAAAAAAAGCAGCGGCCGGCAGGCGGCTCGGCGGCTCCGGCAGCTCCGGCTACTCCGTGGTAGAAGTCAGGCGCACGCGGCCGAACGGGAACAACCCGCTCAAACGGTTGCCCTGGCAACCGAAACGGCGGTAATTTCTCCCCATGCCGCCAGGTGCCGCCAGCATGAAAATATATCCGCGGGCTTGTGACCTTTACTGCTCGCCGCAAACAGCGGAGTTTGCGCTCCTAAATATTTCTTGCTCCGTGCTCTGAACCGAGTTGCCTCTGCGTGACGGAAACCTTGAGCCCGTGATGAGTTGCATGCCTAGGGTGTCCGCACACTCGGCAAGGTTAATTCCTTTCCTGTCATTGGTGGCGTAGCCCCAGACTGTGTTGCGCGCGTTGAAGTCCCCGGCAACGATCAGCCGCCGTTACATATTCAAAATTTTCGACCATAATACTTTAGTGAAGGTAAGTGTGGCGATGAGGTAAAAACATGGATTGAAAACCTCTTACATCCTGTGGACCCATTTCTTAAGAAAAAATGCAGAAGAGTCCATTGTTCAGCTTAATTTTCAACTCGTAAAGCCGTAGGACTTGAACACTCGTAAGGAAAAATGTCAGTACGGTTTTCGCCTTAAATCTTGAAACAAAATTTTCAGCCACCCATATGTAGCGCGAAGCTACAAAGGAAACCCACATGGGTGTTTCTAGACAGACAGCTTCGCAGTTTATGAAAATTGCGTCTTACTTTGGGATTTGAATACGGAACCAATGCCTTTCCGGGGCTGGATCAAATCCCTGCTCACGCCGAATTTATCTTCAACTGCGTAGCTTTCTATCTGAGCAACCAATTTGGATTTCCTATGTAGCTTCGTGGTACAGTTTGATGCAGGACAATCTTCCCCTGTATGAGACTTTCTATACCTTGAGGGATTGGGTAGAACATATGGCTAAAACAAGATCTCTGTGGCAAAATCAAAGGTCAAGAAACTGCTTAAGTATCTCTGACAATTCGTAAGGTATATTGAAGGCGATTTCTGAAGCACTCTATTAGTGGTAATATTTGTAACGTGGCTGAGTATGACAGCACCGAGGGTTGCAATGTGGGCTTGTTGGTAATGCATCTTCAAGGTGAGTACGGTAGCGCGATTCAAAGACGGGACAAAAGAAGACACAAAGGGACACACACAGCGCTAACTTCGAACACTGTTTATTATCGAAAACCAGGTCGTACTTATACACTCAGACAACATGAGTTACAGCCACGTGAACAGATTAACAATCAGAGCGATACATTTTGTGATATGTTAGGCCATGCGCAAAAATTTGAGTTCTTTTTCAGAGAGAGCCAATGATGGTTTGCTGATACATGACTCCTCTGATACATGCCCTAGGGGAGTCATGTATCAGCAAACCTTCATTGGCTCTCTCTGAAAAAGAACTCAAATTTTTGCGCATGGCCTAACATATCACAAAATGTATCGCTCTGATTGTTAATCTGTTCACGTGGCTGTCTCTCATGTTGTCTGAGTGTATAAGTACGACCTGGTTTTCGATAATAAACAGTGTTGGAAGTTAGCGCTGTGTGTGTCCCTTTGTGTCTTCTTTTGTCCTGTCTTTGAATCGCGCTACCGTACTCCCCTTGAAGATGACAGCACCGTTTTAAGGATGGCAGTTTATTTTCCTTAAATGTAGAAAAATGGTCGAGGCCAGTGTTGCAAATCGCTGTTGTCGTTGCGTATGAATATTTGTGAAAAGAAGATAACTATTCCTGACGCGCAAAGTATGACATAGTGAGGATTGCTACCTTTTACTATCATACCGCTAACTATATGTATGTACCTCAGTTAAGAACTCCACACGTGAGCGCTTAGAATAGGTTATATTGGAATATCTATTTTTTTACATGTTACTGAACGCCTCCAAGAAGAAACCAACATTACGGCAAGACCTTAGGAAGCGCGCAAATATCAGTTCAATAAAGGTACGCTAAGACGGTTCTTTGCCTTTGGGATCTTTATATTTGCCTAATAAAAGCTACCTTTATTCGGAATTCAGGCACTGATTTGCAAAGTAGCCATTATGTTAATTATAGGTATTGTTTTTCTGTATGCGAAAAGCCTGGGCTGTGGTAATGCATAGGTGCCAACGTCTGTTGTACTTAGGCATGAACATGTGCTGAGAACACGGACACCTTGCATACTAATTCTTTGGCGTCATAAGTGTTCAATATCTAAGGATAGCTTGGAATCGCAGGATACATTAACATCTAGTCAGAGAGACAACCGGCACTCACAATTTCGCTTCGGGGAATGAATCCGTGAATCACCCATTTTTCCAAGAACCAGGCGCTTGTGAGGTGCAAGTTTTTCTTGTACTGCTTGTGACCATCTGCATAGAGCCGTAATTATGCCCTTTTATTCATCTTCATCCATCCTTTCAGGAGGCAAAATGGTCAACATAAAGATAGAGATATTTTTCAAATACAATGTTTAGGTACCACAAGACATGATTGACCAAGGCCTTAAGCTTAATTAACGTAAAGCAGAGACCAGGCTAGGCTCCTGCAGAAGGCATGCTGACATCTTTCATCCGCCGCTACTGAATTAAAGGGCATGAAGTGCCCCTCAAGTGAAGGCTGCTGTGACCAGCACCAGATATGATGAGCATTTGACCGCTGTCCCTCTCCCGTTCCTATTATATGTGGCCTTATATTAGTCCCTTCACCGCACTGACGCCTTATCGTCAGTATCCGGCACGGCCATCGTTAGAGCGTGGCCTGCATCCAGAAGCATGTGAAACAGAATACGGGCGGATGCTTGGACTAAGGGTTCCTGGGCACAGTGCCATCATTATAAGCAATCAATCTTCCATTTATTCCTTAAAGAATTATTCCATGAGTATGAAGCGTGCTATAATGGTGGTAGGTCGAATACACACCGACCTCTAGTGAAGCGACGACTTGCATAAGCACAACGTGCAGGATAACGGAAGCGTCATTGATAGTTTACAGTTGACACATCGGGTGCGGAATAGGGACATGTACAAGGTGATTTTTAAAGGCTAATAGTTTGTTCTAAAGGAGTGTTGTGTAGTCGTACTTGCATAAAGCACCAGTCAAATTTTCTGTGTTTCTTACAGGAGTGTACGCTCTTATAGTAAGTTGCAAGGGATTTGCTTTTCTGCATTCGCCGGGAGCATAAACGACGATACATTGTGTGATATGGGGCATTCATTAATGGGACGCCGGGGCGAAACGGTAGTGGTCGCAGATTTTCAGCCAAATTTAGGTAACCACAAGGTTATGGTGATGGTGATGGTGTTGCCGCTTGCTAACGGACCACCCTCCTTTGCTAAAATCGCCCTTCGCACAAGAAAGGCGCCATTGTGGTGGTTTGAGACGAAGAAGCAAGATATGGAAGAATCTAAGTATCAAATTAGGGTAAGGCTGAAGACAACGCACACTAGCGCAATGAACCCTGAGCAACTGCTTTGTGTTTGTACGCGTGCGTACCACTTGTAGTTTGTTGTTGAGATTGAACCATATCGTGATTTCGGCATAGAATCAGTGTAAAAACGAAACGCACAGCGGCGTAGTAGGACCTTGCAAAAGCAGTACCTTTTTAACAGCGCACCTGGTAAAAATAAGAGCATACGCCCAGAAATAAGAGCATACGCCCAGAAAACTACGTTTTCTTGAACAAGGCACAGAAAAATTTCGCACGGCCTCAACTTTCTGTGAATCAGGTTGGATTCCGGCGGCGTTTACGAGATGGCCGAGCATGTTACTTTCACGGCGACTGAAGTGGCACTTAGAGGAGTTTAGCTGAAGGCCAGCCCAGCGAAACACGGAGAGTATGTTAATGAGGCGCCGCAGGTGGCTCTCAAAGTTTGGGGAAAACACAATCACATCATCGAGGTAACAAAGGCATGTAGAGCATTTCGAGCCGCGCAAGAGAGAGTCCATCATGCGCTCGAATGTGGCTGGCGCATTGCATAAACCAAAGGGCATGACTTTTAGTTGGTACAGACCGTCCGGTGTGACGAAGGCGGTTTTCTCGCGGTCCATCTCATCAACGCTAATCTGCCAACAGCCGGAGCGGAAGTCAATTGATGAAGAATATCGGATCCGTGAAGGCAGTCAAGAGCGTCATAAATGCGAGGCAGGGCATAAGCATCCTTCTTTGTTATCCTGTTGAGGTGCCATTAGTCAACGCAGAAGCGCCACGAGTTGTCTTTTTTCATTCTAAGACAACCGGTGATGCCCACGGGCTACTGGAAGGTTCAATGATGTCCTTGTACATCATCCTGTCTACTTCGTTTTGTATGATGACCTTTTGTGTTGCGGAGACACGATATGGCCGCCTATGAGTGAGGCTGGCGTCACCGGTGCTGATGCGATGCGTGACAGCAACTCTCTGACCCAGTAGATGGTCGTCCAAATCAAAGATATCCCGATAAGAGAAGAGTAGGTGAAGAAGAGCTGTGGTTTTCTCGGAAGGAAGGTCAGGTGCAATCATCTTGCAAACATCGTCCGTAGGCGTCGAGTACGAAGGAGTGGCTGACAAAGGTCCGTTGGTACTGAGGAAGGATTCAGAGGCCAAAGAAGAAATATCAAATTCTTCCAAAGGAGTGATATGCGCTATGGCGATACCGTGTGTCACCACATGCAACGAAAACGCAAAATTGAGAATCGGCAGGTGAGCGCAGTTCTCGCGGATCCGGATTAAAGTGCTCGGTAGGGCAATATTGCGCGACAAAACCACCCCAGTAAGCGCCGACACGAGGTACTCGCCATCAGGTACGCGAGGACAGGGCGTCAGGAGGACTTTTGTAGCCACCTGTGGAGACCGCCTTGCCAACTCAGCAGAACATAAGCGGTGTGAAGCCCAAATTGTTGCGTCGGCAGGAAGCGGCAGATCCAACTGTACAACACCTGTGGAGCAGTCAATTTGAGCAGAGTGTTTCGAAAGGAAATCGAGGCCGAGAATTAGGTCGTGCGGACAGTGCTCAAGGACTATAAATAAAACAACGGTATAACGGCCCCCAATGGTCACACATGCTGTGCACATTCCAAGAACAGGTGAATTACTCCCATCAGCGACTCGCACAGTGCACGGTACAGCGGGTGTCAGAACCTTTTTGAATCTTCGGCGGAGAGCAGCGCTCATAACTGAAAGCGGCGCTTCTGTATCAACGAGAGATCTAACAGGAACGCCATAAACGTCAATGTCCAGTAGGTTTCCACATGTAGGAAGCGTCAACAGAGGATTTGTGGGCCGGGTCGGAGTTGCAGCTTCACCACCGGGAGCTGCACCGCCTAGTTTCCCGCAGTGAAGCGACCGGTTGCAGAAGGGGACGGAGAGCGGTGAACGAGTGGCAAACGGGACCTGCGACCTTGCGGAGACGGGGAGCGGCTGGATCTTGTTGGAGCACTGTCGGCGTTGATGTTCATAGTCGTCGTATAAGGCGGGAAACTACGACTGTCTGACACTTTGTGGTAGTGACTCCGAGACGACCACCGAGTAGGCGACGTCCAGTGGTTGCGGCAATGACGGGCGATGTGTCCAATACCTGAACAATTAAAACACAAGGGTTTATCATTCGCTATTCGCCAGTCAGCTGGGTTGCGAGAGTCGCGGAAAGCTTTGCGCCTGCGAGCGAGCCGCCAGAGAAATCTGGTAGGTGTTTGTATGGCGGACCGAGCAGAGAGATGGAATACCAAAACTTGCTATTTCCTCCCAAACGGCCGCTTCATAAGAGAGATAGCGGGTGCGCTTTCCCAATAGTCAGAACGAACTGGAGCCGGAGCCATGTCCTCAAGCTCACGGCGAACGATGCGCGTTATATCTTCCGATCCTGTCGGCTGAACGAACCGAGGCGGGTTTTCACAAGAAGATGTCGCGGCGGTATTGCGCAATTGGTCGAAAGTTTGAGCGACGCGGCGGGCCTTCGCTTGTTCGAAGGCGCCGGTATTCCTTTATAATTGCATCCACAGTGGCACAATCCTTACACTCAGGAGATTGAAGGCATCGTCTACAATACCATTTAGTATGTGACCAATCTTCTCTGCCTTGGTCATGTTATCAGCCTTGCGACAGAGGGCCAGCACATCCTGTATGTACGCGACATCGGATTCTGTGGGCGTCTGAGCGCGCCATGCAAGTTCTTTTATTTTTTGCTGCCAGGTGACGACCGACAGCTTTCCCAAACAGGTGTCACATTTTTTCTTTGCAGACATCCCAGCTCGTTAGGTCAGGTTCATGTGTGTCCTACCACTGTTTCGCAGTTCCTCTCAGATAAAATATCCCGTTTGCTAGTTGCTAGTCAGATAAAATATCCCGTTTGCCAGTTGTTGTCGCGCACTCGCTCGTACATCGTAAGCCAGTCCTCGACGTCTGCGTTGTCCGTGCGACAAGATGTCCCCGGTCCCCGCGGATGAGTGAGAATGACCGTTGGCACGGGCTGCTGAGGCGTTGTCGCTTGTGTCGGTTGATTTGCCATTGTGGCGGCAGGTCGATGACGCTCCTTCGAAGTTCCGTGATTGTACCCTGCACCTTGCACCAAAATATTGCGGGAAGAAAGCAGGCCCACAAGCTTAAAATAATCTATAATTAAAGCTGGTGTATATGGCGTTCAGGCAACGGCCGTCTTCGTCCTCCTCTAGTTCGTGTGACCTTCTTTCCCTTCACCGTACCAATATATATATATATATATATATATATATATATATATATATATATATATATATATATATATCAGAAAAAAGCAGTTCTGGGTCCGGCTAAATATTCACAGTGAAGTAGACGCGCGTATGAAGCGGTTTATTGACGTTTCGGCCGGAGACCGGCCTTCATCAGAATACATTGCATGGTGTCAGTACAGTTAATATACATGTGCCTATCAACCAAATGAAGATACATTTACATGAAAAACGAATAAAATGGGCGAACAAAATGCATCCGAATTTTTCAAAGGATAGCTTACACGTGCATATACCGATGGCGATTGCAAACATATCTAAAATACACAGCATAAAAACACACCGAAATGAATTGTAAAAACCAATGGCCACGTGACAACAAAACTTTAATATGTGCTCAATATGTGCTATGTTATCAAGCAAACACAGAAACAGAAAAAGGGGAATAGCGACGTACTAGTAGAAGAAGGGACAAGTGATGGGCTACAAAGACAGGCAACTCAATTTTCCTACACACTCATTCATACCACACGCGACGATATCAAACTTATAGATAAGGAAGCATTCGCGGGCTTCTCTATCATAATTAGAACGAAATCCAGATTCAAGCAACGTGGCTCTCAGTTTATCAAATGAGTGGTCAGGAAGATGCACGTGTCTTGAGATGGGCAGGTTGTGCAACGTGTTAGCGTGGGATTTATGATTGTTAAAGCGGAATCTGAGAGGCCCTTCTGTTTGTATATATATATATATATATATATATATATATATATATATATATATATATATATATATATATATATATATATATATTCTAGCGTTTCTGATTTTTTTTGTCGAGCAATTTGGCTGCCGTTAGCTGGCACACACGGTACATATAACACGAATTTGTAGGTAGTATACGTTACACCTTTTCTCTCACAAGGTCCATGACATCGCCCCGCCACCGTTTTCGCAAAATTTAAGCTCATCATTAGATTTATTCTACCAGAACAGCAAGAATACGCACATTTAACGCTTTCAGCACCTCTGGTTGTTCTCTTCGTGGTATCGTGTGTTTTGAGTCCTAACGTTCATAGTCAGCTTTAAGAGTGACTTACGTTGTCAGTACCATTAATAACACAGTAAACGTTTCTGAAACAGTGCCTCTCACAGCATTACGATGATGGAGTCCAGCTAAATGATGTATTCCGGCTGTTGTATGCTATTTCTTTTTAAAACCTCTTTGCGTAACAATTTCGCAGAACGACATAACTGACACGGCACGCATTACTCGGGGAAAAATATATTTCCTCTCCTTCGTGCACCTACAGGAAATCATTTGTTCTGCTTGAAAAAAAAATCACCCACGATTATGGTACTCCATAATGCGAAATTTCAGCGCGGCTCTACACGAGTTTTTATTTTTGAATATACTGGGGCAAAGAATTTGTCATGGGCTTGCAGTAGAGTCGGCAGACGTCGATAACCTGATCTGCCGGTCAAGCGCGTCGGCTTGTACGCATGACTCGGCGAAGTTTCTAGTGTAACCGCTGGTGCCGCTTGGCTTTCTGAAAGTGCCACACAATTTGTGTCGCGCATACAATCTGATTACAAAACAATCGAAGACAATGACAATGTAAACAAGCGCGAACGAGACCAAAACAAGACAATGAAACTAGCGCGAGCGAGTGCTGACGCGAGCAGATGATAGTACGAAAGCAGCGGTCCTCCTGGACCAGATGCAAATGCGCATCGAGCAGTCGGGCGGACTCGCATGAAACCAGATTCCCGCGCTCAGGTCAATAAAGAGGCCGCTCCCATTGGTCTCCGCCGTTCGCGACTCGCGTCTTTCATCTGCCGCTCCGCGTACGCGCTTTCATTTTTCGCTGTTGTACTCGTTAGCTCAGTTATGCCGCCGCCGCCGGCACTCCCCACAGGGTTGCTCAATAAAAAGAACATGATTCTTATCAAGCTATACACGATGCACTGCAATAAAAGCAGAAAGCTCCGTGCGTGTTGGTGACGCTGGTTCCTTTTGTGTACAAGTCAGTTACTTTCCAGATGAAGGTGTGATATTCAACTCGCTAACTTATGTGTATTTATGTAGTTCTTTTATTCTCGCAGGCTATCAAATATTTAACGTGGAAATTATCGTCCTTGTGAAGGCCGAATGCGAAATGTTCTCGACTGAATTTGTCTGACCAAACCCATTTAATGAAGTTCAAGCTAAGTGCGTAAATTAAAGATTACAATTGAAACTGTGACCTGCCACGGTAGCTCAGTGTCTACAGAGTAACTCTGATGAGACAGAGGTTGTGTGTTCGACCACGGGCGCTGCGATCGTATTCCAATGGGTGTAGAACTCAAGAACGCCAACATACCGTGCAGTGAGTCTTGCACTGTGCAGTGACTCCCCGTAATCGAGAGTAGATGTATCAAATGGCAAACGGCAAAGGAGGTTTGTTGGAGATGATACTTGCCAAAATCTTATAATGGGTGTAGTGCGTGTTCGCGATGGAAAACCCCACCACACTACACCGCACCGCCCCATAATATGTGCTGGTCCATACGGATGATGGCCAGCTAGCAGAAGAAAACCTGGTGAAGGCCACATGACAGGCAGCCAAAGACGCCAGGGAGACAGGGCGCACTGCCCAGCTAAAAGAAGAATGAATAGAATTCTGTGATTTACGTGCCAAAACTATGATTTAATTTTGAGGCACGCTGCATTGGGGGACTCCGGAATAATTTTGACCACAAGGGGAACTCTATCGTTCCTCAGAGCACGGGACACGGGCGTTTTTGCATTTCGCCTCCTTCGAAATGTAGCCGGCGCGGCTGTGATTTCATCCCGCGACATTGTGCTTAGCAGCGCCAACACCATAAACGCTAAGCTACCGTGGCGGGAAGAAGCACCTGAAGAAGGCGCCACGCAGCGTGGCGCCATCTCGCGAGATGACGCGAAACCCGCGCCGCGGAACTCGTGGGCCGTTGGCTTTCAGCGCTCAGCGCCAAAACATTGCAACTAAGTCTCTAGTGCCGTATCTGCCTTTTGAACGCCGCTATTGGGAATGACCAATAAAGCTATAGCGTACTAGAAGTTACAACCTGAGTGATATTGTGAACAAAAATTATGAAGAACTCGGAAGCAATACTTTTACTAACTTCTTTGGGCACTTACTAGCCTATGTAATGCGGTTCTGTACCTAGGAATAGGGGCCAGAGACCACATTATTGTATGTTTTGTATGCTTTCCCGAATTATCTCGTATTGTTCTCTCAAACTTAACCGGGTGTTCTTGTTTGAGTGCCAGGATAGCGGCTCTTCCTTTTGGCTCAAGGTCACTTGAAAGTCGCCGACAACGACAGCTGCAAGCATTTCATGCTCATTAATGTTGTTCTTCAGCACATTGGACAAATGATGTCAGCACTTCCAGTCGATCGTGAAATTATGGAAGTTCGTTGTGTTATACGCATATATGACACGAGAAGTTGCACGCGTTAAGAGCTGTATGGTGCTTACCCGTAATTATGCTAAGAAGCAGTCCTATAAGAATTGTTACCGTCGTGCACAAGAGGTTGTTCCAGTAAGTAGAAATCATTACCACAGCCGCTTCGTTCCGTCTGAAATGAAAGAATGATTCTTCTCAGTAATTCAACAAATGCGATGAACAAATTCTTTATTAGCGGTAACTAATTACTTAATTAGGGAATCTAAATTAACGGCCAGCATTTCATATTTCACATGATGGCTGTTACGCGCCTTTTACAGAGAGGCTTCCATATATTATTGCACGAATACAACTAAACAAAGTCGCTTAAACTTAATATTTACGCCAGCTGAGGACCACTTAATGGTTGGACTATTCACCCTCCGTTTGGGGGAAGACCGTACTTTATCGCAAAACAAGCCTAACGCTGTTGTTAAAATGCAAGGAAAACGCTCGTCTCCAGCCTTCTCTTTATCTTGGAGAAATTTTGCGGGTGCAATTGTATTGCCAAAGCATGCTGGTGCGCAATTGTCCTCGCTTTATTTAGGTAACGCTCTTCTTTCGAACGTGTTTTTCCGCACTTCCCGACTAATGCCCACTATCATCATCCTTTGATAAAGTTTAACATTAGAGAAGAACACAGGCGATAGGGGAGATTTTGCTATACATAATCAAACGATAGGGGATTGATGCTATACATAATCAAACAAATAAAAATCTGCTAATTCACCTATAATTTACCCTATTATGTAATTTACGAACTCTAGGAGAAAACGCATTAATTTGTATTGTATCGCCAGAATGTCACTAGTTTTGAGATACGGGCCTGCAACATTGCCACGGCTAATGCCCTGTTGTCTCTTTTTTCGTTCTTTTTTTGCGTCTTTCAACCATACGTTGCTGTGAACATCTAAGCCAAGTTTTCCTGTCGTACGCGGTACGTGGGGAAAGAGATAGAGAGTAAACGTTTATTCTAGTAGAGGTTGTTTGTATATGGCGGGTGGAGCCCCTCTTCCAGGGCCCCACTGGTTACAGCGGCTCGCCGGATCTGGTCAAGATTCGCCAGTTGTCTTCCCAATTCCACTTACTCGAGTCGCGCCTCCCACGACCAGTTATGCAGAGTGTTGTCTAGCAGCGGCGAGGTGGCAGCCACCGGACGTAACGCGCACTGGATGTTATGTTTTCCAATATCGGTGTTCCTTCGCACCACGGGCATTTGTTGATATATTTGTCTGGGTACATTTTGCGTAGCCTGTATAAATGTGGGAAAGTGTTTGTTTGCAGGCGGTGCCAGTCCCGTGCTTGCCCCTGTCTAGTTCTGGGTGACGAATGGATTTGGTCCGCCTACTTAGTCGTTCAGCACAATGCGTTGGCGGGCTAGTTGGTGCGAATCCATCAATCCATGAATCCATGAGCGCCTTGTCCTGTCATCATGAATCATGAGCGCCTTGTCCTGTCGTCTTTCTTGTGTCTGTCTTTTTGCGCTAAACAAAGTATTCATACTTAGTCGTTGTAATTGAAGGATTTATCTTGGCGCATCGGGTGTCGAGGTGTTCTCGTGGGTGACGTGGCCCGCTGCTCGGCCTATCATGCCTCGAGCCAAGCGGTCCGCCCGTTCGTTCCCCGCTATCCCTGTGTGCGCCGGGCATCAGGTCATGCAATGATCCGTAGTGAGTTCCATAGCATGATCCATAGGATGAGGAAGACGCAGCATGGTAGACGCAGCTCCCCCCCCCCCAAATAAAGAGGCGGCAGGCGTCCTGCGAGCCAGTCAGCACGTAGGATGATTGGCCCTTAGCTTCCGCAGTGCGTATGACAAGGGCTATGGCAACCGCTTCGGCTGTTGTAACTGATTCCGTGTGTAGCGATGCTGCTGTGGATGTTCGTCCTTGGCTAGTCACGATTGCTACAAATGTATTCAGAGTGCCTGTATTATTGTGATACGAACTCATGTCTGTAAAGTAGGTATCCGGGCCGCTTCGCCGCCTTAGTAAGGTGGCTGCCCGCGCACGTCTCCGTGCCGCATGTTGGACTGGGTGCATCTAACGGAGGATTGGTGCCACGTGGATCCGCAGCCGGATTGCAGATGACAGTAGTATGTTTTGTCGCCACAATATTGTGGTGTCAGTGGATAGGGAAGTCTGTAAAACCGAGCGTCTCTGATGCGTCGTGTTTAGCCCTTCACGCTGCGCCATTAGTGTAGCCGTTGCATATTCCTGGAATCGGTTCGTCATTCCCAATTCGTGAAGTCGGATCGTGCTTGTGCTTTCAGGTAGGCCAAATGCTGCTTTACAGGCGATTCTTATGAGGTTGTCCGCATGTTCGATGTCGTTACGCCGCGTGGTTTGGAAAAGTAGGGCGTATGTTAGAAGACTAATGACGAAGGCGTTTATTAGTTGGATGGTGTCTCCTTCGATCATGCCTTCTCGACTGCGTGTAACTCTGCTAATAAGCCCGGTTACGCCCCGAACAGTGCGTCTGAGATTGGAGAGCGCTATGATAATGCTGCCCGTTCCTTTAATGCACATTCCCAGTACGCGCAGGTGGGATGCCCTCTTGATGGGCTCTTCCTCCAAGGTGAGCTGCAGATCCGAAGCCCTGGCCGCTCGGGCATGTCTAGGTCTAATATGAATGTAATCCGATTTCGCTAGAGCACACCTCATGCCTGCTCGCCTTATATAGCTTTCAATTGTGTTGATGGCCTGTTAGAGCGCGTCCTGTCGGTTTCCGTGAACGCGTAAAGATGTCTGGGAAGCGCCTGTGTAGGTGCGCTTGAGGTGCTCGAGTAGTTCTTGTTCCTGTAATCTCCTAAGAGTCGTCGCATGGCGTTAGTCGTCTCGGTGCGCATGCTAGTTGGATCTAACATGCACCGAAGAATAGCCCAGGTATTCCTGGTGCTGAGGGTGCTCCCGAGAGAGTTGCAGAAGCTGCACCAATTTTGATTATT
Organism: Dermacentor variabilis; assembly: GCF_050947875.1. NCBI lineage: Eukaryota > Metazoa > Arthropoda > Arachnida > Ixodida > Ixodidae > Dermacentor > Dermacentor variabilis. Next base: position 168,384,915 of record NC_134570.1, on the reverse strand, counting down.
CAGCTCTTTTTCATAGGTGTTAGCTTCGTTTGCCAGCAGGGCTATTTGGCGCCTACGTTTGCGATTACGTCGCTGCCGTTTCCAGCGTTTCTTTAGGCATCTGCGGCCTCCCAGAGGCAGGCGAGATGGCTGTCTACTGCTGGTGTTTCCGTTGTGGTCTTGATCTCTCTGATGGTGGCAGCATGGGCTTCCTTAAGGAAACTTGTCCAACCTGCTGCCGTGGCTAGAAATGAGGAAACAGCCTGTTGTGGTTCTCTATACCTTTTCTAATTAGTGAGCATGGCCATCCCTAGGGGCTGTCGAACTTTAGCCGTGTTAACACTGACACAAAATAGATAGAGATCACTACGTAGCGCTTTGTCTAGGTTACACCAGGTGACCCCCGTAACATTGCTGACAAACGTAAGGTCCAGTGTGGTGTCCCGGGAAACGCTGTTTCCTATCCTTGTAGGAATGCCTGGCTGCGTAATCAGTACGAATTTGTGGGACTGAGTTTCTCGTAGTAGGTTGAAGCCCTTGGCGGTGTCGCGCTGATGACCCCATGCGGAGTGCTAGGCGTTGAAGTCTCCGACATAGATTAGTCGGTCATTTGTTGACAGCATGATAGATACAAGACTTAAACTTAATGAAAAATCGGCCCTGTTATCTCTAGGGGGGCTATATACCTTGGTTATCAGGCACTTGGGACGACCCCTCTTAAATGGCCAAATGGTGAGTATTCGGTGGATTTCTACGCTAGCCAGAGTATGGGGTCTCGAAATGTTCAGTGTCTGTGGTTACGATGACCTTTGGATCTCGGTTGTCTGGGGCTAAGGCTGCTACGAAGTTTTCGCTTTTTTTTTCTGCTTTCAGCAAGTCGTCGACGTACCGTTTAAGATTGCGAAGCTCTGCGAAAAATAATTGCATTGATGCGCACATATTGTCTAGTTTCCCTTCCAGATGAGTGATGGGTGTAGGCGTCTGCGCTATAGGCTGCGTTCGTGATAGTGGTTTGGTCTGTGTTGGTTTGGCGTGTGTGTTGGACAGTTGTGCGGATGGGTTTGTTTTATGGGTTCCTGCGTGCGTCATCATGCTTGACATTTGTCGTTTATACGTTTCGAGTTCATTTCTCATGCTGTACAAGCTTTCGTTAAGTTGTCTGTTGTCCGCAACTATTTTCTTGTACTGCTCGTTTTGTATGATAGGTGTGGTTGTGGAGGACGCGACCACTGCCTAGCTTACCTGTGGATTTGTCAGAATGGAGACCGCCCTCGGTGCTTCTCTGGATGATCGTTGCGTCTGCCTTGCTTCTGCTCCCAGGCCGCGCTCTCGGTGCTCGAGAGCGGGATCTGCTCGGTTGAGGGGACGCTGATCTGGACCATGCGTTCACTCGGTGCGGAAATGGCGATCTCGTCCTTGCCTGTCGGTCGCGTTGGTCGCTCCTGTGGCCGTTTGTGTAGTCCGATTCCTCTTCCTCTGAGGCAAACCAGCGCGTTTTTTTCTGCACTTCACTGTGCTTGTCAGCGCTCTTTTTGGCTTGACGTGTTTTCGGTTGCTTGAGGGGTCGTTGGCAGCTACGGTGCCCGGTAACGTGGGTCCTCTCACATGAGGCACACTTTGGCTCACACTGGTGTCCGTCCACTGGGTTTCTGAGCCCGAAAATTTGGCACACTCGCAGGTCGGGCTGTGGACAGACGCCTGTCCGATGCCCTTTTCCATTACATGTTTCGCACACTTGAACAGTAGCATGGTAAGGATGACACAGGAGTCCGCCTGCGTCGTAGTACACCACCCGAGTTAGTGACGGACCGCATAAAGTAAGGGCGGCGCACTTTGTTTCTCTGATTATTCTTGCTTGGAGAAGTTCGACGCCTTCAGTCCGTATAAGTATGTTTGCTCTGATGGTCTCCGGTGGCGTTCGGGGTGGAAGACTGTGTATAACTCCTCGGATAGCTTCCTCTTAGGTGGAAGCGTATGCGTTAACGTCATGCGAACGTCAGTCGACAGCGAGGGTGTGGACCCGGCGTGCCTGCTCCGCGACCTCCTGACTTGATGTCGAAAGTATGGCGATATTGGAGCCTGGCTTTATACGGAGCGAAAATTTCTCACCTGTTATTTCGTACTCGCAGGCCGTGACGATCGCTTCGGCGAGGGCAGGCGTGCTGATTGTTTTCAAAGGCAGTCCATTGGGAGGTCGGATAACTATGTTGAAGTCGTCCTTAGGGAGAGGAGGAAGTGTGGTTATCCCTTTTCGTCGTTTCCTTTGTTTCGCCGGGTTAGTGCTGCCCGTAGAGTCCGTTTCTCGGATGCGCTCTCGCACCTGCTGCTTCGTTTGCCGTAGTGTCAGGACTGTCTGCCAGTCGTCGTCCGTCCGTTGGCGTCCGCTGGCGTCCCCCGGCGTTGTGGCGAACGGAGCCTGCTATTCTGTCTTCTGTCTAGATTTGTTAGATCCATGTTCTCTGCTGGTGCGTTCTCACCTTGCATTGTCCTCGTCATATGAAGTTCGCTAAGCGTTCCCGTAGCCATGCCCAGGCAGAACGGTTGCTGCCGTTCGCGTCCCTCACGCGTCGGAGCAGCACCGGCTGCTACGACGGACTGGCGTTGGGGTTAGCGACGCTGCCCCGTAGTCCGGGTCTGTAGGATCGCTGGGCTCCGCGAGCTTCACCCAGGGCCACGTGGGTAGCACACCCGTGTTTCTTGTATCCTCGTGAGCCGACTGGTATCTCGTTACCGTGGGTGGAAGCACTAGTCTACCAAAAAGCACATCGAAACGCAGAGCGCGATGCAAGCTGAACCGCGTTGCTGGGCGCCCCCTTGCGGCTCTCTCCGGTACGTGGAGCTCGCAAGCGGATCGCGAAGTCACCTACCTCTCAAACGCTCCCTTTTCAACAGAAGGCGCTGTTCTCACTGTCTTCTAGACACTATTTAGTCATCGGACGCACGATTTCATCATTCCCATAGACGGCTGCTATTGGGCGATAGCTGGCATAAGCTGCGGTCGGCTACATGACGTAGATACCGCGGCCGCCTCGGGGCACCGCCACGAGTCCACTGGCTATGCGCACTGCGGCTCGCTGAGGGCAACCGCGTTTGGATTATGTTTAGGGCGTCGTATGCACCACATGCGGAAGTCGTGGCGTCTAAGTTAACATCAAAAAAATGGCTGTGGCTTAGCTAAGGTTAAGCCCAGTATGCGAAGCATACTAGCCTTTATTTTAGTTGTTGAACCACTGTTTAGCCTGGTTAACTGCTGTTGCTTGGCTATATTTGGTTCGGCTAGACGAAGAAACAACTCATGCGTTACTCTGCTTCGCCTTCAAGAGTGGAACGTGACAGCGTTCCCGTCAACCCGCCAAGGGGTGTAAGACATTGGGCTACGGCGCAGCGACTACGCGCTCCGCATTGGACGCGGTGAGCGTCGAGCAACGCAGCGTTCGGCGCGGCAACGAAATGTGCGCCTGAGCAAGCGACGCACGCCTGAGCCTTAGAAACAGCTCGTTTCTAAGGCAACACCGCATTCACTAGAAGCGCTTTTGTACCGCTTTGAAGCATCGTACTCGTGGCTCAGTGGTAGCGTCTCCGTCTCACACTCCGGAGACCCTGGTTCGATTCCCACCCAGCCCATCTTGCAAGAGTTGAGCCAAAGCCACCTAGAAACAAGCGCAGCTGCTTATATACCGCCGCGAGCGACGGCGCGAGTTGGAGCCCCGTTTCTCCCCTGTCGTGACGTCACGGTGTCACGTGGTATTGAAGGCGACACCGCCGCGCCTGAGGAGCTGGGTTGAGCTCTAGTAATATGCTTCGCATAAAATGAAATTTGAACTGCGCGTCAGGGTGACATTTAGAAGATGGAGCATTGTGAGTACGCCCCACGGCAACGCAGCCTTTACAGTGCAACGCATTGAAGGAACAGGAGCACAGCGGACGCCGTGTTTGATTGCTAGTAACTCTGCTTTTGCTGAAGGCACTGAAGTACTCCTTGCGGCAAAGTATTCCTGAAATAGCCTATTTTCATTTCAAATGCCTTTCTCCAGATCTATAAAAAGTAGTTCAGGGCACTTTTAACACAAAGCTCTTTTTTGTATTCCGCCACAAAAGTAACTGGAACGCCCATATATTTTGCCCCCCACTTTGGGAAACAATATCTGAAGACTGATTTCATCTAGGGATTCATTTAAAGTGGATAAGCCTCGCAAACTACGCGTCTGCCCTACGCAAATTGGAACATTGATCGGGAAGGTAACTAATTAAGAAGTGACTTAGCGAACATTTTTTAATTAGTTGAACTTGTTCCTTTATTTCTCGTGCTGGAAATGTTCACCTGTTCGAATAATCCAGCCAAAGGGCAAGATTTTTGAAGTTCCCGAAATATTAAAAAGCATCCACCCGCATACGTATTCCTACATACTCAGTTGGTCAAGTTGATATGATGGTACATAACGACGGAAAACCGGTGTATAAAAACATGCATTGATATAAACACACATAGAAACAAATATAAATATTTGGCCCTCGAAAAGTGCGTGATGTACCTTAAAAATCGTTATGCATTCAACGGTAACAGTTATACTGCATTTGTGGATTGTATAAAAGTTGTTGCAGAACTCATCTCACGATGACTGTCGAAGGCATTTGGTTCAGCATTGAATCATAATGTAGTGACATAACATATAGCCACTGTCGAAACGAGTTATCTATCAAACGTGTAGTGCAGTGGGATTCCTCTTTCGCCTTCTCTTTGAACAGTCGGCGCGATCTAGCGCCACCGCCGCGAATCCTGCACGTGGCCTCCGAAATGCATGGCGCGCCGGGGGGTGTATAAGCTAAGAAACGCGCAATTCGACAGCCGGGCTCCCGTCTCTTCCTCCTTTCTGGACACGCTACTCCACCTAGTGGCACTGCCGAGAAGAGGGTGCGTGGCCTCCAAGACGAGAAGTGTGACACGCCGGCACTGCTAACGTTGAGAATTCTGCCTGCGCTTGCAGGACACTTTGTGAATCATACTCTCTGGCTCAAGTTCTTTAGATGTTCATTAAAGCAGGAAACATACCCAATGCATTGATGGTGCAGCTAGCTAAAGCATCGGCGTAAATGGCATTATTTGAAAAGTCGCACGTACCTAGGGCATTTGTGGTACAGCCTGCTAATGCGTCGGGTTGCCGTCTTTGAGGAACCCTTGCGAAGTGATTTTATTGCCTATCAGCATCGGCGAAATTTAATGGAGCTTTTACATCATTGCACCAAAGTAGGCGTCGAACAGGGTTTGGGTACGGGCTGTTTGGTGTTCCATTGCAAACTCGACTACATCGCGTAGAGCGACAAAAAGATTCAAAGAACGACCATGATAGCGCTTGTCATCGTCGCTCTTTAGGTCCTTTTGTCGATGTACGCGCGGCAGTCAAGTTTGCAATAGCTGTCACAGCTACTGGCCCATACCTAGGGACACAACTTGACATCAGAGAGGTTCATCGAACACTAGCACAGACCGAGTGGTACATACTCAGCGCTTCAAATCGGCGTCAAAGAGCTTCTGCGAACAGTGGTACCAACCGAGGCCCACATCTATAGTGGTCCATATCGGCGCGAAAGAGGTTCGTTGAAGAGCGGCATGCTTACACCATGTACGCCCAATGCTCAATTGAGAACCCTGTTACATGCACATGATCCCTATGAGCTATCTATTCGTCAACGGGCTGCCCGTGGCCAATAGTCGGGAAAACAGTTAGATACAATAATACATAGATTCCTACATACATACATAGCCCCTGCAAGAATATGTGATGTATCCTGAGAATGCGAATGGGGCATTTAAAGGATGAGCAATCAATGACGTATAGGTGAAGTTCTTTGGCGCGACGCTCATACAGAGTATTTGTAAGTTTATTAGCAAGGAAGGATACTTGGCGCCAGACGTTTCTTTTACGTAGAAACCGAGGTGTACGGTGGAATGTGCAGGGAACATGCTTCAATCTATTCTGCTGTCCTATGGCGAGGCACATAGAGCAACCTTCTATACGCATAAAGAAAAACCTATAAAGTAGTTCTATAGTTCTATAGTACTTCTATCGCCACCAAGGTGAAACCGCGGGTTCGTTCCACTCTTCCGTTTGGAACCCTACTAACGGACATATTTCTCTGACAATGAAGTGAAACATACAGAGGCGGATCTGGTGTACTTGTGTTATTACTTGTAATGGCCCCGCAGTGTTAGACAGCAATTACGGTTTATTGGAAAACACACTGCGTCAGCGTTGCTCCCTTATGCGACAGTTCCGTATTTGCAAAGCGCCGAAAGCAGGAGTCCCGTTTAACACCGACTGGTGTATCTCAGGTGTTATTCTATTGTACGCACGCTAGTAAACCAGATGTTTATGTTTTTCCCAAATTTAAAGTAACGCCGATAACACTTTGCAACTATATTCGGAGGCGTTGTTACTTGCACTCGCTTCGCCTCCGCATGTTTTCTTTTCAAAGGGAAGTTATTAGAGCTCAGGCAGACTTCTGATATCGCTAGGTAACGGAAAGCGTGTAATCGATCGACATAGTGGAACCGATTCGGCCCTCTACAGGCCAAGCTGGTGGCTGCTTTTATTGTGCTTGCCTTTCGCGGGTAGGGACTTTCGTACTTTTACTACCTGTCATTTAACCTCGGCAGCAAAGTGCCAGCATTAACTCGGTTTTCATCTAATGAATAGGCCTCGATACTGGCGGAAGAAGGCATGCTATATGGTAACACAAAAGTGAATGTCTAGAGCAAGGTAATTTTGCGACATTGCATACATTAAAGATATGTACAAACTAGCCTAAGACTCAGCATTATTCTAAAGCTCTTAAAGACAGATGTGGAACGCATGAACAATTCTGACTTTGCGGCTCTCGTGTGTTCCTGGAAGCTTGCGTATTGAGACGATCAAAATGCACCTTCACGTTCGCCAACAAGGAACACATCACAGCGCTTCTATACCTGTTTGTCGACTCCAAGACACACGATCGGCGACCGACGTAGCCAACGTGGTGCAAGAGAAACCTTACAGTTTGAGCTTCGATTTCTACGTCGCCGGGAGGCACATGGCTTAACGATGGTTCACGAGCTACCAAGGTGTTGCCGTGGGCAAGCGTGGGATCATTAGCAAAGAATTTAGTGGAAAGCGTTGTGGAGTGCCACTTGTCGCATGCGAACGTTCGCGGAATATTTCCCAGCTTTTAAATGCGGAAAACGTTCTACCCTAAATGGCAGTGTCAAAGCAGCTGTGGTTAAAGACTACGATTTGGTATATTAGTAAGCTTTCAGTGAAGTTACATGTTTAAATAAAGACCTGGAACGAGAAGCTGTTAGCTGTTCTAGGCTTGTCTGCAAGCAGGGCATCCCTCAGAAAAAAGATCTCTTGCATAGCTTTGCATACTTCACCGTGTTTTCGTACGTTAGTTTTGTTCATGAATTTCATTTATTGCACGCTTCAGCCAACATGAGAGTCCTGCGACTAGGCTAACATCCCCACTCCGGTGACTATCGGCAGCAGTGCCCTAGAATTAGGAAGGGCACACCGCAGGTCTTCAGAACATCAGCACACATTTGTTAAACAACTGTAATTTGATTGACGGGACCGTCATTACTATAGCAGTAGAATGACACCTATGAACAAAGCATTCGTACTGTTTTAACATTACATTAGCATAGTGCCTGTACGCCCACCTTCAGAAGCGAATAAGACAGTAGTGCTCCACTCAAACACCATGCTGCTCTCGCCCTTATATTTGCTAGTACCATTGCGATAGGCATCTGCATTGACCCAATAATTTTTCACTCTTGGAAATCGCGTGATCATATTGCTACGGAACAGTATTTGCGATCACAAAGAGGCGAGCAGGCTGAAGACGACGACGACGATTACAGGCTAGCGCGGACTGTTGCCTCTTGGCCAAGTGCGGCCTATTTCCTTGTAAATATACTTGTATATAGCTTTTCGTCTGCGTCTTTCTACGTAACATATCTGGTGGAGGTGGACGTTCTCTATTCCTCGTCAGGGAGCTTCACAGTGGACGGTAAATCGAGCCTTCCTTCATGGCTCCCGGCGACGACAACTCGACTCCGCCGGCTCCGACACCTGCTGCCACTTCGACGACCTACATCCCCCTCCCCGCTCCCCATGATCCTGGCGTATCTTCGGGCAAACATGAGGAAGCCGTCGAGGGCTTGATCAGCCTGTACAAAAGCGTCAGCCGCACTAACCGGTGGGACCGTACTATCACGCTCGCCAACGTAGTCTTTTACCTCGGTGGCTCACCTCGAGTTTGGTTTCGGACGCACGAAGATGAGCTCGCCAGTTGGGATTCACTTAAGTAAAAGCTCCGAAACTTGTTCGGCTACCCCTACAGTCACCAACTTGCCGCGCAGAAGGCGCTTTACGGCCGTGTGCAGACGTCAACAGAGCCCTACGTCACGTACATTCAGGATGTCTTGGCTCTGTACCGCAAAGTTGACACACACATCACTGAGTCAGACAAGGTTTCCCACATCTCAAAGGCATGGCCGATGACACCTTCAACTTGCTCGTTTTCAACAATGTGACGACGGTGGATGCAGTTATAAAAGAGTGCCGCCGCCTGGAACTCGCTAAAAGTCGACGTATCGACCAGCAGTTTTCCCGTCTGCCCAGCGCCCCAGCGACATCTTCCTGTGGCGACGCTCCTCGTCCCAACAACACTGGCATGTTACCAGAATCGTGCGGCGTGAGATTAAGGCCGCCTATCCGGCTGCCTTCGTCTCCAGCCCCTCCCACGCACCTGCAGTCTCGGTTTCCCTGATCCAGGGTTCGCAAACATGGGTCTTCACACCATCTGCTCGGCCTATCACCCTGATACCCACCCTGCTTCTTCGATTCCGCCCCGTCCCGCATCTTCCTACCCATCGCGTTCCCGCAACCCGTCTGAATGGCGCATTGGTGACGACAAGCCCATTTGTTTTCACTGCCATTGAATCGGGCATTTTCTCCGCGCTGTCGCAGTCGCTGGAGTTCCCCGGACCGGTCTACTTATACTGCCTACTCTCGCCCCCCAGGCGGCCTTTCTCGTCCCTATGCCGCCCGCTCCGATAATGCCGCCACAGCTTCTACGGCGCCGAACAGCCCCTATTCTCGTTCGCCTTCGCCCAACGACGACAAGCTCACTCCCCCCCAGCCCCTTTGCTCCTATTCGCCGACTCCCTTCGGACGCCGCTCCCAGCCGGAAAACTAGACCATGCGGCGCCTCGAGGTGACGCTGCATTGCTCCCTACGCCGCCAAATCCTCTACTCACGTTGGCCACTAATCTGAACCTTCTTGACGTGCAAGTTGACGGTGTTTCAGTATCTGCTCTTATAGACACTAGGGCGCATTTGTCGGTAATGGGCGCTGACTTTTGTCACCGGCTGAGGAAAATTATCGCGCCCACAACGACGCCTGTTGTCCGTTTCACCGATGGCGGAACAGCCCCCGTAATTGGTATTTGTGCCAATCGCGTCTCCTTCGCCAATTGCTCCACTGTCATGCTATTCACAGTCATCGCCCACTGTCCCCACGACATCATCATCGGCTTAGACTTCCTCTCCGCACATTCGGCTCTCATCGATTGTTCCGCCAGTAATATCCGCCTTGACCTGCCTGTTCTGGATCCCGCTGAACCCCACCCCACTGGCCTCAGTTCCGTCGACTTCGTTCGCTTGCCACCTTCGGCACTGACTTACGTTGACTTCGAGTCATCCCCACCAGTCCCCGACGGTCACTACATCGCGGTTCCTATGCAGGACGTCCTCCTTACACACTGGATCACAGTACCTCATACAGTTTTATCTATTACGGCGAATTGCGTCGGCCTGCAAGTGGTCAATTTTGGCTTGACTACACAAGTGCTGCCACGCAGCATGTCTCAAGCCCAGCTGCGCTCATTCGAGGATAACTCAGTAGCATCTATTGCAGTAGACGACAATTCAGCCGATCCTCCTCTACCATGGCAGTGGGCAACTTGTACCATCGCCCACTTACCATTACGCGCTTTGCTGGTTATGCTCACTGAAAGATCTTACAGGAAGACTTGGTCGCTGGGCCTTACGCCTCCAATAATAGTCGTACTCTGTCACCTAAAAATCTGGCTGACTACACAAGGGCTCTGACGGCCTGTCTCGCTACCCGGTAGACGAGCCTGACGACGCCGACAGTAGTACCGCCAAAGGCATTTTTTCTGTGTTTGCCTTCGCTAAAATCCCCGATGAGCAGTACCGAGACTTATCGCTGCGAGCACTTATCGACCGTCTGCGCTCTACACCTACCGATGCATCCGTCCGCCGATATGTCCTCCAGGGCGGCATTCTTTACCGAGGGGACTTCCTCCCTGACGGATCTGTTCTTGTCGTGCCAGGCCATATACGACAGACTGTGCTGTTTTAAATGCATGACACACCCACTGCAGGACATCTTGGGGTAACGCGCACGAACGACCGCGTCCGCCGCCGCTCCTATGGCCTAGTCTCGCTCGCTCCGTCCGATGCTATGTTGCTGCCTGCGATCCCTGCCAGCGTCGGAAAACACCTCAGGTGCTACCTACGGGTCATCTCCAGTCAATCACCGTCCGTGTGGAATCATTTTTTTTTCGTGTTGGATTGGCCTCCTCGGTCCTTTTCTCACGTCATCCTCTGGGAACAAATCGGAAGCCGTCGCAACTGATTACGTCACCCGATACGCTATCACGCGGGCTCTCCATACCAGTTGCGCCACTGACGTCGCGGACTTTCTCTTGCGTGACATTATCTTACTTCACTGTGCCGCGCTACAGGTGCTTACTGACCGTGGTCGTAATTTCCTCTCGAAAGTTATCGCCGACATTGCGCGTTCCTGCTCCATTCAACACAAGCTGTCTACCTCATACGATCCTCAAATCAATGGCCTGACAGAGCGGTTAAACCGTCCTCTTACCGATATGCTGCCCAAGTACGTTTCCAAGGACAACCACGACCGGGACATTGCCCTTCCTTACGCCACATTTGCATATAATTCTTCCCGGCATGACACCGCCAGATTTTCTCTGTTTTATCTATTGTACGGCCGCGAACCAACATTGCCCCTTGACACGGCACTTCCTACTGCTGCGATATCAACAAGCGAGTATGCGCGCGACGCCATCGCCCTCGCCGACCATGCACGCCAGCTTGTCCGTACTCGATTTACGGCCTCCCAAACCACTCAGCAGCGTCAGTACAACGCCCGCCACCATGACGTACAGTTTTCACCTGATGCGCTCGTGCTCCTGTGGTCGCCCTCTCGTCACGTCGGACTTTCAGAGAAGCTCCTCTCGCGATACATAGGGGGCTACCACGTGCTGCGCCAGGTGACGCCTGTGACGTACGAAATTGCTCCTGTCCGTTCAACCTTGTCCTGTACTCTGGAATCTAGTGATGTTGTGCACGTCAGTAGGCTCAAGGCCTACTACGTTGCTTCCGAGTCCGTCGTTTAGTCGCTCCGGGACGGCGTTGTTGCCGCCGGGGGTAGTGCTATGGAACAGTATTTGCGATGACAAAGAGGCAAGCAGAGTGAAGACAACGACGACGATTAGAGACTAGCGCGGGCTGTTGCCTCTTGGACAAGTGCGGCGTATTTCCTTGTAAATACACTTGTACAGAGCTTTTCGTCTGCGTCCTCCTACGTAATAATATCTTTACCGCATGTAGCCGCAATCGAAAAAGGCGCGGCAATGATATGCTACTTCAACTGGCAACAACAGCAAAACGCACCATCCGGCCACTTCATGTTTTGATAGTTGAAAGGGTTCCCGAAACATTAGTTTCTCAACATCATGGCGACACGACGAGCACATTTGGCGCACGTATATATAGCGAAGAGTGTAACGAGGAGAGCACCTTGGAAAGCCATGAAGAAGTGAGGAAGCGAGCTGTGGGAGACAGCATGGTGGAATACTGGTCGGGTGCTGTCGCGGGGATCCAGTTGGCTACGCTTAATACAATGAAGCATAGGCGAGTCGTCGTTCCTATATTTTGTACTCAGCGGCTCCGGTGGCGTTTCAAGCAAAACTGATGACCATGCTTACCTGCTTAGGTTTCTCTCATTACTAAAAAAAGACTCACGCTTGGCCGTATGGCGCAGATACGTTGCTGCGCGTCAGCGAGATGGCAAACTCTTCCGCATCACAACCATCCAACGAAGCCGCCATTCTTGGAGGGCCGGCACCATACATCATGTTGAGTACGGTGTATCCGCCTTGCCAAATGCATCCGATGGTAGCAGCTATTACAGCCGCCTAAATACAGAAATAAACAAAAGTAATCTAACATGCGCTCTTCACTACGGAAAGAGCCTACGCTCTAATGTTCTTCCCTGATGAAGTTCTGCATCGCCAAAGTCTCCTGAACTATAATACTTATGTAAGGGCTAATCATAAGAAGCCAACAAACACTGACATCTAGGGCAACGTAGGGCAAATTACTTGTGCCTAATAAATAAAATAAAGAAACGATACATTAATGGAAATGAAACTGGATGAAAGACAACTTGCCACAGGTGGGGATCATTTCCGTTAATTTATCATTTCTTCATCTCATTTATTCAGCACAACTAATTTCCTCTATGTTGCCGTTAGTGTTTGTTGTCTTCTTATGATTATGTGTAATAAAAATCAGGCCCTTCTGTTAACCCCCCTTCTTCTCGTTAATATAAGGCCTGTAACATATGATAATTTCCTGGTGTTGCGCAATATTTGTCGATATCGCCACTGAGTCTTTCTTTCTTTTACGAGGTTGTGCTTACAGTGGTAGGCTTAAGTGCACAATCACTTTCGTTCTGAAAGAGCACCAAACAACACTTCGAAAGAGGAATAATTTACGTAGTATTTCATTAGGAAAGAAAAAGCAGCGCGTCCATTTGCGTGTAGTGAGATAAAAATTGTGTTCACATTGTCCAAAGTGGACACACACAATAATATGAATGCACAGGCGTCGAAAGTACTTGAAGTGTATGCAGCGCCTAACATCACTAACTATATATTTGCATCTTTCTATTAGAGACCATGCTCATAAATTCTCCTAACTTTTATGTTGGTCTAATTCCAAAATAGGCATCGATATCACCAATGCATTCGTGCTGACCATCCGAAAGTCTTCACGCAATCTTCATGTGAGTGTTCGTCGCCATTTTGTTATAGGGAAAATTTGTGTGCACACGTATTTATACTGCCTTTTAAAAAAAGTTGATAAGGTACCCACGTGCAGCTTCTACTGCGATGCCTGTGCACATGGCGCGACGGGGACTCCGATCCTATTAGTGTCAACTTCTAACAGCCTAGAAATACTCGACTAAAAAGCAGCCGGTGCGGTGTGACCCAATACAAATTCTGCTACCAGTTTTACTTATGCCAACGCCATCCCATGACCGAAATTTGCCTCAATGTAGGTAGGCATTGCTGATAGGGAGGAATTTTCCTCCGATCTCAAATTCACGCCGCATGTCCATGACTGTAGTGGTAGGAAAGGAGAAGGGGTGCTCATCACCATTAGAAATGCCTTGCCATCTTCGCTCATTAGTGAGGATGATAACATAGAGAAACTAGTTTTTGGCATTTGCTACCTGATAGAGAACCACCTCCTCGAGATAACCTTTTCCACAGCCTAACTTACATTAAACGACAGATTGACAGCTGACCATCTCAGGTTTTTGGAGACACTGATTACCCAAAAAAACTTATTCTTGCTTCCTGTAAAGAAGAGTTCACCGTCAGATGAGGCAAAGAAATTCCAATACTTGGTGGAGAACTTTAACCTCCACCATAGCGTCACTTGCAACAAAAGAGGCGCATTACCCTTGATCATAGCCGCTTCAGTCACGTCGTACACGTTTGTGGACGCAACTTAATTTTGCCATTATTGTGCAGTGATTGCAAGGAATAGACAAGGAACATTAAGCTTTTAGTCAATTTAACATTCTGCATTCTTCAAGTACAGCCATTTAACTTCTGAGTGAAATGTGTCGCTTCAGATGACCGCTTTGGTGAATGCACTACCTTGTTTGAAGGAACGTTTGAAGTGGGGCGTTTCTGTAGTAATTGCAAAAGATATCGCTTTCCCCTTGTTGCAACACTTGCACCCAATAATTAACCTGTGCATGTAAGTCGTGCGGCTGATTCAATATTTTCAATGAAGAAACGTACATGACTGATTGTACAATAATTGAATATTTAATTACTACGTAATTATGATGGGTCTCTATAGAATTCAGAGAGTCATTCTCATTCCCCCTTAACTTGCTTTATATGGAGTATCCAGCTCCTTGGCATAAAATTATGCAAATTTAAAACATTTATTGACAGTCGATCGTAATTTGTGACTGAAGCAGTTATTCGAACATCCGCACCTGAAGCCAACACAGAAATTAACACGTTACCGGGCTTAAGTGACCATACTATGTTGCACGTATCCATCTTACTCCCGATAAAGAAGCGCTCACCTGAAAGCAAACTGAAGGTGGACTACAAAAGGGGAAATTACGAGGCTATTAACAATTAACATGCAGTTTTTCTCGAGCAGTTCGGCAAGCGGTATCCGACGCACCTTGTGAACATTAACTGGGAATTATACAAGAATTTAGTACTGAATCTATAAAACAAGAACATTCCGGCAATGATAATGAGGCATGATGCTTACAACCCCTGTTTTTCCTAACACCTGGATGAGTGTGAAAGTTTACCTTAAGAAAATAAGGGACGCCAAAGACAAGTTTCTTTCGTCCGATCTTGTCTCAAGACTGAAACCAACCCTAAAAGATTCCGCAGCGAACTCTCCGCTAAATCAGGAGCTAACACTATTGAACTCACTAACGCCGATGGTAACGCAGTAAAAAGTGAACACTGTGTGAAATTTCTTTACAATTTCTTTTCATCAATGTTTTTTACTGTTCCAGCCTGCTCTAATGAATCCACTCTCCACTACCTAGGGATAAAAAATCTTCAAGTCATCTTCACTGAGAAAGGTACTCATAAGCTAATTAACAGTCTTAGCTATCTTTGTCTGCAGGATGCGATCACATTAAAAGTAAGCTCCTGAAGAACATTATTTTGGCATCATTTCAGATATAGGGCTTAATATTCTAATAAGCAGTAAACCAAGAAGTGGGAAAAAAGCAGGAATCATTCCCTTTTTCAACGTAGGAGACAGCGCCTACGTATCTAACTATCGCCTGATTTTTCTATTGAGCATACCATCAAAGCTATTGGAATACATTATAGCATGTAGTCTAGAGATCAACGTTGAATCAACTAACTTCTACCCACGCAAACACGGATTTAGAAACTTATTTTATCATGTGCAGGTGAGCTCGCCAAATTTACTGATGATCTCCTGTAGTATACATGCATTTTCACCTACAAGTAGAAGCAACTTTTTAGACTTCTTAGGGGCGTTTGACCGCGTCATACATTGCGTACTACTTTATCAACTCTCTCACCATGGCTTACTTCGAAATCTAATTTTATGGTTTGGAGACTTTATGAAGGGGCGAAAGCATTTCACCTAAGGTAATAATCATTGTGCTGCGCTAACTCCTCTAACATCATGTGTTCCCAACCCAGATGGACTACCAGCACTGTAAATATATATCATTGATCTGTCGGCTAACATGAGCACGGAACTGCGACTCTTCGCAGACGATCGCGTCATTTATAGCCCAATTAGTTCAACCAAAAACACCTTGCAACAGCAATATAATCTGAACACTATTGCCGATTGGTGTGACGTATGGCACTTGCCTGTCAATCTCACCAAATGCAAATCAATGACGTTTGCTAGCCAGCACACCATCACTGCAAGCCCCTACAAGATAGGTACTGTCGAAATTGAAGCCACATCATGGTGCAAATACCTTGTGTTCCCATGACATCGTCGCTAACAATAATAACCGACACCAAAACTTCAATGCTTCTCGAACACCATGTAAACTACAGCGAAGCCACAGTGCTACATTTCCTGATCTAAAAATTTTTATATCTAACATTCGTCTGCCCCGCACTAGAATTCACGTCGTCAATTTGGCATCCATCACAGGACTATCTAGTACACTACTACTAGCGCTCACTCATGTTTTTGTTTCGGCTTACCTCGTTGATTATCGCGCAGTATGTTACTTCTGAAATTGTCGGTCTTTTTTATTTCTTACAGAATATTTTACCTTACGCCATGCCATGACCTTGTACGGTTCAAAACTTGCTGAGAGCTCCCGCATTTCTTAGTCCAATGTTTTGAACAATGACCATTCATTCCACGGCAACGCCATATCAAAATTTTATCTTGAACGCTAAGTCATCAAAAGCAACAGGCGGCGTCAAAAGCTTATGTACCATGGAATACGACGAGAAAACATTGGATTTTCGAGCCCTATTTTAACGTAACAAGTACAACCCGAAAGTCCACAACAATGCCACACAGCTGAGTCACATGGGACATGTTCCATTAAGCTACCACAGTTCACCCACGTTCGCAAGATGACATATAGCTACAAAGGCCGTTTCAGTGATATATATATATATATATATATATATATCTCGACAAGAAAGTGTGGATTTCGACACCACATAAACTAAAACCATGTTGAACAGACCTTCATTACGCACCTTGGTGTCAACACAGGGAAACACCAGACCTAGCATTGAAAGGCTTACGAACGGCGCGGTTATGCAATTCTGGAGCACCATCAACACCTGCAAGAGTACATGTTTACACGTTTATGTATATTGTTCCGCACAAGCAATTGTTGCAGAGCAAATGTCATGCATTTAGCCGTACTTCGCGCTGCCTGTTGAACAACAAGTACCACGCACACAAGCGTCCTACAGTAGTAAATAACTAACACAGCGACAACGCGAAATCCTGCTATTCTTGTGTCACATAAAACACATTCACAATACATCAGTGATAACCTGACTCTATTGGCTTGCCCCCTCTGTGGGACTGCAGTGTGAGTGCTAGCGAGTATATACCATGCGGGAGACGAAACAATCGGTGTGCGCAGAGCATTGACATAGCTCCACTCGAAAGAAAATACACAGCGGTCTGTATTTCGAAGTCATGTGGGGTGCATTACCGATGTTGTGCAACCCACGTTATGTGTTGGCGCGGCGCTGTGGTCCTGCTGCGCGAGCAGCGCAGATTTTGTCGCTCGTGCAGCCCGTGGACAACCGTGCTATCAAGCCAGGTTTTGGTCGTGCTCTGTGCTTAAACATTCCTACCGAGTAATGTGTTTGACTGCATGGGCAAATTATGAAGCGTAAAATTTGAAAATGATGCGGCAAAACTCATCTCACGATGGCTGTCAACGATAATACGTTGGCATTGGATTAATACAGCGTCACAGCGCATGGCCACCGTCAAAACTAATTGTCTATGAGGGATGTGCTGCAGCGGGACCCCTCTTTCGCGCTTCCCCGATAGCAATCAGCGCCATCTAGCGCCGCTAACGCAACGCTTGCACGTGACCTCGGGCACGCAAGCCACTTCGGGCCTTTTGCGACCCTTTATGCCTCAACACACCATCTCTGAGTACGAATGAAGTATTATTCATATTATTAACGCTTAGAAAACCATTCTTAATTCCTAATAGTACCTAATTCCTAATAATAATTCAGAATTCCTAATAATAGTTCCTAATTCGCTCGCTGGCTGTTCGCTCTTGAATAGATTCTCCGCCTGTTTTACCGCGATCAGTGCACCGTAAGTTCTGCTTCTGCGGCACAGGTTTCTCGTTTTGTTATCGGCCACAGCATGAGGATTTCGATGGGCTGAAATGCCGTAAGATTCTTGTACTGAGGCGCAGGTTACAGGGCAGCGAAGTCCTCGGTTAGCTCAAAGGTGAGGAAGCAGTTTTATTAGCCTTAGTTGCACTGACTCACGGACGCTCTCTCTCTCCTCCGCTTCCTCCTCCACGTACTTCATTAGAAGACACGTAGATATAAGGTCAATACCGAGCGCCACAATGGCGCTTTTTTCTTGTTTGGAAACACCATCAACTCCCAAGTATCAAGAGCGTGTGCTTTTCTGCTACGCGCCGCTGATGCCACGTGCGCAGTGCAAAACACGCCATGCGAGGTATAATGAGTTCATGCGCAAAACATGCAAATTAGGCAAAACGAAGGGGTGAGCAACTGGATGAAAAAAAATAAATTTGGAGGACGCTTAAGCTTCGCTTTAAGAGTGGAACGCGATAGCATTCAAAGATCCCTAAGTGCGTCGCATGCTTCCCTGCAACTGCATCGTATGTAGCCGTTATGCTTACAGAGAAACACTCGCGGCAAATGCTATGCATGACGGCGCTTTTTCTGATAGAACGATGCGGCGTAGCCGAGCGCCATCTGGAAGTGTTTCAAGAAGCGGGCGCGCGGCACTTCGTGGACTGCGAGATAGTTACGTGTCGGCGTGCACAAATGGCGGACGCCGTCTCCGGTCTATGAATTGTAGAAATACTAGATAAGGGCTTTGAGTTCTCGCGTAACCGAATTACGTTTTCTCGTATACTCAAATTACAGTCCGGTGGCTATTATGCCTGTAGGGTTTGTGCAATTTGTACTCTACGATTTTTCCACGTATTCCAGCTTGAGAAAGTCAATTAGTTCAGTCAATTCTTTGTCTCACATGGAAGATATAGGTATGTGTTGTTGCTCGAAAATCACTTTCCCGAGACACCGGACGCGGGGCGTGGACGCTGAGACCGGATTTTCTGCGACACGGGCTCTTTAACGCTACCGCGTTAAAATTTGTTAGTATATGCATTGTAACTGAGGCGTATCGCATATGGGTGAATCTATAGCTTCTGCGCTGTGGACGCGACGTATATGACCCTGCTGGTCTCATAATCTGTGGCAATAAGACAATAAGAGTACGGAAAGGAGCACGCGAGTCTTTGAATAATCAGACGTGGTTTACGGGACGTTCGAAAACACGAAGTGCTCACCACAGTGGCGTAGTGGATTTGGCGTTGTGCTAGTAAACCCGAGTGCGCGGGCTCAAATCCCGACAACGGCAGCCGCATTGCGATGAGGGGAAGTGAAAAAGCGCGTGTGTGCCGGTCTATGGGTGCACGTTAAGCAAGCCACGCTGATCAAAACTATTCCGGAGTCCCCCATTACGGCAATCCTCATAATCACGTCCTTGTTTTGTCACGTCATACACCATAATTAAGAAAATTAAGAACACGACGTCGCCGAAACTAATGCGGAGCCTTCCACTCCGTCGCCTATCTTTCCCCGTGAATTGCTTTGAGAGCATAGCATTGTTTTTCTGCGATATGTGATGTCACAAACACGCTGCTGCGTTTCTTGAGATGAACCTATATGGCCGCTTATGACATACCATAGCATAGGAATTCGTGCCCACCTTAGTTAGCCTTCGCTGCGTTTCTCGTATCACTTCTCGCTCTATTTCACTTTTACGGCATCTTCGGGTGCACATTTCAAAGCGTCCCAGAGGTACGCGCTGTTCATTATGTCCCAGCTACGTGCTGTGAGTGTGCCAGAGGTACGCAATTTCACTTTAGTCATCTTGTTCGGGTGGACAAAAACGAGGCACCCCGACTACATATGGTTCATGCTCACATTTTGCTCAATTCGGAGTTGGAGCACCCAGAAATGCTTAAACCAACAACATCGATGCAACTGCAACATCCGGCCTCTTTCTGGACACCTTAGGAGAGTTAACGCGGGTTCACAATTGTGATTTCGTGCTTTGTGTACCTCATGATTCAAAGTGAGTGGCCCCTTGAGACATTGCGTGGAGTTGAGAGACATGCAACGAAAGTATCTTATCCAAGCGCTGAAAAGTTGGTGTGCTGGATCGGCCACCCGGAGAGACCACTACACACAATGATCTAAAATATATATATATATATATATATATATATATATATATATATATATATATATATATATATATATATATATATGTTTTAAGGAAGATAACCAACGTGAGCGTAGACTGAGCAACATCGGCAACATCAAGCGCGCGGCAGAGGCTTGAGCTAGGACACTGTGGCCGGTGCATTCTAGAACCAGCTGCCGTTACGAACTTCAATAAATTTTTTTATAAAGTGGTGGAGCCGTGCGACGTGACGTTCTACTGTACCATCCTGGAACTCGATTCTCGGACGCTACGCTCTGTCATGCCGGACGCCGACCAGCAGACTCTTTAATCGCCCCCTGTCCCTTGCGCTGGCACCATTCGACAGCAGGAACCTCCCATCTTCAGTGGAACCGGCGACAAAGATGTTGAAGAGTGGCTGTCGTTCTAAAAACTGGTGAGCGTTCACAACAAATGGAATGACTCGGACAGACTACTTCGCGGGCGTGGCCAGCCTGGTTCAGAAATCATGAGAGGGAATCCGAACGCGGTCGGCGTTCAAGACATCGATTAGAGAAGTATTTTACCGTCCCGCCGTCAGGAAACTCCGAGCAGAGCAGCGTTTGCGTACACGCGCACAGGACACGAGTGAGATGTTCACCAGCTATATAGAAGACGTTCTCGATTTGTGCAGGCGCGGGCACGCTGCCATGACGGAAGCGGGAAAGATCAAGCACGTCATGAAGGGAATCGATGATGAAGCGTTCCAGATGCGTTCCAGCCGAGGTTCTGAGCTTGTGCCAGAGCTATGATGAATTACGTAAGCATGGAGCTCTGACAAGGGGACATCCCACACCAAGTGCGGCACCACTCCGCAGCCTGACCTTCAGCCCCGAACAAGCCTCCCTGATAAGCCAAATCAAGGATCTTTTAGAGCGCAGCTCTTTGGCGTCCGTTCCTGGGTTTCGCGTCGTCGTCGGCGTTGTCGTCGGCCTCGTAACCAGCCCGCCCCCCTTTCATCCCCCCAGCGCTAGCAGCGACCGACTGATACCGCTGGATGCCGCTGACGCCGCTAGAGAGTCAAGATAACGTGACTGCATAGAACACCGTCGCCGCCATGCAGAAAGAGGAGGAAAGGGTCCCCCCCCCTGTTCTTGTGTGGCAGATAGGGTGCTCTTCAGTTGCCGACGCGCCGGTTATTTCACGTAGGCCCCGGCACGTCGACGAATACGTGACCACCTTCCCACGGCTAGACCTGGTTCTTAGCGCTGCGGAAGCGAGGGTATCATATTGTTTGTGTCGGCATCGGCGGCGTTGTCCCTGAAACCAACTCCGCAGCTGGGGTTGACTCACTATCGGCGTCAGCGGCATCAGTCAGTCGCTGCTATCTCTTCCCTCCTCCCTTTATCGTTGTTGCGTTTCGCCTGCGACGCGCGGTTTTGCCGGCGCGACTGCGGCGGGGCGGCAGACATTTTGGCCCGTTCGGCGTCGCCGCAACGCTCCCCGCCAGGCGTTTCCAGGCGTTTCCAGGCATGTTCCGATGCCACGTGTCTTCATGTGCGTGTGTGAGTGTATGTGCCATTGTGCCCGAACGGCGGCGATGCGACAGCAGGGGGTCACCCTCTCCTTCCAGTCATTGTGCCCGACCGGCGGCGCTACGACAGTGTGCGTCACCATTAGCCCATTGTACAATCACGTGCTCGTCTATTGAGGGGTTCCTTCTTGCCCTCAACTGCGAGAGTATAAAAACAGCTGCCCCCGGACGCCAAAAAGAGGGCTCCGATTTCTTCTGTTGAGTAAAGTGCTCTCCCGTCTCTCTACTTCGGTCAACCTGACCGCCAACTCTTTGCGATGTTAAAATAAACAAGTTGTTTTGTTGTTACCAGTCGACTCATGCTTTGCCGGGACCTTCGGATGCTTCCAGTTGTACCCCAGGCCGCCAGGCCAACGCTACCCTTGGGGCTTGCGACCCAGGTACAACCACGGGCGTCAGCGCCGAGTTCCCAACAACCGATGCCATCGGTGGGATCCAAACAACTGTCTGCCAGCGGTGAGATCGCGACAACGGAGGCCAGCATCGAAGATATGCAGTTGACTGTATGCTGAGCAGCTCAACGACGATCCGGGAGCAGTGCAACGAGCCCTGTGTGATGACTGGTTGCCTGCAGCGGAACGACTGCGCTGGACTCTTGGCTGCGAGGTTTGGTGAGTGCGGGACTTTCTTCTTCTGAGCTTTGCCAGGCTTTTGTTAGTGTCAGAAACAGAGCTGGTAATTCTGGTTGTCGTTGCTGCCGGGTTAGTTTGCGGCAAGACAATAGTAAGCAGTAGAGAAAGCAGCATTCAGAGCAGCCATGGATTTGAAGTCGTTGCGCAAACCGAAATTGTTGGAGCTTGCAAGAGAGTTGGGTCTGGATGTCTCAGACAAACTAAGAAAACCTGAACTGCTAAAGGCTATTCTTGAGTTAGAGGCTGAGGATGACGAGCTGTCGGAATGCCTTGAGACCATTGAGGAGAGGGAGACTGCAAAAAGACAGGAGCGCGAACTTAAAGAGCAAAAAGAAAAAGAAGAGCGTGAACGTAAAGAACAGAAAGAAAAAGAAGAGCGTGAACGTAAAGAACAGAAAGAGCGAGAGCAACAAGAGAAAAAAGAAGAGCGCGACCGTCAACACGCGTTGGAAATGAAGCGTCTCGAGATAGAGATGGAACGCGCTCGTAATGGAAGTCAGGCACACGGTGCAGGAGAACGCGTATTGTTCAAAATGACTGACCTGATGCGGCCGTTTAAGCTTGGAGAGGACATTGGTTTGTTCCTGGTTAACTTTGAGCGAACGTGCGAGAAGCAGGGGTTCTCTCGGGAAACGTGGCCACAGCGCTTGCTCACTTTGTTACCCGGCGAGGCGGCCGACGTAGTCGCTCGCTTGGATAGAGAGGAGGCAGAGGATTTCGACAAAGTAAAATCGAGTCTGCTAAAAAAGTACCGGCTGTCTGCGGAGGCGTTCCGTCGGAAGTTTCGGGAAAATGAGAAAGGCAGAAGTGAGTCATATACAGAGTTTGCGTATAGGCTTATGTCAAACATGCAGGAGTGGCTCAAAGAAGAGAAAGCGTTTGGTGACCACGATAAAGTTCTGCAGTGCTTCGGGCTAGAACAGTTTTATAGTCGGTTACCGGAGAACGTGCGATACTGGGTCTTGGATAGGCCAGACGTTTGTACTGTGGCTAAAGCCGCTGAGCTAGCCGAGGAGTTTGTGAGGCGTCGGGCTCGCGGAGCTAAGGACGGTCAAAAGGGTGAATTTGGCTCGAAGTTTGAGAGGCCGAAGTTCACACCCATGAGAGCAAAGGGGAACACGCGTAGTGCGGATGCGAGTGGAAGCAGTGCGACCGAACCTAAGGAGACGGCGGCAGCCGAAGCCGAACGCAGAAAGCGGTTCGAGATGAGGCAAGCGCGCGTTTGTTGTACGTGCCAGAAGCCGGGTCACTTTTCGGCGCAGTGTCCGCAAACAACACCAAAAGTTGTGTTTTTTTCAATAGGCAGCACTGACGAGAACATGAAGCTTCTCGAGCCTTACATGCGAGACCTCCTCGTGAACGGGAAAGAGTGCCGAGTGCTTCGCGATTCCGCAGCTACGATGGATGTAGTTCACCCGTCTTACGTAGAACCCCATATGTTCACGGGCGAGTGCGCGTGGATCAATCAAGCCGTGGAAGCTCATAGCGTGTGTCTGCCGGTAGCAAAAGTGCTTATTGAAGGACCTTTCGGAGCGCTTGAGACGGAGGCGGCAGTGTCATCTATGCTGCCGCCCCAGTACCCGTACCTATTTTCAAACAGGTCCGATCACCTCCTGCGCGAGAAGGGGCTTTTGTTTGGTGAAGCTAGTGTTCAGGCCTTAACCAGATCGAAGGTTCGGGAGCTCGCTGCAAAGGCGGTAGTTGCGGGGCCGACGTTATCAAACAACGAAAAAGGGTCAGAGGCGCAGCAAGCTGATATTCAGAGCACGCCCGAACTGAATAAACTTGAGTCTGTAACGTTAAAGGCACCAGATACCGGAGAGGAAAATCCCGATGCGGGAAAGTTAGAAGAGCTATCTACTGATTTGCTCATCGCGCCTACGTCAGACGGACTTAATAGGTTGCTAAAAGTCAGCCGGTCGGCTTTGATAGCCGAGCAAAAAAAGGATGGCAGCCTGGAAAACGTGCGCTGCAATGTCAAAGAAGGTATCGCCAGGAAAACTGCGCGTTTTGTGGAAAGAGGTGGAGTCCTGTACCGGAAGTATCTAGACCGCCGAGGAGTGGAGTTCGATCAGCTGATCGTGCCTCAATGCTATCGTCAGGATCTGTTGCGCTTGTCACACGGGGGTTCGTGGTCCGGACACCTAGGAGTTAAGAAAACTAAGGACCGTCTCTTGCAAGAGTACTATTGGCCAGGGTGTTTTCGGGACGCAGACCACTTCGTGAGGTCATGTGACACCTGTCAGCGGGTGGGCAAACCAGGGGACAAATCGAGGGCGCCGTTGAAATTGGTACCTATCATTACGGAGCCTTTTAGACGGCTCGTTATTGATACAGTGGGACCTCTGCCGGTAACAGCCACGGGGTACAGACACATTTTGACTGTGATCTGCCCAGCGACAAAGTTCCCTGAAGCAGTGCCGCTTAAAGAACTCAGCTCAGTTGAGATAGTCAATGCACTACTGTCCATATTTGCGCGAGTTGGTTTTCCTGCGGAAATCCAATCAGATCAGGGCACAGTGTTTACTAGCGCTTTGACGACAACTTTTCTCGAAAGGTGTGGGGTAAAGCTGCTACACAGCTCAGTGTACCACCCACAGTCGAATTCCGTTGAGAAGCTCCACTCCGTCATGAAGCGCGTGTTGAGAGCGTTGTGTTTTGAACATCGAACTGACTGGGAGCTGTGTCTGCCTGGGGTGATGTTTGCTTTAAGGACCGCGCCGCATGCGGCTACGGGGTTTTCGCCAGCTGAACTGGTGTACGGTCGCTCGCTTCGATCTCCGCTTCGCATGCTTCGAGAATCGTGGGAAGGTAGGGGCGACGACCCAGTCGTGGTGGAGTACGTACTTAAGCTCCTCGAACGCTTAAGAAGGGCACAGGAGTTGTCAGGTGAAGCAATGACAAAGGCCCAGCAGGGGGCCAAGGTTTATTATGATCGGACAGCCAGGGCCCGTCGTTTTGAGGTGGGCGATGAGGTCATGATATTGCGCACATCGCTAAACAACAAACTAGACGTGCAGTGGGAGGGCCCAGCACGAATTGTTCAGAAACTGTCGGACGTTAACTACGTGGTAAGTCTGCCAGGAAAGCGGAAAGCACAGCAAGTTTACCACTGTAATCTGCTCAAACCTTATAGACAAAGGGAAGCAGTGGTGTGCATGATGGTAAACGTTCCTGAAGAGCTTCCGGTCGAGCTTCCGGGACTAGGCTCAGTGACGAACAGGGAAGACACCGGTCAAGTCATTAGTGACCTTATCAGTAAAGCACCGCTGTCGCCCGAGCAGAAAACCGAACTACACCAGCTATTACAAGAGTTTCAAGGTCTGTTCTCTGAGAGGCCTGGTAGGACTTCTGTACTTACTCATGATATAGAACTTACCTCCCCAGAGCCAGTACGATCCAAGGCGTATCGAGTGTCACCCCGCCAGAGCGATATTATGGAGGCTGAGGTAAAGAAAATGCTACAGCTCGGTGTTATTGAGGCAGGTGAGAGTGATTATACCTCCCCTTTGATTTTAGTTGAGGTACCGGGCAAGGAACCTCGTCCTTGCGTCGACTACCGCAGGCTTAATTCCATCACTAAGGATCAAATTTATCCGATCCCTAACATCGAGGAGCGCCTTGAGAAAGTTAGTAGCGCTCAGTTTATTTCCACCCTAGATCTTGTCAGGGGTTATTGGCAGGTTCCACTTACAGAAGAGGCTAGTAGGTATGCGGCGTTCATTTCACCAATGGGAACATTCCGTCCTAAAGTGTTGAGTTTTGGTTTGAAGAACGCGCCATACTGTTTTTCAAGCCTCATGGATAAAGTGTTGCGGGGACAGCAAGAATTCGCTTTACCGTATCTAGACGACGTAGCGATATTCTCCGCATCCTGGTCTGAGCATATGGCACACTTGCGGGCAGTGCTAACCCGCCTGCGCGAAGCGGGCTTGACAGTCAAGGCTCCTAAGTGCCAGTTAGCACAGGCCGAGGTTGTCTACCTCGGTCACGTGATTGGTCAGGGTCGTCGCCGCCCCTCTGAAATAAAAGTGGCCGCTGTGCGAGACTTTCCGCAACCGCGTACGAAGACCGATATTCGGTCGTTCTTAGGTGTCGCCGGCTACTATCAGAGGTACATTCCCAGGTACTCTGATATCGCGGCTCCCCTGACGGATGCTCTAAGAAAAACAGAGCCTCAAACAGTCGTCTGGGACGAGACAAAGGAAAGAGCTTTTAGCGCCCTAAAGAGTGCCCTAACAAACCAGCCTGTGCTACGATCGCCAGACTATACAAAAGGGTTCATTGTTCAGTGCGATGCTAGTGAGCGAGGCATGGGCGTTGTACTGTGCCAACGGGAAAAGGGAGAAGCAGAACACCCCGTCCTGTATGCTAGTCGTAAGCTGACCAGTCGTGAGCAGGCGTATAGCGCCACCGAGAAAGAGTGTGCATGTCTCGTGTGGGCCGTTCAGAAATTGTCATGCTATCTAGCCGGCTCGAGGTTTATCATTGAGACGGATCACTGCCCTCTCCAATGGCTGCAGACCATCTCTCCCAAAAATGGCCGCCTCCTGCGCTGGAGCCTCGCTTTACAACAATATTCCTTTGAGGTGCGTTACAAAAAGGGGAGTCTCAACGGTAACGCCGATGGCTTAAGTCGAAGCCCCTAACGTAGGAATCAGCCTCAAAATTGTTTGTTACTGATGTTTTTCTTCCTGAGGCAGGATTTTTTTTAACATATTGCTTTTGTTTAGTGTTTCAAAGTGATGATATGCTTTCTAGTGCAATTTTCCAATTTGTGGACGCGTTCTGAGTGATGCTAGACTACTGTAAGGAACTAGGCAGTGGTATAAAAAGGGGAAAGAGCCTGGCAGGGCTTAGTGAGGGTTGTGCCGTGCTTGCTGACTGAGCGGTTGAGTTTCAGCGTAGTTCTAACGCTTGCCGGGAACGAGAACAAAAATGTGAACTCTCCCGAAGTCACTTTGCAGTGTCCCGTGCGAACCTGAACGAGAGAACGAGGCCTTCTCTGTGCGCTGCGCTCAAGAAACGTCGAGGGACGCCCGACTTCGGTTATGAGCATCATCGAGCGACATCCCTCCGGACAGCGGATGCAGTCCCCTGTCCATCGGGATCTCCTTCCCCCGGCGGGGCGGTCTGTTGCGTTTCGCCTGCGACGCGCGGTTTTGCCGGCGCGACTGCGGCGGGGCGGCAGACATTTTGGCCCGTTCGGCGTCGCCGCAACGCTCCCCGCCAGGCGTTTCCAGGCGTTTCCAGGCATGTTCCGATGCCACGTGTCTTCATGTGCGTGTGTGAGTGTATGTGCCATTGTGCCCGAACGGCGGCGATGCGACAGCAGGGGGTCACCCTCTCCTTCCAGTCATTGTGCCCGACCGGCGGCGCTACGACAGTGTGCGTCACCATTAGCCCATTGTACAATCACGTGCTCGTCTATTGAGGGGTTCCTTCTTGCCCTCAACTGCGAGAGTATAAAAACAGCTGCCCCCGGACGCCAAAAAGAGGGCTCCGATTTCTTCTGTTGAGTAAAGTGCTCTCCCGTCTCTCTACTTCGGTCAACCTGACCGCCAACTCTTTGCGATGTTAAAATAAACAAGTTGTTTTGTTGTTACCAGTCGACTCATGCTTTGCCGGGACCTTCGGATGCTTCCAGTTGTACCCCAGGCCGCCAGGCCAACGCTACCCTTGGGGCTTGCGACCCAGGTACAACCACGGGCGTCAGCGCCGAGTTCCCAACAACCGATGCCATCGGTGGGATCCAAACATCGTGTTGTCCGCTTGCTGCGCGCGCTTCTGCCCCCATCGTTTGCCGCTGGGTGTACACGCCGCCCCCCTCCCCCCTCTTCCTGCGAGTCTCCGGTTGTCAAAGCGCCGGCTCGAACTTAATTCCTTTCTTCGCTCCTCCTCCAATGCAACCCCTGTGCGGTGGCAATCAGAGAGCCAGATCGGTGGCGGCGGATCTGTATATGTGCACCGCCCGAGCCGAAATTGCCGCTGCCGTTCGCCCTGTGCGGTGGCAATCAGAGAGCCAGATCGGTGGCGGCGGATCTGTATATGTGCACCGCCCGAGCCGAAATTGCCGCTGCCGTTCGCCACTGCGAAATTATCTGCCAGTTCTTTCTGAGCCATGAGCGAGACGACCGATGGAAGTCCTCCGTCTGCTGCTGCTGCTGCTGCTAAACGAGCTGCCAGAGCAGAGGCCCAGCGCCGTCGCCGTCAGAATCCAGAGGTGCGTGCCGCCGAAGCAGAAGCTTACCTAGTGGAGTCTTTGTTAAAGGAATACGTGTGAAAAATAAAAAAAAATTCTGTGATAGCGCATACATGTGTTGCTCGATTTCTTTGCCTCAATCTATCGAAAAGGTGAAACAGCTTATTTGCTGCGCTCAAATTTCGCATTAGGAAGTAACGTAATCGTCGGTAATTTTTTCCTTCTTCCCTTCTCTCCCTCTCTCGTCCACGAAGAAGTCATACGACAGCCATCGCTGGTGTCCGTCACTCAGGAGTCTGCCAGCACTTTTTCGTGTCAGCTCCGTAACGTGATCCATGAAGAGGTCGCGGAAGCGCTGCCGGCTGTTCACCAGCAGGATACCGGGGCTACACCGGTCACTCATGCTGCGGTTGCTGCAATGGCCCATCGCAGTATGCCAGTACGTCGCTTCAAGTAGCCTGTGCACCGCCCTCCCATTCCCGTCTTCTGGGTATCCAGTGCCGTCGCTAACCCGTGGCGTACGCCGAACAATGGTCCTATATGCTTTGCACGTTGGCATCCAGGTCATGTCGCAAGGCATTGCCGCCGCCGATCGCAGGCGTTCGATTACGATCGACGAGCGGCCTATGTGCCGGCTCATCCTACCTTACGAACCCTTCGAGCCATCACCAGCTCGCTCCCAGACTGATCGCTGTCCTCGCTTCGAACGCCTCCGGTCACCCTCCCCATGTCACCGATCGCTTTCCCCTATGCGTCGACGACCCGTCTCCAACGAAGAGGGAAAATTGATGAGGCAGTTCCCGAGGCAAAAACTGCGCAAGTGTCGATATGCCGCAAGTCCTCCTTCTTTACCTTCAAATGTAATTGATATGTTTATCGAATATGGCGCTACAGTCACCCTCGTCGTTACCGGCGCCGCTATTTCAGTTATGGATGCGAAGTTCTGCCGCTCGCTCCGGAAAGTGACGACATCTCTGTCTGGATTGTCGCTTCGAACGGCGAGTGCTCAACCCATTCGCCCTACCGCTGCTTGTACAGCCCGTGTGACCATACGGGACGTTTTATACACGATTGAGTACACGATACTCAATACACGATATACGCCACAATGCGATCATCAATTGCGCTTGGGCTGAGATTGAACTTTCGTACCTTGGAGACGTGGTCTCGGTTGATGCTCATCCTGCGGCTAAAATTGTCGTGAAGGAAGACACCTGTATTCCCGGGTGCTCTTCAGGATTTGTACCAGTATTGTGTAGTATTATATGCGACGGGACCGTCTTCTTCATGTCCTCATCATTTTGCCGGTGTCAGCACGATGCCCATTTACAACCATCTTTCATCATCGCTATTACTACTCTGCCGCGAATGCCTTGGTTACATCGAGTCGGTCGATTCAACACGAGTTGTCTCCGTCCTCGACGATGTTCCTTCTTCTGCCGTCCATGAGTGCCCTCTCCGTCCCCAACTCAACATCGACTGGTATATTCAGCCCATTCATCGTGGAAGATCTGACACGTTCGCAGCGATCTCAACTTCTCGCAATCCTTCAGCACTTCCGCCGTTCTTTCGAGGTTACGCAAACATCCCTTGGCCGTGCATCAACAGTCGAGCATCACATCGACACTGGCTGCCACTCACCACTGCGACAAAACCATATCGCGTGTCCGCTACGGAACTTCGCGTCATTGATGACCAGGACGATGACATGCTCTGCCGAGGTATCATTCAACCTTCACAGAGCCGATGGGCCTCTCCAGTGGTACTCGTCACAAAGAAAGGCCGTTCCACCTGCTTCTGTGTTGATTTTAGACGGTTGAACTAGATCACGCTGAAGGACCTTTACCAATTACCACGCATCGATGATGCTTTGGACTCTTTGCAGGGAGCGAGTTCTTTTCTTCGCTGGATTAGCGGTCAGGCTACTGGCAGGTTCGACCGCCCTGGAGGCCGACCGCCCGAAAACCGCCTTTGTCACACCTGACGACTGGTATAAATTCACCGTCTTGCTTTTAGGACTTTGCAACGCACCTGCTGCGTTCGAAAGAATGATTGATACTCTTCTGCGCAGCCTCAAATGGGAAATATGTCTTTCCTGCCTTGATGACATTGTGGTGTTCGCCCCTGATTTCGCAACGCACTTAATCCGCTTCCATCACGTACTCACTTGCTTGACCAACACCGGGTTGCAACCTAACCTGAAGAAGTGTCGATTTGCTGTTCGTCAGTTCGCAATTTTAGGCCATGTCGTGTCAAAGGAGGGCATTCGCCCGGATCTCGAGAAGCTACGTGCTGTTACTGCATTCCCACAACCTTCCACTGTGATAGAGCTAAGCAGCTGCGTCGGCTTCTGCTCTTACTTGCTGCGATTCGCTCGAAAATTTGCGACAGTTATATCACCTCTCACGCAGCTCTCCTTGGTGGTGCTAGACATCTCTCATCATGGTCTCCATAGTGTGACGACGCCTTGAAAACCTTGCGCCATCTTCTCAGGACGCCACCCATTCCTCGCTGTATTAACACGACAGCGTTAAGCAGCTAGTGTCGCAGAAAAACCGGCGTCATCGTCGGCGTTGGCAGTGAGCGAAAAATCCCGGAAGGCAATTCATAAATAAGAACAACTTGCAAAATGGGCTGGATGGGAATCGAACCAGGGTCTCCGGAGTTTGAGACGGAGACGCTACCACTCATTCATGTGTTCAATCGTTCGAAGCGGGCCAAAAGCGTCTCTAGTGAATGCGGTGTTGCCTTAGAAACGTGCCGTAGAAAGTTATACTGCAATGTATATCGGTAATTAGGAGCACGTAAATTACAGAAGTCGCTATTAAACGAGTAGCGAAGTACATTTCCGCTACATTTCTTCTGCGCTTGGCGCACGCGCAGGGCCATCGTGCGGCAAAGACCGAAGACCCCCTCCTCGCAATGTACGGCACTGCCCCGACAGGTGGCGCGCTACTCGCCCGCTTCTCCCCTTCCTCTATTTTGAGTGCATTGGGGGCCATGCGGGGACCGGTTCGAGGATGCCCGAATACCCTTGCGTTTAAAAAGTTTTCTCGCTCTCTCCCCTTCCAACTTCCAGCATGCGTCACTTGAAGCCTCGTGTTTAGGCGACGCGGCTCCTCTTTCCGCTCACAGCGCGATTCCTAGATGCATCGTCCGATGCGGGACGCCTCTGACGTGATCGCGGCGCCGTAACGCGCGTGGTGGGAAAGCGTCCCTTGCGATGTGTGCCGTGCTGCTGGCGAAGAGCCATGCGTCTGCGTCGTGCTCGGGGCGATCCCATCGAGGCGTCAGTAGAGTCACTGGAAAAAATTTCAGAGTACCGCATTTGTTTTCCCCGCGCCGCCGACGCGTTCATTGGCCCAACCGTACCACGTGACTTTGGGGTGCCATATACCTTCCAAGCGCCGGGCGGGCCGGCTGAGTTATAGCGCAGGCAGCGCAGGGTTCCCTACGTATTTTTTTGTGTTCCGATTGTCGCGTTCGCGTTTCACTGCAAAGAAATCATGCCTGGCTGCTGGGCCTTCGGATGCCGCAACCCAACTGAGTTTGGAGAGACTTTTGCCTAGATTCCGACCGGGAAAAATGACCGAGAGCGTCGTTCTGCTGGGTACACACAATCGGACGGGAGAACTTCAAGCCTGCAAACAACACGCGCGAGTGTGAGGTATAAGTACACCTTGCTTGTACATAAGCCGCTCTAAAAGCAAAAGAATTTTATACATCACCTGTGTAACTTAGAAAAAAAAAGTACTGCGTCACCAGCGGGCGTTCCTGCTTTTTTTTTTTACACAGGCAGCAAATCTTGGTAGTCTAATAAAACAGTCATAAATAAGTTGAGAAGAGCAGCCGCTCATGGGAACGCACTAGCCAGCCGCGTTCATAAATCGCAATGTAGCAAACTCTCGCTCATTATCAGTGCGCAGAAGTACATATGCGTTGCTGTAACCACGCAAATATCTCATATTGGCCTTCCACAAGATTTAGTGCGCGAAATGGTCATCGAAGTTGGTTTTTACGCCTGCTGTGCACAGATCGTATTACGCGATCACGGTCAAACACCGGTGCGCACACGGAAGTCGCAGTGTGTCGTGCGTATACGGCGGACGAAGTCGCCCGGCAGAATCGAGAACATGCGATATCCGTTTACAAACTAAATTAAATGTATCCGATTTAGCTTGTGAAATTACACAATTAACGTACGTGCCTGTGACACTGTCAGGTGTTCGTTTCGTCCTACTTGGAAACATTCAATAGAAGCCGACGACGGTCCACGATGTTCATGCCCAAAAGCACAAGCTTGCCTCCTTCCGGCTCGAAGTGACGAAATGTTTCCTTCACAGCCCGCTCCGCGGAAGGGGAAAAACGCGTGCATAAGCTCTCGATAGCAGCGCTAAGCTGCTGCCCACAATCGTAGCACAGTTCCAGCAGTAAACACGATCGGCGTCCAAAACAACCACGTGCTGCATTACTTGCGCAAAATAACATTTTATTTTCGTTCGTAGCAGCCATTATCTCTGGGCACAAAGTATTTGTACTTCAGTAAACACTCAATCCGATGTGTCATCGAATATCAAGGTCTTCCACCACGGCGGCCTTCCCGCGACGCAGTCGGCTTGGAAGGTATATGGTGGTGGTCGCTCAGTGTTGCCAGCCGAATCCCCACCTTTGCGGTACTCCGAAATTTTTTTTCAGTGACTCTAGGCGTTAGCGCCATGATGGCGTCCGCCTTCATGGCGCGTCGCGGCCTGTGTGTCCGTGCCGATCACGACGTTTGGCTCGCGTAGATCGTTATGTCGTTGTGTGACTCAAGAGCAAGCCAAGCGAATGAGTGGGCGGTGCGAACCGGATGCGATAACGCTATGGCGTTCCACTCTTGAAGTCGAAGCTTAAGCTCCCTCCAAATGTTTATCCTCAAGCGTCAACCAAAATCCATACCGATGCAAGCGGTGTAGGCCTTGGCGCTGTGTTGACGCGGCGTCAACCTGGCCACACAGAATACGTCGTCCCATACGCGAGTCGCACGTTACCCAAGGCGGAGCCCGATTGCAGCGTAACAGAAAAAGAGTGTTTGGTCATTGTGTGGGCGCTTGGCAAGTTTTGCCCATATTTATGCGGCCGATATTTTGACGTAGCGACCGACCACCTCGCACCATATGTTGGCTGTCGACGCTTTAAAGACCCATCGGGCCGCCGTGCCCGCTGGGCATTCCGAATTCAAGAATATGACATATGCCTGGTTTACCGTTCCGGGTGAAAGCACTCCAATGCTGACGCGCTGATCCCGATCACCGCTTCCCCAGGAAGGCAATCACGACTCCTCCTGGGAGTGCACATTGTCCTCTCTGGACTTCAACACTATCGCTGCCGCACAGCGTAATGATCCCTGGACTGCATCTCTGTTCGACCTGCTCTCGGATACGTCGAAAATTCCAGCGTCGTGAACGCATCAGCGCCAAGTTCCTCATTTTGCGATACGAGACCAGCTGCTGTATGGACGCAACTATGCTCCAGAGGGACGCACCTGGTTACTCGTCATTCCGAGAATCTTGTGATCAGAGCTCTGGTCCTCGTTCCACGTCGACCCTCAATGTCGCCACGCGGGAGTCTTCAAGACCTACGAAAAACTTCAAAACCGCTATTACTGGCGCGGAATGTACAATTTCGTTCGAAACTTCGTCCACTCTTGTCATGAGTACCAACGCCGAAAGCGCCACAGCAGCGCAACTCCGCGAACTCCAGCCTTTACAATGCCCATTCCAACCCTTTGATCGCGTGGGCATATCTCTCTATGGGTAACTTCCGTTGACTCCTACTGGCAACAGGTGGATAATCGTTGGGGTAGGCAACTTAACACGTTATGCGAAGACTGCTGCTGTACCAAATGCTACAGCGCAGGAGGTAGCCAATTTCATACTGAGCCGTTTTCTCTTTCGTCATGGAGGTCCACGCGAACTTTTGAGCTATAGAGGCCACGACTTGTTATCTGAAGTCATCGAACAACTGCTTGCTGAATGCGCTATTGTTAATCGTAAATGCACTACTTATCACCCACAGACTAACGGTACCACGGAACGCTTTAATCGAACTCTTGGTGACATGCTTGCCGTGTATGTCTCACCTGATTACTTTAATTGGGACCTTGTTCTTCCGTTTTCCACCGACGCCTACAACACTGCGACCCAGGCCACAACCGGGTTCTCACCCTTCTAACTTTTTTTACGGCCGTCATCCTTCGCACAAAATCGACACCATCCTGCCCTACCGGCCGGACCCATCCGGATGCCTGCTGATCTCGGAAGCCGCCAGACACGCCGAAGAATGTCGCCAGCTGGTCCGCCGATTCATCTCGACTGACCAGAACCGCCAAAAGGCCATTGACGACGCCCAGAAGTCGACTCCCACTTTTCTATCCGGCGCCCTCGTCTGCTTGTTAGCGTGACACCTCACGCCTCGGCTTGCTTCAAAACTCCTCCCGAAGTACGACGCGCCATACCGCGTTCTCGAGAAAATGTCACCCGTTAATTGCCTGGTTGAGCCACTAACGCCGCCGTCCGCCATGCGGCGTTGTAACCGCGAAGTCGTTCACGAACAGCGTCTCAAGCCATGCCACTATTCTACCGTCCTTCCAGAAAACTAGGTCGGCAGGTTGGCTCGTTTTTTTCCGCGGGGCCATTGCAAGGAATATAACGAACGTGAGCGCAGTCAGCAGCATCGGCAGCATCAAGTGCGCGGCAGAGGCTCGGGCTAGCAGACTGTGTTTGGTAAATCCTAGAACCGGCTGTCGTTACGAACCTCAATAAATCTCCTTTGTAATATGTACAGTTGAATGTTCCTTCTGTAAGAAACAATACACCGGCAAAAGGGAACAATCTATGAAACGTCAAGTTAAACGGACATCGTCCAGACACAGCCAAAAATCTTCCAAACGCTGTCGCCGAGTATTTCAACCAAGCAGATCATAACTCTGATGAGCTTAAACTCTACATCCTACATTCACAATGCCATTCTGCGCGAGAGGGAAAATACAACGAAGCATACCTCATCCATAGTTAATGATATTGCAACTAATACGCATAAACGTTGCAAAGGAAGCTTCAGAGTCTATTCGCTATGCTAAATTTCAAGCTAAATGCAAGAACACTTAGTTATATTTTAGTCGGTTACTTAGTGCTTTGTTTTCTTTTCTTGCTAACTCTTTTGTGCATTTATTTATAGCTTTATTCCATTTTGATATTTTTTTAACGAGTAACAATTCTGCCGCTCCTTTTATTCCCTTTTGCCGAGAGATGAAAGTTGGATGACGTCCAGTGCAACAGATAATCACCTCCCCCCGTCCCAATACCCGCCGACCAGGTCTCTTCCACAACAAAAGGAGCCTGCAGCGACACAACAACCAGTTGACACACAGTGATACCTCGCATACCCCCCCCCCCCCTCTCCCCCTATATTCAATAGGACACCTTTCTTTTCAGTTCTATACATCTGTCGCTAACAAACCTTTGGTCATTGCCTCGCCCACTTCACTTACGATCTCTGCCCTTTCGAAGAACCATACCTATATACAAGGTTTCCCACGTAGTTTTAGCCAAATTTTAAATATATAGAAATGCCACCTAGCTGGACAGAACAAATGTAATGTCGTTTGCTGTCGCTTCAAGATAGTCAGATAATTTTATTGCGACAGCAATAATATGGACACTCCAAGCGTATTTCTGCCGTCGCCGTCGTGGTTAAATCGCGCGTGCGCGACCGAGGAACGCGGCCCATATGCCTGCCTTCTCCAGTGGCGCGCGAGCCCGGGGTGTCAGCTGAGGGAGGAAGGGCGTTCTTCTCCGGCGGCTGCTAGGGTGCATCCATGTCCTCCTCGCCCGCCGCTCCATACAGAGGGGAAACGAGGCGGCGTTGGTCACGCGAATCGCGGCAGCCGTAGTAGAGGCCTTTGGAGGATACCGTAAGTACGCATTGCCGGCGTTCGTGTCTTGAAAGCGATCTGCGACGTGGCCAAAGGGCGCGCCCGCGCTGGCTTCATCTTCAAAGCAATCAGCGATGTTTGCAGAGTGCGCGTAGTGCCGGTAGCTTCGCATGCACTCTGCTTTCAACGTTTCGTTCGCGTTGAAGCGACAGATGCACGGAGGTCAATTGGCTCGCGGCTGCTAACGCGATTCCTAACTCCAGCGTTTTGATAGACAGCTTTCGCTGTCATCGAGCGAGGTGTGTTCATGTTTACCTGTGTGCGCGTAACACCGTGCTGGTTAGCTTAGTTAAAATACGTTGACGAGCCAGATGGTTTGAATCTGCGACAGCATGTGAAAGCGTGACTGAACAAAGACGTAGAAGGAAGCATACACGCACATACGGCGCTGTCTCTGTGTGTGTGTTTCTCTCTACGTCATCGTTGAATCAAGCTTACACATCCTATCATTGTTAATTTAGTTAGTAAGCGAATGTTTAGAAGTTTATACGGCCGATGAAACTACTATCCTTACTTCGCGCAGCTATCTACTAATTTGCTATCGCAAACGGTGCTTCGCCTCTCCTGGCAGAACTGTGATCTTTTCGTTCCGCTTAATTCGATAATTAGACCTGCCACACAGAAACACAAGCTCTACCGAAAGGTACCGCTACGAAAGTGCCGAAATTCATCGTAAGGAACATCTTGTTATGACATGGTTACCAAGAAGTGCTAATCACCGGGAGAGGAAATGTTTCTACGGCGGAGCTTACTCAAGCTATCCTACAATACAGCCAGACAGGTCACCGCAGGTAAACCGCTACCACCCGCAAACGAATGGCCTTACCGAGCGCCTGAAAAGACTCTCACCGACACGATTTTATGTACGTCGACGTCGAACAAAATACCTAGGATGCGGTCCTTCCCTACATAACGTGCTCCTTACAACACGGCAGTGCAAGCAATAACGCAGACCACGCCGTTGAAGCTGCTTTAAGGATAGAACCCGACGACGAACCTTGACTCGATGCTGCCACACGTTAGTGATGAAGAGATTCCCGACGTCGCTGCCCATTTGCAGCGCTCCGAAGAAGCAGAACTCACCCACCAGTGCATGAAGAAGCAGCGAACGACGGACAGGCGGCAATACAATCTTCCACAACGCTAACACACCAGCTCGGAGACCGTGTTCGGGTTTGGACTCCCATACGCCAACAAGGACTCCGTGAGAAACATTTGGGACGCGTTTGTGGACCCCACGGTGTCATCCTACGTATTGGCGCACTATTGCTATGAGGTCGTACCAGTCGGCATTTCGCAACCACAGCGGCGCTGCGCACGGCCCGCAGTCGTCCACATGGTGTGTGTGCCTTCAAACTGTCTACGCCCGCTGACAAACTTAGGGCAATTGATTCCTTGTTGGTTTGTTGTTGCATTCTTCTTCTTTGATATGCCTATTCTTGTTTTTCGCTTTCATGTTTGTTTCCGCATCGGAACGATGTTTTTAAGAGGGAGGCATTGACACTTGTACCTAATTATTTCTCTCCCCTGAACTTTTTACCTTATAAAAGATGCTAAACGTCATCGCTCGGCGCAAGATGCGCCTTGGATCCGAAGTTCCTTGAATGGTATTGAAGGTTCTATCATTTGTCTGTTGTCACCGAATCTCATGTAACCTCATTGTAGGAGCGATGCGAATTGAGTAATTATTTCTGGAAGGCAAGCGGGCACCAGAGATTATGCTTGAATCTTCGGCGAGTCATGTATAAATCACCGATTGCGCTCGCCGCTGTCGTACTACATTGAGCGTCACTGGCTCTTATGGGTACAGGATCAACCATTAAAGAGTTTGTTTCGCAATTCGTTATAGAATTAGGGATTTTTACTTACCAAAACCACTTTCTGATTATGGCGTACGCCGTAGTGGGGACTCCGGAAATTTGGACCACCTGGGGTTCTTTAACGAGAACATAAAGCAAAGTACACGGGGCTCTTCGCATTTCGCCCCCATCGAAATGTAGCCTCGTGGCCGAGATCTGATCCCGCGGCCTCTTGCTTAGCACTACAACACCATGGCCGCTAAGCAACCACGGCGGGTAGTTTCGGAATTCGCAGTTTGCTACTGTGTTCTTAACGGCACTACGACGAGACAGTACTTTTGAAAGGACGCTACATGTCCAACTACTGCTGAATCCAGTGCCAATAACTTGAGGTGTACGTGTTTAAAAGGACATTTATTAATACTGTAGTGCAAGTGCCAGCTGAGGTGTTTCAAAAAAGAAAGAGGGCGTTGATAGTCGCTATCACAGCCGTTCCTATTGCACTGGAACAAAATGGTGACGTAGTACATACAACAATGTACTGTTGGACATAAATATTATGTCTGCGGTATAATCTTTCATACAAGTGTAATATGCAAATGTTTACAGTTTTATCGGAATGAACTAGAAGATGCTGGTGCGAAGACATGAAAAGCCATGCCGAGTCGAAACCTAATATCTTCTACATCTCATATCCTACTTCTTCGTGTTGCCCTTCTTCGTTACACAAGTAATATAGTTTTAGATATTCTTAATGATTTTGCAATTAGAGAGGTAGGAACAATTATTATTCAGCTTGAGCATTGATATTGTATATCTGAACGAAAAATTGGATTTCTCGAAACGCCAAAATTCTTAAAATTGATAGTTCTTACCCTTTACTTGCGTTTATACTAGGACTGCGTAGATCTATAACGAAGAGCCTTAGTCGACCACTTACCCTGCCAGTCGATCCCAAGTATGGAATAATAATCGCATAAAGGCTCATGGTTATTCCAGAGGCGAAAGCTGCGGAACAAGGAGATGAGTGTGAAGTAGCTAGCGTTTTCTATTTTTTATGAATTACAATGGCTTACTTTCTTATACGAGTACTAAACCATAGGCGAAAATATTGAACAATGCGTGAACATTAACACAATAGTGTCCGTATACAAAAATAAATCTTATAATGAACGACTTGTATCTCAGGAATTCGTTGCACGTAAGCCATGAAAGATATGCTGCTACCACTCTAGTGCCCAACATTAAGCACTGACAGTATTTCTCACAAATTGCACGTGTGGTGAATAAATTTAAACCTGAAGAAAAAAGGTCAGTCGCAACGCTCTTACCTAAAAATTTGGTCAGAAGAAGCGAACCTTTCGGTGATGGCTTTGCGAAAAGTGCGACAAACTCCACATATGTTACGGCCGCAAGTGAATTTATGATGGACGATATTGTGCTGAAAAAGACGGAAGAAGTAGCAACGTGATGGATATTATTAATGATGTCAAACTTCAAGAAATAGAAGAAATAAAAAAGCAAGGACATGATAAAACAGACGAAATATTGATCCCAGAATATTTTATTGCCAGCAACAAATGGGGCTTCAATACAGGCGCAACATTTGTTAACGTACCTTTCAGTAGCCTCACTTCATGTGTTCGTGCGCGTGAGTGTGTGCACACATGTATCGCTCGGCGTCTGGAGTAAGTTCATCGCTTATGTCGCACGGAAGCATAGTGCCAAGCTTAGTTTGCACGTTGCGTCCGTAGAAAAGACTAAAAAGGAAAAATCGCGATCTCCCCTGTTACCTGTATTGCCGTATAGTAGGCAAACGTGATGTACGGAAGAATCTCACCCGGAGTTTTGTGCTGCACCTCCATGTACAGTGACCGCATGTCTACTATGGTTTTGTTTAACCTCTCCATCAGTTCATTCGTTTGTGCATGGTTGGCTGTTATTTTTCGATGTCTCGTGCAGCTAAGTTTGAAAATGTCCTCCATCATTTGTGCTGTAAAGCATGTCCCCCTTTCCGTGATCCCATACGACGGAGCGCCATGCCGCTGGACAATGTAGTGTACGAAAAACTTCGCGACATCGGAAGCCTAAGCCGCGGGACAGTGCATTTTTCTCGGCATAACGAGTCAGATAATATGAAGAAGAGATTTGGAGACGGACAAAAATGATTGAGAACAAGTTAAGGACCGCGCAAAGAGCGATGGACCGAAGAATGCTAGGCATAATGGTAGGAGACAGAAAGAGAGCGGTTTGGACCAAACAGCAAACGGGTATAGCCGGTATTCTGATTGACACTAGGAGAAAAAGTGTAGCTGCGCAGGTCATGCAATGCGCAGATTAGGTAACCGTTGGACCTTTAGGGTTACAGAATGCGTACCAAGAGAAAGGAAGCACAGTCGAGGACGGCAGAGAACTAGTTGGGGCGATGAAATTACGAAATTCGCAGACGATAGTTGGAATTGGTTGGTGCAGGATAGGGGTAATTGGAGATCGCAGGGAGAGGCCTTCGTCCTGCAGTAGACATAAATGGGCTAATGATGATAATGATGAATTCATTGCAACAATAATCCATTTATTTCCAGTGGAAGACAACGGGAAGGGTCCGATAAGGTCCATCCTCACGAGGTCGAGTGGTGTCCCAGGTGGTGAAAGTGGTTGAAGTAGGTGCGCAAGTTTTACATTTGTTGTCTTGCGGCGCTAACACTCGCGGCAGCCTTTCACATACTGGTGTAGACTAGACGAAAGTCGTGGCCAGCAGTACTGCTGGCGCAATCGTGCGAGAGTTCGCAAATAGCTCAATTGTGGAGACGTGGGTCCGTCGTGGCACCCCAAAAAGATGCGATGACGTATGCCGGTAGGCCTAATGAAGAGAAAAGCTTTGTCGCTTCTTTTGCAATTTTTTTCTACAGGATGCCCCTCTGAGAGAAAAGGTGAATAACTCGCAAGCATTGGGCTGAGGAAGTTAAAATTTCGGTCCTCCACGTAGTCAATCACACACCGTAATTATTTGTCTGCTCGGTGCTTAACTTGAAGTCACATTTAGTAAAAGCCCCGAGGACATCATCGTCATCCTCATAGCTCCGAGCAGGGTGTCCCACAGGTGTGCGGGAAAGCGCGTCAGCGTCTTCGTGTTTACGCTCAGACCTGTATGCAAATCGGATGTCAAGCTCCTTCAAGCGCATACCCCACCGAGCAGGCCGGCCAGACAGATCTCTGAAATTTTCCACCCTGTACAGGGAGTGGTGATCACTCACCACTTTGATTGGACGGCCGTAGAGGTAAGGCCTGAATTTTGTCATCGCCGACAAACATCTTTACTTTTTACCATCATACTAATGCGTGTAAATAGAGTTTTTCTTGCCCGTTCTATGTAACTGTGGATTGTTCAGCCTGGTAACGCGAGATCTTTACCACGTGATGAATTTCTATTGTATATCACTAATGATGGACGTTTACTGCTCTTTTTATGCTTTTTCATGTACTGTATTTCCCCGCTCCTGCAATAGTCCTTCGCGGCTGCAGTATGTTGAAATAAATAACTAAAAATAAATAAATAAATAAAGCGCAGTAGTTGGTGTCGACTCGAGAGAGTGAACGACTGGCGTAAGCTATGAGGTGCTAAACACGGCCGTGTCGCTCTACAAAACGAGCCCCAAGTCCTACATTGCTAGCGTCTATGCGGACCTCTGTAATTACGTCCTCATCACAATGTGCAAGTAAATGTGCTGTCTGCGTGCGCTGGCTTAGTTCTGCGAAAGCTGTCCCCTGTTGCGGCGTCCTGGCAAAAGGTACATCTTCTCGGGTCAGTCGCGCGTGTAGTTCGGCTATCTTGGGGAAGTTCGGAATAAATTGACGATAGTAGGCGCGAAATCCAAGGAAATGTCGCATTGTTCTTTTGTCTGACGGAACAGGAAAAGCGGCAGCTGTTATAGTCTTGTCTGGATAGGGGCGAATTCAATCTGTACTCACGACATGTCCAAGGAACTTCAGCTCTACATAGCCGAAATGGCATGTTGGGGTTTTAGCGTGAGCTCCACTGAGTGAGTGGCTTTCAGAATTGTTCTGGGGTGCTTTAGATGTTCCTCGACAGTACCACAGAAGATGGGTGCATCATCAAGGTACACAAGGCAGCTTTGTCACTTCAGGTCAGCGAGAACGGTATCTATGATCCTCTGGAAAATGGCTGGAGCAGAACAAATGCCGAAAGGGAGAACTCTCAACCCATTAAGGCCATCTGGGATTACCAACGCCTTCTTTACTCGGTCTCACTCATCAACCTCGATCTGTCACTAGGCCCTCTTTAAAGCAATTGATGAAATTGATAAAAAAGCGGGTAAGCGTGTTTTTATGATGTTGTTTAAGTTACTGTAATCAGCGCAGAAACGTAGTGTTCCCTACTTGTTCACTAGAACGGCTGGCGATGACCATGGGTTGCTCGGTGGTCAATGGGCTCCGTCATTGAGCATTTCCTATAGGCTTGCGTCATAATAGTCTCGCTTTCTTTAGGAGAAACATGGTAGTGATTTTGCAGCATAGAGCTAGCATCATCGTCGGTAATAATGCGATGCTTGGTGAGGACTGGTTGTAGACTTTAGACGAACAGGCGAACGAAGACTTAAATTTGTTTAGAAGGTCGTCAAGTGCAGTGCATGCACATTGAAGCAGCAAAAGCGAGACGTTGCTGTCGGCAAGCGTAACCTCGTCTCGGAGGTTTTCAGACGTGACTTGTACGAGCACAGTTGCTCGTGGCGGTAACGTCACGCTGTCGCCAGCAGCACGCAGCGCAGGCTTAAGGCAGCTGTCAACCTCTTGTTCTGTGGCACGTTGTATCGAGATGGTAACTACAGGTTCATGGAGATCTTTAGTTGCGCCGTGCTCGTGAAGAAAGTCCATATTGAGATTGAGTTGACGCGAACAATCGCGGAAGACAAAGCAGGTGACTACAAATATATACGCTCAAATTTAAATTCTTGCAGTACAGCGGCACAGCGGCACCACAACGCTACCTCCAACTGTGAGAATACGCGTTCCATTGCAAGGGGTGATAACTTTCTTATGAATTGTTGCTAGTTTGCCGCTAATAATTGAATTATTTGCACATTTATTCACCAATGCACTGACCTGTAGACCGGCTATGAGCACACGTATGTCAAGCGCGATTCGGTCTCCAAGTTCCGATAGGGTCCCCGGTGCACACAATCGGAGATGTGATCAATGTGATTTGTTCCTTTCGCGTAGAACATGCGGTT
Organism: Dermacentor variabilis; assembly: GCF_050947875.1. Classification (NCBI taxonomy): domain Eukaryota; kingdom Metazoa; phylum Arthropoda; class Arachnida; order Ixodida; family Ixodidae; genus Dermacentor; species Dermacentor variabilis. Next base: position 168,341,629 of record NC_134570.1, on the reverse strand, counting down.
TTCAGTGGATCTGCGACATTCCGTGCAAACGCCGATGGGAGGTCTTCTGCACTTTGAATCTCAGCGACCTCGCCCCCGAAGTCCATTACCTTCAGTTTTCTCTGCGGTGGCTCTGCGTGCTTTTCTAATCTGTCGCCCCGAATTATGAACGAATGGCTGAGCGTCGCCTAGGAGATGGTGACCCCGATTTACGTCATGAGAAAGGTACCCTTTTACTGGGCCAGATACTCTTCTATGTCCCTTGGCCTCTGGCCAACTTGAGGACAAGGTCAGCTGACGGAGAAACGGTGCAGCGCTAGTTGTCGATATGGACACTCGCTGTAGGTGTGGCTGGCCTAGCCACAATGGTAGCAGAGTATAACCTACCCACGCCAAAAATAAGATTTCTGCGGGGTTACACGCTAATCGTCGATCTACAGACCAGCGTGTGCTAATTTAATCCCAGCTTGCAAGGCCGTCTAAAGTGAGGCTGCGGTCCGAGAAAGATGCATGGAGTTTCGCAAAGATTCAGCATACGTACGGTACGTATATTTGTGAATACGGGAGCCGTTACCGCAACGGTTCGCACCGCGTTGGACATCATGTGTATCGGTGGCTGCGCAGTGCTAGCTGAACCTCATCGCGGATTTCACTGACAATGGAGCCAAATGATGGCTGTCTCACTTCACAGTGCTTCTCAACCCCTTCGCCGATGAGAGAGCGAACAATTTTGCGAACCCATTCGGTGCTATTGCTCCCGAAGGTGGCGAATAATTTCCGGGCTCAAATGACATTCACTTGCCGGTAGAGGAGGGCAGACCGCTGGTAAAGGTTTTCTCGATCGTCCCAGCTTCAGTGAGGAGCTCGGTCGCACAACGTGGGGGGCTTCGCAAAAGACTAGTAAAAAGTTAGGGCTTCGTATCCCGAATCAGGTAGCGTAACTTTTACAGCGAAGCTGTTTATAGGTAAAGTTTCGTGCATTTTTCGTGTCCGTCAAGAAATCTGCGTAAAAAAATCTATAATCGTGGGCACTTCTTCGTGCCACTTGCCGCACGTTCGTCGTAGTCTTCTACCACAGCTGGCTCGTTGGCGCCTCTCCGCGTAATGGTGCAAATGCGCTCGTCCGCTGTTAGCGCGTTCGTCTCTTCCACAGCTGGCTCCGTTGGTGCCCATCGTTGCCAGCTTTCCCATATTTCCCTATTTCTTAACCTTCACCTTCCTCCTGTGAGACTGCGTTGACCAGCTTAGCGCCCCAAGAGCAGCGGCTGATCCAGTGGGCTCGCGGACTGGTGCAAGCCAATGGGGCCCGGAACTAAGGGCTCCTACATACGAGGTAGTCACCCCACCTCATTAGAAATAAATGTTTTTCTTTCTCTCTCTTTCTCATAATGCCCCTGCCACTGCGAAGGCGCTGGCGACACTGGCCCACTGCCAGTCGGTGCAGTGATCTCGGCCTAAAATTCTTTGCCTCAATATTTAGCGAAATGAAAACACGAATGTTTATAACAAACGTCATGCATGAATGACCACGGATGTACAAAAATTAATTAGTGTGCGTACCTGTCGACACGATGACCACCGATCAATAAATGCGTTCGTACCTTTGTTCAAAATTCTGTGTGACCTCTTTGTCGTGTGCTACACAGCTTCGCTGGTCATCCGCCTTCACAGAGTGGAAGGGTCATGATTTTTTCTGGCCCTTGGGCACAGCAAGATCCGCTCGTTCCAAAAGTCGAGTGATATCCTCGACGTACATCGTGACAGCCTCATTCGGCATCTGAACGCCGGATTGCAGTTCACGCTGAGAGTGTTCACGGCGGTCAGCGTTCAAGCAGCATTCCGGAAGGTCATATCGGATTCCAGGGCAGGATGTTAACATCTCTCTATTTTCGAACCACTTGTGGGCGGCATGCTTTAAATTAAATTATGGGGTTTTACTTGCCAAAACCCCTTTCTGATTATGAGGCACGCCATAGTGGAGGACTCCGGAAATTTCGACCACCTGGGGTTCTTTAACGTGCACCTAAATGTAAGTACACGGGTGTGCTCGCATTTCGACCCCATAGAAATGCGGCCGCCGTGGCTGGGATTCGATCCCGCGACCTCGTGCTCAGCAGTCCAACACCTTAGCCACTGAGCAATCACGGCTGGTCGGGCGGCATCCTTTAACCTGAAGTACACGTTCCGCAGTTCGTGGCATCATCCTAGCAGTTCAACGCAGCCACACCTTGAAATTCACCCAGCCAATCATACACGTCTTCACATAAATCCCCGTGAAAAGTAGGGGGTGACGGTGGGTTTTGAAAGGTCCAGCACGTTGGCGTAGGAGGCGTCAGAATTTCCGTGGTGATCTCAAACGACGTCATAGCGCCAGTCTCGGTAGGGTGTCCTGGTGTCTCCGGAGGCATGCCTCGTTGGCGGTGCCTTTCTCTTTGAAGTGGGCTGTTCATAGGCGTAGGACTCGTGTTCCTGCTACTGGACGGGGCCTTGTGCATGGATTGTGTCATTGTCCTTGTACACATCACCTCCACCAGTCATGTCACGTGGTTTTACGACAATGCAAAGAAGATGAATAGGTGATTTTGGGTTACTTAGAATCGTTGAGCGCGATCTTCCGGTTTTCATCTTCTACGCGTGCTTTTCCCACCAACACTAAGCGGCAATATCTAATGTACGTTCAGCGCTTGCTTGAAATTTAATTCCTCTTAGTTCAATTGAATTCGTTTGGAGTAGCATATTATGACAACATAAGCAAACAGTGAAGCTTAGTGTTTGTTCAACGAAAATAGAGAAAATAGCAAGGTATCCTCTGGCTCTTAATGCATTACATTTTTAATGGCCGTTAACACTCCGTATCGAGTTTAATGCGTAGCGTCCAAGCGGGGAAATTCCCAGCAACCTTGGGAGGCTCGGTCCGCATGCGCGAAACAGCACACCACCTCCTTCTTTTGGAACGTCACGTGTTTCTCGGTGTGATGCCTGTTTCTAATCTTCTTTCTGAAACTGGGGTCATTGGCTTTGTGTGGCTTGGCATGTGCCACTGGTTCACTGCATATGTGCAACTGGCAGGTACCACTCTTCCTCGCCAACTTGAGACACTGGCCAAGTGCCATTAGCTATGTACCACTCTTACAGTACAACTTAGCTCGCACAGTATGGGCCACTGGGTCAATATCGCTCTTCCATGCCAACTTGGGTCACTGGGTAGGCGTCATTAGGTGTGTGGCAGTGTTCAGTGGAGACAAAGTATTCCAACAAAACCCATCGTGCGATTACTGGTGATGTTAATGCGGTTATAATCGAAGAAATGTTGAGAAAAACGGCATGGCCACCGCCAAAAGACGACATGGATGAGGCGCGTATGTTACTGGGCTATCCCCTTGGAAACCCCGGCGTTTCCAAGAGGATATTATATTATATTCACGCACGCGCCACATGCGAGTGTGAATATACGAGGAGTGTTCAAAAGGAATCAAACGCTTGGTCAGGAGAAATGCAATTATTGATTAGGAGGTAGGAAACCCTAAAGTCCTTCAAAGAAGTCTGTTTAATAATGCACACGCTTCTTCTAGTGCTTCAGCCATTGTTGAAAGCACTGCTGGAACGCATAATCTGCAATGGTGATGAGCTGGACCGTCGAATTCAGCATAATGTCTTCTCTGGGCTCAAATTTGATTCCTGTTGACACCATTTCCAGCTTGAGGCATAGCCAAAAGCCACACGGAGCCACGTCGGGAGAGTAGAGAGCCTGAAGAAGCACATAAATATTGTGTTTGGCGAAGAAAGCCTGTATCAGACGCACAGAATTGGCGCCTGCGTTATCATGATATCTATATGATATATGTTACCAGAGCTGGCCGTTTCTTGCCGCCCACAGATTCGCTCGTTTGCGCCGCACCGCAACAGGAAGCGACGAAGAACCTCCAGGTAGTATTCCCTTGTGATGGTTTGGTCTTGTGGTGCGTACTAATGATGCACCTCCCCGCCAGAGTCGTAGAAAACGGTCAATGTGACATTGAAATTGCTGAAAACCTGCCGTGCCGTGAAACCTGCCGTGAGCACCGGATAGTGTTGAGGGTTTTTTGTAATATTGAAGAGCGGCACATACCCAGTCGCACATAACCAGTGAACCATGTTGGTGTGATTGAGGCTCATCGATAAGTGGTACATACATACTGCCCCATATCTAGTGATCGAAGTTGGCGTCAAAGAATTTAATTGAAGGGAGGCACATACTCATAAGCCAGGGACCCTGGTTGGCGCGTAATAGGTTAACTGAAGAGCAGCACATAACCAATCCCTCAACTTGGCGTCAAAAAGGTTCGTCGAACAAGGGCAGTTACCCAGTGGCGCATACGCTGTGATGCCAATTGGTGCGAAATTCGTTTATTAAAGAACAGCACATACCCAATGGTCGAACTTTGCATGAAAGAGGTTCATTGAAGAGTGACATACATCCATTGTCGCATTTCTGGTAACCCCGTTGGTCCAATGGTTGGTTTTGAATTAGGTTCCCAAAGCGCTGCAGACTGTTAGTTTACCCATTAAAAAATGGACTACCGAGTGACTCAGGCTGGCGGGAATACGGTTGGAGACACATATAGATACATGGTCTGTTAGGCACCGGGAAGTGTTTGAAGTATCCTAAAATGCTAATTACGCTTAAAAGAAGCACTAGAAATTTACCTGTTCAAATCGCAAGCCTCGCAAAGACCTGTATTAATGGCAATACACTTCGCCAATCGCGCGGCGTATGAGCTACAACGCATGACCTCTGGCCAGCGCTTTCGCGTTGTAGCTCTTACTGAGCCCGATAGTACGTATAGGAACTATGTCGCTGCCTCGTTACTTATTACCGTACCTCGTTACCATACCAATAAGTATTGTAACGATCATCGCAAAATAAAAAATAAATTATGACCAATGGCACACCCATCATAACAAATATTGAGAATCATAATAACCTGACTCATGCTGTCCAAGGAGTGAATGCACCGCAATTTCTTTATTCCAAGTTTTGAAGGAGGCAAACACTCTTTAAGACCAGTGACATAATGGAGGAGAATTTGTGACAAACTCGTCCTCCCCACACTGTTATATACAGTACTCGTACTGGTACATTCCCGTTCTGAGAACTTGTACTGACCACTATTTTTTTTTCTCATGAAGTTCTTGACGAAAGAGATTCTTTCTGCTAAGGCTATCAGAAAGTGCGAATTTGGAGTGCATGAAACAGTAACGACTTACGCAATTTGGTATGTACGAAATAATCACGGTTAAAAAAGAAGATAGTAGTGTAAATTGGGTACCTTGTAGTGGCTCCCACAACACCAGCCAAAAAGATTCCGGAAAATCCCATGAAAGCTGCCAAATGAGTATTTACGTAGTAGGGGATAATCTGAAAACCGATTTATGTGTGTATATAGTTTTCATCAACAAACCAACTTGAAGCTACACTGTTAATCTGTGATGATGCCCTGGATATATTCAATATTTAGGAACTCTTTCTCAGCGGAGCGCAAATGCTTAATTTCACACTTGCAGAGCCTAGAATTTTAAATGTACTTCTAGTAGGCTGTCATAACGGCGCTAACGTTTATGCATTGATTGCTGACAGCATGCTCGCTCTCCTTAAAATAAACACATTTGCACAAAAGCTGAATAATCACTCTGTGAATGGTGAACATTATGTATTTTCCTTTGATTTCTTTAATTTAATTGGGCCCGCTTACATGAAAATGGAGGGGGCCAAGGAAACAAAACTGCCTGTTGGCAGCTTGGATGGTCCGTGGCACACTAAAGCCGTGTGAAAACATGAAACACTGAAAAATCTTTATTTCACTGTGGAAGCAGCTGAACTCCAAATTCTAAATGCCACTCTTTAATACTTCCCTTGGAGGTTTACCATATCTAATTTTTAGGGCAGCTTTAACGTGATTTAGACCGTAAGCTACATTCTGGTGCATGTACATATTGCTGTTCAATGGAAAACTGGAAAAATGAGCGCGAATATGTGAAGACCTTGCAAATCTTTAGCGTAATAACAGATTTGGTGTTGCAGAGTATTTGTGACTGCTGTGAATGTTTCATCTATAGTTCGGTTTCTTCTATATCAGACAAAATTTCTAATGAAGTCACATACGATAATGACAAATGCCCAGATATTTGTCGGTATTGCGTTGTGCTGTAATTGCAGTAAAAATGACAATTTGCTGCAACAAAAACTGACACATCGTTATTAATTAACGAGCCGACGTGTTTATGAACTGGCAATGTTTGCTTTCTTTTATTATTTTTCGAGAAAAGGCCTTATCCAGGTATGAGTAGCCTTTATTCCTGCTCTCCTTGGTTTCTATTCTTTTGTGAATGAATCAAAATAAATTGCAAGTTCGAGAACTAACCATAAATAGGAATGCATGAAAGTTTGAAATCATTACGGCATTTAAAAACTACGGGACATTGTGTAGTTTAGACACGATATAATATTGCAATGAATCGTAGTGGCGCGTTTGGTCGCAGCTACATGATGTAAATAGTGGGGGACTCTTGATATTCGCCTTAAATCGAGAATTTTGGCAGCCTTGTCTGCTTAGGGAGCAGCATCACAGATGACATATTTAATACTCTCGGGACGAAGCGTGTTCCATATTTTTGGTTCTGTAAGCAATAGTGCCGAAGACAGGTCACTGTGAAGAGGTATCTATATTGCAGTCTTCCCACCGTATGCGATGCACTTCGACAGCAATATTGTGTGAATGCGCAATCATCAGAAAATATACTGCAAGAGCGGTTACTTACTTAAAGGACGATGTCCGGAAACCAACCAAAATAATTTAATATAGATATTTACGTTTCAACTCCCCCACGGGAACCTCGTTCATTGTGAGCAAGGCGGGAGCCGAAGGCTTATATATTGTTTATAAACCATTTTGGGTCGTGTTTGGACCTCTTCCATTTAAGTATGGATCATCCCGACCAGACAGGCTTCCGTCACACTCTCGACTTCACCCATTTGCGAGCGGTGACTTAGTTTTGCACTGTTTTGAGAAAGCCATGCTAAAGCGGCTGAATAATGACTAGAGAGCAATCACTAAACATATCCACGTACCTGATCCGTAGTAGCGACTACGCCCGCTAGCAAAGGGTCGCAGTCCCGAAACCAGTAAGCCATGATGAGGCCTAAGCCGGCAGTAATAATGAAGTAGGTAATAATGAGTAGGGTCCCCCACCATGCCGTTCTAGAACAAAACGAGAAAGGGTAAATAGTAGGGCAAACCAGTGAAAGCGAAAGCAAAGTTTAGAATTGGACAGGAGATTTACAGACACTGTTCTCACCATACGTGGAAAGTAGTTGTTGGGGAGGCATGTTGGTGTCGCCCTATACGCGAGACAACGTCTGTTGCTAAGCAGACAAATTATGCCGATCCCCTGCCGTGTGGGAATCGATGTAAAAGAAAATATCGGTCCTGCTTGCTTTGATTGACGATAATTAACAGGGATGTTGACGGCAAATGTTGAATTTGTTCAACTTTTAGTCCAACACGAGAATGCTGGTGTCAAACGTTACCTTGCGTGTGCCACTGCTGTTTGTCTGTGTAGTACACAGAAAATACAGGGGAGGCGTTTGCTTGAGGTATTGATGTGCGCCGTACTTCATAACCTCCGAGATGGTTGAGCGTATAATTAATTCACACGGCACACCGCTGCCTGGCTGCACGTGACGCTGCACGTCCCAAAAGTACAACCAGATTATGAGGCATTCTGACATTTCTGTTGTTCTTTTACGTGTCCCTAAGTCTAAGTGCACGAGCGGTTTTTATTTCGCCCGCGTCGAAATACGGCTGCCGAAATCGGGAAAAAACTTGCGACCTCGAGCAATGCCATAGCCGCACAGCTACCGCGGCGGGCATACAACTGTTGATTTGATATGCGACCGCTTCCGTAGAGTTGGTTGAACCCTGTTGTGCGCTTTATTGCGGCTCTGCTTCTGCAAGCCCTGCGTAAGCTGCCCGGTAGACATATCTGCATAGTGTTTATTTTTCAGAAAAACAGATACGTACACTACCATAACCATATCTGCCGGCTTGGAGTGTGACACCTGACACCAGCAAAACATGCCGAGAGCGAGTGGGGCTATACTAATCCAGGTACAACTAAATTAGGAAGGCCCACTAAGCTTCAACAGACACAATCCCTCACCAGAACAGGAATTGGTCTCCCTGGTGCAGTACAAGCGCACCCCCTCCAAAATCACTCCAACAACTAAACCATGGCCATCCGTCACCAGCTGCTGAGGAGGCCTCACCAAGGCGGCGGTCAGACCTGTATTGCAGCAGAGGGTGCTTAGAATCTGTGGCTCCGGACAGGCCGCCAATGGAATCTGACCTTGTCAACCTTTACCACCCGAACTCTCTCGAGTGAGGCTAGCTTAGTAGGACTCTTTGAGGAACTATCAGACATTGTTGGGGATATCAATGGTCTTAGCGAGATTAGAAGAACTGGTGAGGCTTATACAGTGCTGACTAATGGTCATGTCCTCTGCTATAGAGGTCTCCCAGATAAGAAGCAATACGGGGTTATATTCCTTATCCACCAGGGCATAGCAGCCATCATTGACGAATTATACAGCATTATTGAGAGGGTAAGAGTAGTCGTAATGAAACTTACTAAGAGGTATAGATTAAAGATAGTCAAAGCCTGCTGTCCAACATCCAGTCACTATGATGATGAAGTAGATAAGTTTTTGAAGACGTTGAATTAGCGATGAGAAAAGTGCGAACTCACTATACTTTAGTAATGGGCGACTTCAATGCAAAAGTGGGGAAGCAGCAGGCTGGGGAACAAGCAATTGGCAACTACGGCTTCAATTCTAGGAATGCTAGAGAAGAGATGTTGATAGAATTCGTAGAAAGAAATAACCTTCGAATGATGAATACCTTTTTCAGGAAGGATAGCAACCGAAAGTGGACCTGGAAAGGCCCTTATGGTGAAACAAGGAATGAAATTGATTTCATAATTTCTGCCAATCCCGACATATTGCAGGATGAAGAAGTGGTAGGTAGGTTAAAGAGCAATGACAATAGATAATGAGGGCTAGGATTCACCTGAATTTGTAAGGAGAAAGAGTAAAAATTGCCACGAAGAAACAGGCCAACCTAGAGGCAATAAGGGTAAAAGCAGACAAATTCAGGCTGGTACTTGCCAATAAATATGCAGCCTTAGAACAGATAGATGAAGGTGACACAGAGGTAATGAATGAAACCGCAAGTAGACTGGTTTCAGACGCACGAATTGATGTGGGAGGCAAGGCACCAGGGCAACCAATAGGTAAGTTCTCAAAAGTAACAAAGGACCTAATAAAGAAACGACAAAGCATGAAAGTGTCCAACTCAAAAGATAAGATTGAATACGCGGAACTGTCAAAACTGATCAACAAGACGAAAATAAGTGATATTCCAAACTATAACGTGAGAAAGACTGAAGAAGCCGTAAAAAATGGACGCAGCCTGAAATCAGTGAGACGGCAACTTGCCATAGGATAAACAAAGGTGTATGCATTGAAAGATAAGCAGGGTAACATCATCAGCAATCTCGAAGGTATAGTAAAAACAGCGGAAGAATTCTTTACTTACCGTACAGTACCCGGAGGACTCAGGAGAACTTCATTCGAAACGATAATAAACAGGTTGCAGAAACTCCTCCTACAACTAGTGATGAGAAAGGCCTTGCAAAACTAGAAACGGGGAAAATCGGCAGCAGAAGTGTGAATAACAGTAGATTTATTCAAAGATGGAGGAGACATATTGCTTGGTAAACTGGCAGCTCTCTATACGATGTGTCTATCGACTGCAAGAGTCCCAGAAAACTGGAAGAATGCAAACATTATACTAATCCACAAAAAAGGAGACGATAAAAAATTGAAAAACTATACGCCCATTCGCTTGCTCCCTGTTTTACATAAAATGTTCACCAAGACAATCTTGAATAGAATAAGGGCAGTACTAGACTTTAGTCAACCAAGGAAACAGGCTGGCTTCAGGAAGCGATACTCTGGATCACATCCATGCCATTAATCATGTAATTGAGAAAACCGTAGACTACTATAAACCTCTCTATATAGCTTTCATAGATTAAGTAAAGGCATTTCATTTAGTAGAGATACCAGTAGTTATAGAGGCATTACGTAATCAAGCAGTACAGATCGCTTACATAAATACCTTCGAAAATATCCACAGAGATTCCATAGCTACCTTAATTCTGCAAAAGAAAAGTAGGAACATACGTATAAAGAAAAGGGTCAGACAAGAAGACACAATCTCTCCAATGTTATTCACTGCGTGCTTGGAAGAAGTATTCAAGCTATTAAACTGTGAAGGCTTAAGAGTAAGGTTCGACCATGAATATCTCAGCAACCTTCTATTTGCCGATGACTTTCTTCTATTCAGCAACACTGTAGACGTGTTGCAACAAACGATAGAGGACCTTAACAGAGAGAGCGCAAGAGTGGGTTTGAAGATTATTATGCCGAAGACAAAGATAATGATAAATAGCCGGGCAAGACAACAAGAATTCAGGATCGCCAGTGTGCGTCTAGAGTCGGTGTAGGAGTACGTTTACTAGGTCAAATAATCACAGCAAACCCTGATCATGAGAAGGAAATTCATGGATGAATAAAAACGGGTTCCATCGCATGCGGCAGATTTTGTCAGCAACTGACTGGAAGGTTGCCATTATCATTGAAAAGGAAGGTGTACAATCAGTGCATTTTACCGGTGATGGCATAAGGGGCAGAGACTTGGAGACTGACAAAGAAGCTTGAGAACAAGTTAAGGACTGTGCAAAGAGCGATGGAACGAGGATTACAATGCATAAGGTTAAGAGACAGGGAGAGAGCGGTTTGGATCAGACAGCAAACGGTTATAGAGGATATTCTAATTGACATCAAGAGAAAGAAATGGAGCTGGGCAGATCATGTAATGAGGAGAAAAGATAACCGATGGTCATTAATGGTTAGGGAGTGGATTCCAAGGGAAGGGAAGCGTAGCAGGGGGCGACAGAAAGTTAGGTGGGCAGATGAGATTAGGAAGTTTGGAGGGACAACATGGCCACAATTAGTACATGACCGGGGTAGTTGGAGAAGTATGGGAGAGGCCTTTGCCCTTCAGTGGGCGTAACCAGGCTGATGATGATGATGAGGTCATGTAATGGTCAGGTTAGACAAGAGTTGTACCATTATGATTACATAATGGATACAAAGAGAAGGGAAACGCAGTCGAGGACGGGAGAAGACTACATGGAGTGATGAAATTAGAAGATCCGCAGGCGCTTGATGCAATCGGTTGGCACAAGACAAGGCTAATTGGAGATCGCAGGGAGTGGCCTTCGTCCTGCAGTGGACATAAAATAGGTTGATGATGATGATGACGACGAGGATGATGATGATGATGATGATCATCCATACGTTGAAAATAAATTCATACCGTTTGCCGTTAACTGCTGCTGTGTATATAGTAGTAGCGCTTCTTTCCCTTCCGACGTCACCTTTTTCCTATCCCCCTTCTATGGGAACTGCGAGTGGCAAGGCTGTTCAGTCATTTGACGAATGCATTGGTTATACCCATTCTCTGCCCCCGCTTCTTTTCTCTCTACCTTCCCTCTGGACTTGCACGGTAGTAGAAATGTAATGGCTGCGGTTTCTGCAATGCTGCTGTCTGCGGTCATGGATACCTACAGCTGTCAAGAGGCAAATATGGCGACGTTCATAGATCTTCAGAGGACATCTTTCACATGCAGTGCAACGGAAAGGTACAATCAAGCTTCTACTACCTCGGTTTTCTCTGCCATGCTCCTTTCATGTACGTATATATACGCTATGAACCAACGCCAACGCGGTGTGCAAGACAGCTAGAGCAGCAGCTGCAGCGAGGAAGACGAAAGCAAAAGCAAAGAAAGCTTCGCTTTAAGAGGCTCTCACAGCCACGGAGCGTCTCACAATGCCGAAATGATGAGGAGCTTTGCAACAAGCGAATTGGTGCCGTTCCATCTCACTGATGTAGTAGACGAGACAGAAAGAAAGCCCTCCGTGCTTGCAGCTTGAAGTGTACTGTCCGTTCTACCTCAACAATTTTGCAAACCACGGTGTGGTTTGTAGACACACAGCTGCACCACAGGAACTCTGCTTGTGCGCACAATACTTAGGCGAGTAGTAGTGGGCACAGTGCTAGGACGCGCCAAGCGTCTCCAAGAGGAATGCGGTGTTCGCGTTGTGCACTGCACCATCCAACCAAATAGTCCTAAGAATAATTTCATCCGCTAGGATGCGCCGCTCTTCGGAACCGGCGAGTCGTCTTTTTTCTTCCGACATTTCTTACATTTCCGACACTTCCGACATTTTTATCATACAACACCTTAGCTCAAAAAGATGGCCGCTTGAAGTTATGAAGCGATGACGACCTCGCTAGCCCCAACCTACCACCGCTGGGTGCCGGTATGGCTGAGGACACGCCCACGTCAGATGCCACCTCCACACAAACCCTATTGAGTCGTATGACCTTGAAGGAGAATCGATAATGCCCGGAAAAGTACAGAAGCCTTGAGTTGCCGCCCGCTCAAATTTTGACTTCCATGTGGTTGGGCCCAGGACCAGACCTCTCAAATCCTGGCTGTCCAGAGGGCTCGTGAGAGGGACATCAGGTTTGACCTGATGGTCCCCGAGTGGGCCTTGCCAGGTGACGTTGAGTTTACTTGCGTCTATTGTGGATCATATAAAGTTTTTTCACTCACTCACTCACTTCTATGTGGTTTGTGTTCACCTTTCAGTGTAACTTTCCGCCGACCCCGCAAAGCTACTGAGTATTCTCTCAGCTTTCATGTGAGCGGCAAAGCTGCCAGCAAAGACTTGTGCCGACGTTTCATTTATCTACCCATTCGAAACCACCTCGTCATTTCCAGCCCCACCGCATCGAATTCATCAGCCGCCTTCTTAGCGTTGAGAGTATCCCGCTAGCTGACCACACATATGCCGGAACTCCATACCTTGCAACTCTCATCAGCTCATGCCGTGAAGTTATCCACAGTATTGATTCTCACGCCACCCCGCAAGAACTTCTGCGTCATTTAGACTGTTACCAAGCCAATATTCTACTGATCCACCGCATGGAAAACACGAACATCGCCTTGACCACTCTCGCCGGCACGCACGTTCCATATTCTGTCTACTAACATAGACATGAACACCGCAGCTGTCACCATAAGCCACGGGCCCATCATTGCATGATCTGCCTGAAACATTGACATCGCATGTGTGCCTCACCCATGAATCCGCGCCTGTGCCCCACCTGCTCCACTGCCATCACCCAATCTGGCAACCACCCAGCAGACACCATGGATTCCTCATTGTCAGGGCCAGCACATGCCTTTCACAGAAATATACCCCGTTCAGAAGCAACGGCATGAAGCTTGCGCCAACGCAGCGAAAAAGAGCGCCTCCAATACAAACAGTAGTGGAAGAGCCTGAGCACGTCACAAGCACCTGAAAAAGTCTCCGATTCTTCATCTACTTCGATGGCGCCCGCCTCCTAACGCCTACGACCGACAGACTCTAATGGGCAGCACCAGCGCTCGCGTCTGACGCAGGCGTCACGAACACCTCTGATTCAACCGACAACGGCTGTACAGCAGAAGGCTGCGGGATATCATCAACCTGCTACGGTAAACAAGATTTGCAGTTGAAGAAACCTGCAGACGTCGCTGAAGCTAACGTCGCTGATGACTCCCGCACCCGGCTCAACAAGCCTCCTCGCTCCCTGCTTCTGCGAGCAGCTGGAATTTGGTCTGACAGAGCTTACCTCACTTAGCTGCAATCACATCCCTCGTTGAGAAGCAGAAACCACGTACGGAGGTATAAGACTAACATACGTCAGGTCTCGTATTTTCAACATACAACGCTAACTTCACACAGTCCCTTAACAATCTAAACTACACCATAGGCAAAGCATCTGATGAGGCTCCAGAGCGTGTAGAAGACGGAAACCATTCCTTCATGCGCACCCACTCCATTCCCACCTCGTCAGTAAACCTGGCCCCCAAAATTAAGGCAGCGACCCTACTCGCTCCACCCAAGCTTTCGAATAACTAGCATCATGGTGATCACAATGGTGCAGCAAAACTGCCATAGCCTCACCAGAAACCGCACCCCCTTATAGCTATGGCTCCTTACGCAATGCACACTACCTCACTTTATCACATGAGAGAGTGCATACCAAAATTATCCCAGCCTATCGAGCACTGCACGCCGACCTTGTCGAGTCGCCGTCTTGCTTTGATATTCGCTGTGATCACTTAAGAAAAGGAAGGTGTCACTTCCGTAGGTAAGCGCCCTTTCGTATTGCCCAGACTCTCCACCCCCATCTCTCACAGTTGTGAATTTCCACAATGCCCCAAATTCTTCCGCGATGCTCTCTCCTCTGTTTTATTTCTTCGATCCAAAACCAGTGACTATGTGCTTGTCGGAAACTTCAAAGCCCCAATTGCGACCTGAGGATACCCAAACACCTTCACGCACACGCTATGAGCACTCATATAGTGTATACACCAGCCTGGCTAGTGTATATGGTAATACACCAGCCACAATACAATTGTCCCAATCTAACACCCGTGTTCAAAGTGATCAGTGTTGCACAATTTTTAATAATGCCTTTGCTTCCTTTTTTCATGACGCTGCACCTATGCTTTTGCCATCTTCAACAAAAGTTTATGATATCGGGATGGATTCAATTCTTATAGACTGGATGGGCATTAGAAAACTAATCGGTAATTTGAATATATCTTAGTCGGCGGGTTCAGATGAAATTAATTCAAAAATACTGAACTGTACCGAACTGTACTCAACAATTATTCCTTCTAGAATATTCCAACAATCATCACACTGCTCATCACTACCAAGTGACTGGAAGGTGGGGAAGGTGGTTCCTGTTCACAAATCAGGTAACACACATTGTCCCAAAAACTACCATCCCGTATCACTAACCAGCATTCCCTGTAAGATTCTGGAGCACATAATATATTCCCACATAGTTGATTTTCTTGAGACGAACTCTTTTTTTACCAACAGTCAGCATGGATTTAAGAAATCCTTCTCCAGCGAAACACAACTAGCTTGCTTTACTAACGATCTCTTAACACCGACTTAGGATATGACACCGATTGCATCTTTATCGATTTTGCTAAAGCCTTCGATACCGTATCCCATAACCTACTAATCTATAAACTTAGTCTTCTTAACATTGACCCGTTAGTACTGGAGTGAGTTAAAAACTTTCTTGCTTATAGAACACAATACGTAATCGTGAACAATTCGGTCTCGGTCCTCTACTTTATCTAATCTAAATTAATGACCTTGCTTCCTGTGTGAAATTTTCAAATAATAGGCTTCTTGTGGATTATGCGTTGTATATCATAAAATTACTGACCTCAATGGTTTTCGTAAACTTCAAGACGAGATTAATAACTTTCTGTCGTGGTGTAACAAGTGGTCTATGAAGCTTAAGCAAATGTAAATGCATGCGCGTATGACAGCGTACCAATACTACAAATCTGCATACATATTTCCTAAATAATAGCCCTCTCTCAGTTGTCTTATCGTACAAATACCTTGGACTAACCATCACCAGCAACCTTTCCTGGCACATGCATGTCGACATTATATGTAGCAATGCCAATCGCATGTTGGGCTATTTACGCCGAAACTTCTCATCCGCACCATCGTCACTGAAACTCTCTACAAAACAATAGTTCGCTCCAAACTAGAATACGCATGCGCCACTTGAGACCCGGCTAGCATTCCAATCATAAACAGCATAGAAGCCATTCAAAATCGTGCAGCGCGTCTCATCTTATCGAACTACTCCCGACATGCTAGCGCTACCTCAATGAAGACAACACTTAACTTGCTAGAACTTTCTTTCCGTCGTAGATGCTTCCGCCTTTTGCTATTCCATAAAATCTACCACCACAACCTTTTGCTGAAAGAACTGCTTATCACCCAACCGTCATACATAATATCTCGCTCTGACCACAGTTTCAAAGTTTGTGTGCCGTCTTCACGTACTAATCTTTGTAGTTATGCATTCATCCCTAGCACAAGCAAAGATTGGAACCACCTTCACGCCACCGTTGCAGCCATCCTGGATACCGACACCTTCAAAACCAGCATTCATGAAACGCGACGTTGAATATGTCTTGGTATATTGCACAATTTTTTTGTTATGTTCACCCACTCCTTTCTTTAATTCTTTCGGGCCTTGAAAGTATTTTAAATAAATAAATATAAGTTCCGCAATAAACCAGACACCCACACGAGATGGACACGCGACACAAGCTATACAACACCCTAGCTCACCTTCTAGGATGGCTACAAGCTTGCAGAAACTGGGCAAGTCCTTCCAGGGTCCCTCCTACCCATCCAGTACATAAGTGAATACAACTACATAACATAACTAACAGCCCTTGCTCCCGTCTCTACAGCTAGAGTGTCGTTCTTAGTTGGTAAAGTGGCGGCTTTAATAGCCTCAATTAAGCTCTTGCAATTAGGAACGATGCCGTGGTGCTGCGTTGTCATTACCCTAACAAACGAAGAATAGTCAGGCTATTGTCATGACGGACTTCATCGTGAAAAGCACTGCAGCGCCCCCGGCGACTGCTCACCCTATGAACTCCCTCATGCGTGCAAGCATGTAGACTGTATCCGCTTGTAAGCTTTCACCTCACTTCGCTACCCTCGGAAAAAGGTACAAAATTTAATAATTCGCTCAATCTCCGTTTGCCATGAGAACTTTATAGCATCCAAACGAAAAACAGATATCTTAAAGGATAAATTGTTAGTCAGTTTAATGGCTACATTTTAGCGCATTCGAGTGAGAGAAAGTGCAGGTGCGAGAATGCGCCGCATGTTCCCTGTTCGCACATTCGACGGGGGATAGAAATACAGTGACCAATAAAAGAGGCACCCCTTGGACGCGCCCGACAAAGGCGTGAAGAGCGGTCCACTTCAAGTGTGCAGACAGACAGCCGAAAAGTGACGGTATTGCTAAATTGCGATAATACGTTCACAGCAATATGCGGCGCTGGCGCGTTTCATTGAGCAGCCTTCTGCGCTTCAAACGCGGGAGCAACGTGCGGCACAGGGGGGCGCTCATGTTGCCATGCGCGGCTTTTCGCGAGTTCTTTTTTTTTTCACCTGCTGTTATTGCGCGTTATATGCTATCTCGGTTCACTGACTGCCTTCCAGCAAACTAGGTCAAACTCGTGCAAACGATTAACTCCGCGCATCCTGCATAGCACCCATATGTTGGGATACGCTTTCTTGCTGATGCTCGAAGGCTCATGTCCCGTGGCAAGTGGAGCCAGAGTTTAACGGAAATTCTGAAAAATGTTCTGGGATGCCCAGCTTTTCCCTTCTCTTTGTCAAAATACAACAAACATGTGTCACGGCTCAGGCAGCTTTGTTTAACATATTTTATTTGGCCGAAATTTATTAGTAATGCTGTAAAACTAGCTGCACATATTTTCGAAATTTCTGGGCTTCTGTTCTAGTACACTTTTCCTGCTTGCCGTCGCCTATCTTTACCGCATGAATTAAGGCGGTAATTCAGCTGTCAAAATCGGAAGCCTTCCGAGACCTCAATTTGTGAAAGCGTATAGTGGAAAGTAGGATCCCAAATTTACTTATTCTTCAAGAAGAAAATAAAGCCATCCGAGTCTACTAAATTAATTTCTACTTCACCTCTGCATTCGTCAACACAAATTACGTAATTGCAGATGGAACGCATTTTGCCTCTGAGTACATATATTCGTCAACGTCAAGATACAGTATTTTCGGTCATGATTAGAAAGTTATAGGGCGTATGTTCAAACTGAAACTTTCAATATTCGCAGGATGTTGCACAGATGCTGTGGAAACGTAGATCTCCCAGCTCAGAATCAGAGGGACGACTTCGCTGCTCGCTTTGTGCAACAGCGACAACCGGCAGCAGCGCATTGCTTGTGCAGGTGTGGCGCTGGCACATATTATTTTATTTATTTTTGTTTAGGAATACTGTAGCCCTCACTTGATGGCCATAACAGGGGAGGAAAAAACTAAAACATAAATTTCAACACCGACAATACAACGTTATACATCACTGTCTAACACAAATTACAGGGAGGATGAACAAACAGACACAGCATGCACAGAATAACAGTAAGCATGATCAATTCTTAATTACCCGTTGCCTGTAATACAATTCTAACAGAGTATAAAATTCGTTAACATTTTGTGCTGTTACAGTGCAGTCCGGAAGGCCATTCCATATATTAATACACGAAGGAAAGAACGAGTATTGAAAGCCATCAAGGCGTGTTTTAAAAGGCTGTACACTACCACTGTGGTTTAAACGCGCACTGTGTATTAAAGGGGGGTAATCTATGTTTCTTTGTTTATTCTTATTTGATTTCTGGTGATCTGGAAAAAGAATTTCATTCGTTGTTTTTCTCGTCATGTTTCTAACAATCCCACGTCGCAACATTTAAACATGTGTGTTACAGAATCGGCTCTCCGATAACGCGAAAAAACAATATGCACCGTGGTTCTCTGAATTTTTTTCGATTTTATCTCGCAAGCACAGTTGGTGAGGGCTCCAAACTGGGGAGGCGTACTCCAAAATCGGGCGAACAAATGTTTTGTACGCAATGAGCTTGAATTTTGTTGGTGCATGCTGCAACGTTTTTCTCAAAAAGAACAGTTTCCTGTAAGCCCTACAGCAAACCTCCTCCACTTGGAGGCGCCAGCACAAGTCATGATTGATGATCACTCTTAAGTACCCAAAGCTACGTTCATTCAACAAAGAGTTTTCACCAATTTTATAGTCAAAGGAAGACGCAGTTTTCTTTCATGTTACATGAGGAAACGTCGATTTCGAATGATTTATTTCCATTCCCCATTTTATGCACCAGTCATGTAAACCTTGGAGGCACCGATTAATTTTCCTTTGGTCGGTTTTATATGCCACTGTCTTATAAATTAAACAATCGTCGACAAAAAGTTTAATTTTAACAGGTGATTCCAGAACACTGGATATGCTCTTTCATACTTAATTTCAATGTGCTCGCATTCGGCAAAAACATGGCATGTGCTTCATAAGGCTAATATTCGCAAAAGTAAGGATTGCGTATTTATCACTGTTGCCAGAAACTGCTCTTAGCTGTATCCTGTTCTGCGGCATAATTAATGAGTTTGTCATTTAAAAGACTTCGTAAATACTGGGTGTTGAAAGTTAAGCTTTAGTGTTTTCTTAAAATTAGGCGCTGGGATACAAGCGAAGACCACGTGTGCAAATAAGCTATACCGCCAGGGAGACACAAATTGAGATGATAATTATCGATGTCAGCTGCCCAGTTAACTAAAATTGAATAATGAACTTTTTATTGAGTGCAGTAAGTGTGTATGTTTGTATTCAAAAGTTAGAGGAAGTCGTGTTGCTACACAGTTCAGCTTGGAGTTATTGTTCTAGTATGTTTGTGCTACGAGATACCCGACTCCGAATTTTCATTCCCGTTCGCATCGTTACGCATGCAAGAGAGTGAGGATCGGCGCAAAGCTCCTCCCTGATGTGACGCGGCTGTTGCTCGTGACTTTTAGTCCGACAAAAGGATGGAGGCATAGGCGAAGATGATCATTGGTCCCCTTCCTTTCTCAGCTGGTGAAATAAGGATATGACAGCTAATTGTGCCGTACAGTTGTTGCTCTTGATTTCACTAAAACTTACAGTACTTGGAAATTAGGGACGCTATAACGTATAGCCCCCATTCCAAACTTTTCTATTCTAATTCCGCAATCAACCCTCGGCGATTGTTCCAAAACTTTTTAGGCCACCGCCACTTTGCCTGTCAGTCACGCGACTTGACGAAGACTACGATAGCTACCCATCTGATATGACTTTACGCTCTGATTCTGTATGGTTGAATTGAACAAAAGAAAAATAGTTATTTCTGATACTGGGCCTTTTCGCCATTAGCCCTCGGCTATTTGTGAAAAAGCTTTTGGGCTGCATTCACTTCACCTGCCTGTCAGGCGACGTCACAAAACCGCCGAAACTCAGCGCGTCAAAATGACGTGTATGCGTGCAAGATGCATTATTTTGCCGAACAAAACTGAATTTTTTTCTGAATAGCCACATGGTGCGGCGTTCCGAAAGGAATAAAAGAAGACTGCGGCCGATCGCTCAGGCACTTGCTATTCGCATCGGCCGGAGAGCATGGGGGTACTTGCGTACAATAAAGCTTTTTTGCGTAGCCGTGTAACGTTTTCGAGCACTTTCGGCACTTTTACGACCTCGCTCATCCAGCTTTTCTTTGCTGAGGATCCTTTTTAGCGGCATTCTTAACCTTCCGTCACATTCCGCCGCGATTTTCGACCAGCCGTCGCAATCTAAGGAAAGGAAAACGAAACAATCGCAGACGCCGGCACCAACCTCATCATCCGGTTATCGATTTTCGGTGCACTCTCTTGGCCCCACCCTTCTCGCTCCACTAGAGTGTGCTCCTCGCGTCTTATCGACCAGTTAGATAAGACAAACCGCTCAGTGCAGGCAGTGTTATTCGTTTTTAAAGCAAACAAAATGGACATCATATAAACGTGGAGAGCGTTTCATTGGTCTGTTTACCAACCCTGCAGATCACCGCCGGATGCTTACATCGGCTGCTACGCAAATTTGAGGTCAGGAGACAGGAATAAAAAACATATTGAAGTAGTTTTACGTTATAGGGCCCCAGCAGTCACTTTATTTGCGTAGCGCAGGCAAGGACCATGGCAGCTCGTCTAGTCACCGTTACGCCCGCGGACTGCCCTCTGGCTTCTCCGCTCGCGCCATTATCTCGGCACGACAGCTGCCGCCATCGTTACAGGCTGCGCCGTCACGTGTCACAAAAGCGGTTCCGGGTACTCCGATTTTTATTTCGCCAGCCCAGAGGGGAAAGGGGACAGTTATCAGCTTTGCCAAAGCCTCCGTCCCGTTGTCAGACTAAACGCCGCACACAACAGCCGCTGCACATCAGGGAGAAGCTATGCGCCGATCGTAACTCTCTTGCATGCCCAATCATGGGAACGACAATTAAAATTTGGAGTCGGATATCTCGCAGCACAGGCACGCTAGAAGAATTATTCTAACTGATACTGTTTAGAAACACGACTGCCTGTAAGTTTTCAATACAAACATACCCAAAAGGTAATTATTCAATTTTAATTAAGTGTGCTGCTGACAGCGATAATTATGATCTCACTTTGTGTCCCCCTGGCCAGATAACTTATTTGCACAGGTTGTCCTTGCGTGCCTCCGAGAGCCTAATTTTAAGGCAAACATAAACGTCAATTTCGAACACTCTGTATGTCTCGGTCACACATGTCTTTTTATCGCTTCTTTCAGACCAAAATGGGCGACAAATTTCTGAATAGCCATCTCGTATCTGAAGTAGTCAAGTATATGAAGTAGTCAAGGCTGGCCCATTCATGTGCGCGCTTGAAATGAGAGAAAGAAGCAAAAACAGAGTTATTTAATGTTCAGCGTGCACTGGAGGGTTTCTGAGAGATAGAATTAGCGCTTTTCTGGTCATTACATCTTGACTATTTCAGATAAAGCACGTAGTAGCGCTGACGTGACGCCGCGTTTGAGCAAAAGAAAGTTTACCTTTTACGTTGTATACTCAATGAATATCAACGTCAAATACCGGTAGCGTGATGAAGACATCTTTATAAATACATGTTATATATGCAGATATTCTGAAAATTAAGTCTAAAAGTGGTTCTGGGGTGCTTGAAGAATTTGGCTCTTGTCGCTTCTGATGGTTTTCTATATTTCTTGTTTGAGTGCAAATTACCGTCCTAACGGTATCTTATACGGCGCTGTTACATACCTCTAACTGTCTGAAGATTGAAACATCTATCATTGTTTAGCCAGATAGCAACAGATTTCTCTCAAGGAAGACAAGTGACCACAGAAGTACGAATTTTGTCATTACATATGCCGACAAGTTAAGCTGGAGACGTTTGTTCAAAAAACAGACAAGGGTGATTCCAGATGCTTTATTAGTGTTTACTGGCCATGTTAAAATACGGAAAACTTTCGCACATGAAAATTAAGCTAGTTTAACAAAAATTATATGTGAGTGAATGTGCAAAATGAGCACGTCGAAATAAACAAACATATAAAAGGCTATGTTCGCCCCGTAATGCTTACCTTTGTGCATCGCCGAGTGTTCTTGAGGCTAGGTAGCGTTGCACCATTACCTGGTCCAAGCCCGCCCGGTACATCCAACCCCAAAACAGTCCGATGACGTTTGACCAAATGTTCTCGTCCTGAGTGAAGTCTAAATTGTATCTGGTAAAGAAAAGTTCGACAAATGATGACGTCCATTGTTATAGTATTTTTATTTTTCTGCGGGTCCGGTATCTCTTGGAGAAGATCGTAAAAATGAATAATTATCAGTCTAACGGTATTTTATTGGTGAGCTATTGTAGCTTGGTGGTTGAAAGTGTCATTTAAAATACCTTCAAAATGTAGCAAACCACAGGAATAAGGAAATACGCCGGGCCAAATATTTTCTCAGTAGATCAGGAAGCGTAGAAAATTGATAATATTTAGGCACAGTTGATGTTAAACAGTACATCTATTGAGACACGTGGGCAGAATAAAAACGAAAATAACGATGACTTCCTATCCGGAACGCTAAAAATATTGCAAGCAAGAAAGTTGAAGCTGTGACTTCCACAAGCACATGAGAGAGAGAGAGAGAGAGAAATAAGTGGCATGGGAAAAGCAGGACGTTAACCGGAGAAGATTCTGGTTTGCTACCCTGCACGGGGGGAAGGCCAAGGCGATATGAAAGACAGAAAGACGGAGAAAAAGCATCGGCAAGAAAACAGAGGAGGTTCGGAAAGTGTATAAGAACTAGTCTCTCTAATACGCCGCCAGAACGCAAAAATTTCATGAGTGCCTTGACTGTCTTGTGGTGGGATGACTGCATAGTTAGGAGTTCCACGACTGTCTGCTCCGCAATTGGCCGGTCGCAAGAGGCGCCGGCGCGGTCACAAGTGGCTGCTTCTGTGCGCTGTATCGGATACGATGGTACAGAACTTGTACGATAGTTATTTCGTTATCGCAGTGACAACATGCAGCGCTACCTTGTCTTTTGATGATGAAATCGAAGGCTTTTGTAAAAGCGACACAAAGCCCCAGTCGGTAAGGAACGGTAGTCTTGGGTCGGGATAGTCGAGGTGGAGTATGAAGTTCAAGACAGGGGTACAGTCGATGAAGACCTGCGTACTGGAAACTAGGTGTGTTCCACAATGATTGTATGACGTCATTTGAAAGAACTCGAAGTTTCGCTGTGCATCTGTTCTTGACAGCGGGATTGGTTCTTTCATGCCGTCTTCATTAGCTGATCGATCAGCTTCATTTGTTTGTTGCCCATTACGCCATAGTGACTGGCGATCCTCTAAAACATGGCATCGTGTCCTTGGTGAAGAGACGGTGAAAGAGCTATAAAATTTCTATAAATAGTTTTTTTGTAACTTCCAGGGCGTAAGTCAGAAAGGAATGACTGTAGAGGTGCCTTAGAGTCACTGATGACACTCCATATGTCAGGTGGTTCCCCTTGAATAAGGACACGTGCACTGCGAAGAGCAGCAAACTCCTCGGCTGTCGATGTTGTCATGCGCGATGTGTTGAACATCAAGGCGGTGACCTTCGCAATAAAAATCACTGATCCTGCAGAACTGTCCACTGCATTCTAACCATCAGTGTATACATAGGAACATTGAGCTGGTGATGAGAGTTGTGACTTCTTTCAAATTCCTGGTACTGTCAGTTGAACTTGTGGCTGAGCTAAAGACCAAGGGATAACAAAACTACTGTGCATTCTGTAGCTACGCAATCTCTCTCTCTCTCTCTCTCTCTCTATATATATATATATATATATATATATATATATATATATATGCCCCACCACCTAACAAAAATTGCGAAATATAACCATCTAAGATGAGCTCTCCACATTGAAAACCCATGAAAAGGCCGAACAAAAATTAATTCTTTCCGAATCTACGCCTTTTTCGCCATTAATCTACCCCTATGGGTCCAATTTTTTCGGACTGCTCCACTTAACCTGAATATCACGCGACGTCCTAAAACCACGAACGCTTAGCTCCTGAATATAACGTGTATGTACTAAAGATATATTAATATCCCGAACAAAACTGGAATGTTTTCGGAATAGCCGAAGACTTCCCAGTTCAGAAAAGAGTAAAACATGGCTACCCACCGATCGCTCAACCACTGGCTGCTTGGAACTGCGGAGGGAATTGATTTTGCTGGGTATGTTAAAAGGCTATGTGGATCGCACACAGTGTGGGAGTTTATTTTTGGTATGTAAAACCGTAGAATAAAATTAATTTACCAAACTGATTATGAGACATCTGGTAATCGGAGACTCAGGAGCGATTTTGGCCAGCTGGGGTTCCTTAACGAGCGCAAAAAGGAGGGTACGCGCGCGTTTCGCATTTAAATATCCGTAGCCATGGCGGGGATTTGACCCCGTGAAGTCGTGCTTAGCAGCGCAACACCATAGCCAAGGCAGGTAATTACATCGGATTATTGAAAGGGCACTCAAAATAAGTACGCTAACATTTTTGACTTTCGCCCAGGTAAACTACAGTAGACGGTTTTGCAGGATCAGTGATTTTGACTGCGAAAGTCACCACCATGATGTTAAACACATCGCGCACGACGACATGGAGAGCCGCCGAGTTTGCTGCTCTTGGCAGTACACTTGGCCTTATTCAAGAGGAACCACCTCAAAAATGGGATGTCGTCAGTGACTATAAGGCACCTCTACATTGATTGCTTTCTGCCTTACGCCGTGGACTCTACAAAAAACTATTTCTAGAAATCGGAAGGCTCATTCACCGCCTCGTCGAGCAAGGAAACGACCCATGTTTTAGTGGATCACTAGTCACTATGGCGTAATGGGCAACAAACATACCGATGAAGCTGCTCAATCTGCTCATTAAGATAGCATGAAAGAACCAATCCTGCTGTCGAGAGCTGATGCACAGCGAAATTTCGAGGGCTTTCAAACGACTCAAACAATCGTTGTGGAACACACTTAGTTTCCAGCACACACGTCTTCATCGACTGTACCCGTGTCTTGAACTTCATACTCCACCTACACTATCCCGACCCGAGGCAACGGTTCCTTACAGACTGCGGCGTGGTGTCGCTTTTACAAAATCCTTCGATTTCGTTCTGGTGGCCCATTAGAAAGACTAGTTCTCATGCATTTTCCCAACATCCTGTGTTTCTTGTCTATGCTTTTTCTCCGTCTTTCCGCCTTTCATATCGTTTTAGCCTTCCCCCAACGCAGGGTAGCAAACCAGAATCTTCTCCGGTTAACCTCCTGCTTTTCCCATACCACTTATGTCTCTCTCTCTCGCGCTCTCTTGTGTTTGTGGAAGTTACAGCTTCAAGTTTCTTGCCTGCAATATATTTAGCACTCCTGATAGAAAGTCATAGTTATTTTTGTTTTTCTTCTGCCCACGTGTCTCAGTGGATGCACCGCTTAACATCTACGGTTCCTAAATAATATAAATTTCGTACGTTCTCTGGCCTAATGAGAAAACATTTGGTCCGCCGTGTTTCCTTATTCCTCTGGTTGGCCACTCTGCTTCAGAGGTTCAAGCAATATTAGAGATATTGGTTAACAGGGATCAAGGGACTAACAATATTTTTTCGTTCACTAAGATTCCAGTTTATCGATGCGACGTTGTATCTTTTGTCCAGTACAACGGGATATCATTACCTAGTGAATGGAATTCATGCGTTGGTATATTAGTTCCGCCGGACGACTAATTGCGCGAAGTCGCTACCAATACAGGTCGAATTGCGAGCACCTAGGTGAGTACACGAGCATGTGCATAGTGGTCTGCGACCCTTCTTTAATACATTTTCCCAGTCCATATGAGAGCCTTTTCCGACAAGCGTTCTCCAGTAGGTTTTTTAACACAGTCCAATCAATTCGTCGTATTGCATTAGGCGAATGAATCTTAGATACACCGTTAATGTTAGGTGGGGATGCAATTGCTCCCATGTGTACCCAATATCAAAAAACCACTTCATGCTTCTGGCAAAGCTGCGCGATACGTAGGTCAAGTTCAGGCCGCCGCTGTACACTATGCGTCGTAGAAATGCATCACTGTCGTCATTCAGCAGCAAGAGGTGATGATGGGCGACAAATGAAGCGAGACTTAATCGCGCTGTGTTGACTTTTGAGCTTCCTCAAATGAAATGATGGGCGTTAAAATATCCGGTGATAATGCAAAGACAAAGATGCTTCTAAATCTTCTAGGTTTCTTATGTCAAACGAGCTTGATTGAGATAGGTACCCACCTACAATATTAAAGGTGAGCTTTCTGTTTTCAATGGTTAGGCAAACAGACTGACTGTTGTGACGAAGTTGCACAGGCTTGGTGATGTAATTATTCTCACGGCAATTAAAGATAAGGACCTTGCTATTTTCGCTGTTGCATGAGGAAGTAATTGACTCGTAGTCGGATAATATGATTTGGTGTGATAATATATCTTCGCAGATAATGATAATTGGAAATCGGTTAACCGGTGCAATCTGGCAAAAATCAGCCATGCGTAAACTGAAATCTCGGGTGTTCCATTGAATAATCTATGCATCTCTGATCTTCTTACAGATGACTGGTGATTGTGGCCCACGGTGCACTCGAGAGTTGCTAGGACTTCGCTCAGCGAGTCCAGCGCTCTTAGTCCCCTTCACGAGGATGGAGTTTCGATACTGATAAACAATACGCTGATGACATCATTTATGGACCGCAGCATTGGAATGATTCACATCATCAACTAAAGTGTGCTTCGGTGGAGGCATTAAACGCGTTGACTGCTGGGAAGGCTGAGTGCCCCGGAGCGCCGACCAGTCCCCTACAGGTACGGCTTTTACGATTGAGGTGTCCTTGTGACAGGTCTTGTTGTGAAACTTAAGAGGTACAAAATGAAGGTTGTACAGGTCTACGCCCCTACATCCAGTCATGATGACAAGGAAGTCGAAAGCTTCTATGAAGACGCGGAATCGGCGACGGGTAGAGTGAAAACAAAATACACTATACTGTAGGCGACTTCAATGCCAAGGTAGCCAAGAAGCAGGCTGGAGACAAGGCAGTGGGGTGATATGGCATAGGCACTAGGAATAGCAGGGGAGAGTTATTAGTAGAGTTTGCGGAACAGAATAATATGCGGATAATGAATACCTTCTTCCGCAAGCGGGATAGCCGAAAGTGGACATGGAGGAGCCCGAGCGGCGAGACTAGAAATGAAATAGACTTCATACTCTGCGCTAACCCTGACATCATACAAGATGTGGACGTGCTCAGCAAGTTGCGCTGCAGTGACCATAGGATGGTAAGAACTCAAATTAGCCTAGACCTGAGGAGGGAACGGAAGAAACTGGTACATAAGAATCCGATCAATGAGTTAGCAGTAAGAGGGAAAATAGAAGAATTCCAGATCAAGCTACAGAACAGGTATTCGGCTTTAACTCAGGAAGAGGACCCTAGTGTTGAAGCAATGAACGACAATCTTGGGGGCATCATTAAGGAGTGTGCAATAGAAGTCGGTGGTAACTCCGTTAGACAGGATACCAGTAAGCTACTGCAGGAGACGAAAGATCTGATCAAGAAGCACCAATGTATGAAAGCCTCTAACCCTACAGCTAGAATAGAACTGGCAGAACTTTCGAAGTTAATCAACAGGCGTAAGAGAGCTGACATAAGGAAGTTTAATATGGATAGAATTGAACATGCTCTCAGAAAGGGACGGAGCCTAAAAGCAGTGAAGAAGAAACTAGGAATTGGCAAGAATCAGATGTATGCGTTAAGAGACAATGCCGGCAATATCATCACTAATATGGATGAGATAGTTCAAGTGGCTGAGGTGTTCTATATAGATTTATACAGTACCAGTGGCACCCACGACGATAATGGAAGAGAGAATAGTCTAGAGGAATTCGAAATCCCAGAGGTAACGCCGGAAGAAGTAAAGAAAGCCTTGGGAGCTATGCAAAGGGGGAGGCAGCTGGGGAGGATCAGGTAACAGCAGATTTGTTGAAGCATGGTGGGCACAATGTTCTAGAGAAGCAGGCCACCCTGTATACTCATTGCCTCATGACCTCGAGCGTACCGGAATCTTGGAAGAACGCTAACACAATCCTAATCCATAAGAAAGGGGACGCCAAAGGCTTGAAAAATTATAGACCGATCAGCTTACTGTCAGTTGCCTACAAACTATTTACTAAGGTAATCGCAAATAGAATCAGAAACACCTTAGACTTCTGTCAAGCAAAGGACAAGGCAGGATTCCGTAAAGGCTACACAACAATAGACCATATTCACACTATCAATTAGGTGATGGAGAAATGTGCGGAATATAACCAACCCTTATACATAGCTTTCATTGATTACGAGAAAGTGTTTGATTCTGTCGAAACCTTAGCAGTCATGG
This sequence comes from Dermacentor variabilis, assembly GCF_050947875.1. Taxonomy (NCBI): domain Eukaryota; kingdom Metazoa; phylum Arthropoda; class Arachnida; order Ixodida; family Ixodidae; genus Dermacentor; species Dermacentor variabilis. The sequence continues at coordinate 168,313,043 of NC_134570.1, read as the reverse complement.
AGGCATTACGGAATCAGCGTGTAGACGAGCCGTGTGTAAAAATACTGAAAGGCATCTATAGCGGCTCCGCGGCCACCATAGTCCTCTATAAAGAAAGCAACAAAACCCCAATAAAGAAAGGCGTCAGGGAGGGAGATACGATCTCTCCAATGCTATTCACAGCGTGTTTACAGGAGGTATTCAGAGACCTTCATTGGGAAGAATTGGGGATAAAAGTTAATGGAGATTAGTTTAGTAACTTGCGATTCACTGATGATATTGCCTTGTTTAGTAACTCAGGGGACCAATTGCAATGCATGCTCACTGACCTGGAGAGGCAAAGCAGAAGAGTGGGTCTAAAAATTAATCTGCAGAAAGCTAAAGTATTGTTTCACAGTCTCTGAACAGAACGCCAATTTACAATAGGTAGCGAGGCATTGGAAGTGGTAAGGGAATATATCTACTTAGGGCAGGTAGTGACGGCGGATCCGGATAATGAGACGGAAATAATCAGAAGAATAAGAATGGGCTGGGGTGCGTTTCGCAGGCATTCTCACATCATGAACAGCAGGTTACCATTATCCCTCAAGAGAAAAGTTTATAACAGCTGTGTCTTACCAGTACTCACGTACGGGGCAGAAACTTGGAGGGTTACGAAAAGGGTTCTACTTAAATTGAGGATGACGCAACGAGCTATGGAAAGAAGAATGATGGGTGTAACGTTAAGGGATAAGAAAAGAGCAGATTGTGTGAGGGAACAAACGCGAGTTAATGACATCTATAATATTTTTTGCGCCGCAGGCGTCTGCAATGTACGACTCCGCGCACCTGGGGCACACTGTGGATTGTGCACTGGCGGCATTGAGGCTCCCTGAAGACAAATGGTTGAACGACACTTCGGAAGTGACCGACTTTGACGTGCATTTGGATGCAGTCGCCCTTGAACACTGTCTTCACACAGGGGCTGTTTCCGAGACGGCATACACGCTTTATGACCACTCCTTCATATGCCGCTCTAATCAGAATGGGCAGGTCTGAGTTGCTTATCGCCAGGTCGATATCGTAGTTTACGCTGGCAGTGCAGGTTTCATACATTGGTATAGGCAACTGTAGTTTGATGTTCCACAATTCAGTTATCTGTCGGAGCATGTCTAGCGCAGAGACAGGGTCCTGTCGCCCACCAGTATATTCTTCTGCGTGCTACTCAGATCTCCTTAATTTCATTTGCGCTATTCCCTCAAAAAAACGGAGAGAGCGTGCCTGTTTAATCTTCGAAGGCTCATGGAAGAATCCAAAGTTATGGTGAGGATAGCGTGCGGCCAGCCCTCAGGTTTTGCCTGCAGGGTTGATGTACTCCTAGGTAATGACTTCTAAATGAGTCTGATATTGTCCTTTCGGTTCCCCGCCAACAAATAGCTCTCATCCGATGAGTAATCCCGTGTGACTGAGTAAACCTCAGTGTTTGCGCTGGTGCTGGACCAAGTGCCTCGTTGCCTTGAGTAGCTTGTCAAAGAAGACGTCTGGCATGGCGGGATCAATGGCGCCGTGTCCATGGTCACGAGCCTTAGTGGAGTCTTCACTGCTGGAGGACCAGGTGCGCTCTGTCATTGAAGAGATCTCCGTAGCAGGTTTCAGACCATGTGGGCCTGTGGGTTACTCCGCGTCCAGAACCGCAAGGCAGAACGCATAAAGCGCACCACATTTTTTGTCGAAATTTGGACGAAAAATAGCTAGCCGAGACCGATGCGTTCTTGCAAAGAGCAACTTCGTCGTCTTCCCCAAAAAATATAGAAGAAGGTTGGGATCAAGTAGCATAGTGTAGTAGGTCATCTCACATATAAACCGCATAATCGGGGTGTATAAAACAAACGCAGGGGAATCACAACTGATTGTGACAGAGTTTCAAAGTGCAGTAATTCAGAAATTTGCAGCTAATAAAACCAGGACAAACGAAGGCTGTATTGAAAGCTGATTCCGGTCTTCTACATACATGCGACCGTATAATGTAAACGTTTTATATTCTGATTTTATTGCGATCTTATGACGGCAAATTTATGTAACCACAGAAGAAAGCTTCAGGCGGTCACCAGGAGTGTTATGTGAACAGCCCAATGAAACAATGTCCTCGTTTATAGCTACAAACAGATAAAGAACATTATTGCCGTGTATAGCTAGTCACTTTATTTCCTTTAAAAGCAAATAGCATTGCCTCCTTGACAGGCTTTTCTCATCCGATTAGCTGGCAACAGCTGAGGCGCGCGCAGGAGTGGAGAGGGGTGCAATATGCTTAGTGAAACTAAATGACGCGATGAGGAGGGCGGTGGTGCCGTCTAGGATAGGTCTACTTCCCTTTGAATAGCTTGTAGTGGTGGGTCCCAAAGTGAGAGAGTTTCCAAGGAAAGATCTTTAGAGATGATGTCTTGGCCGAGCGATGCCGTACACGTGCCTAAAGGGCTCCACAACATTATACTGCCACGCAAATTTTTACAGCAAAACTTCATTTGCATCTCCCTTCAACATTTCCGTTGCTGCTGCTGCTACTGCTGCTACTGCTGCTACTGCTGCTGCTGTTTTGCGCACCGAGTCATGGGTTGAATCAGAAAGTTATATAGAAGGCACGAGCATGGCGGAGAGGGCCGGCGACACGAGAAACTCGTTGGATTGTTCCATCGCGCTGCCACAGTACCGTTTCGATTGCTGTAATTATTCGTGAAGCCCTGCAGAAGCTGCAGCGCTTATCTTTGTACTAACGGGCAAGATTCCAGAGGCGAGATAGGTGTAATGAATGTTATAGAAGAGCAAAAGTGAGGGGGCTTGTCGGTAGTGTCTGTACAACCGACGAAGTTACGAAACGAGGGAATACTAGTCCTGTCCAGTAATGTGAAAAGTCGGGCTAGTATCTTTAATGTTTAATGTTAGTATCTTTAATCTTTAACATTTTTCCGAAACACAACAATTGCTGCACTCGAAAGTACGTTATTTCGGAAAGTATATTTATCTCTATTTATTTCAAAACATATCTACAACTTAGTTGCGAGTACTGTTTCGTTGTGTCATCTCCGCTGCGCTGGTCCACCCACATGGTATAACGAATACTCCTGTCACACGGCAAATATATGGACATTTATAATAAATTACGGTCGCTGATGATGTCATTTGTTTGTTCATGTCATTACTGTTGCCACACGAGTAAAATGTACAGGCATTTGTTTAAAACGACATTTGCAAACGAATGAGTTCGCCATACTAATCCTTGACTCCAGAAGTACAGGTTTCTCATTTTTCAAGTAAAAATGAGCAGGATTCTTTCGATTTTGTTACATAATTATTACATTTATCACACTTATGCGTACCACAGTGCATAATTACAGAAAGCTACTCTCAATCCAGTGACTAGCCGACCGTCTTTCGTGAGGCATGGCGGTCACAACGGTAGCCATTGTGAACGAGTTTGCGCAAAGTCCCTCTTCGCAGGCCCTCGAAATTGCTTCTAGAACATCTAACTACAGGTCCAGCTGTCTTTCTTCATTGCGATGTTTGACGCGCTTGCCCATCAAATGGGCTGGGACACGCGACTGCCGTTCTCATTATTTTCAGCAGTTATAGCCTCACGCTTTCCGCCATGCTGCTTGCCTCATCTTCGGCTTGGCTTGATTCGACTTGGTTGGAAGCGTTTACAAGTCAATGATACAAAAGCAGAGTGGCAAAGGCAGTATCACGTATTTGAGTGGAATTTAGTGTTAGTAGAAAATATTAATTAGGTATAAAAAATAATAAGTATCGCCATGTCATCATTTTCAAATGACAGTAATTTTCCTCTTGTGACATCGCGTGGTAACATAACAATAACGTCAATAAAAACCCTTCGTTGAAATTACATTAGATTTGCCGTGTGACAGGGAATAACAGCCTTGCCAATATTCGAGCTCGCATGGATAGAAAGAACCCATGAGAATGAAAAGGTGACGCAAGAAAGCTAGATAAATTTAAATTCAAGGTACCGTATGCTTCGCTTCTGATATTTTTTTTAAAAACGCAAAGCTATTCCACTCTGTGAAGGTGTATGACCAGCGGAAACGTATGTATGGTTCACATAAATATATATATTAATAATAAATATTGCAACGTGCATTTGTTTAAATGCGACTGACGCAGCTCGCGTCGCTGCGACGCGTGCGGCCTCGCTGCGGCGCAAGCGGCGTCGTTTTACGCGTTTCGAACATAGACGCCAAATGTATAAATACGGGGCCACCGCTTGCGCTGGCTCAGTCCGATGAACGCCCTAGGCGCGCTTGCTGCTTTCGCCGTCCCAGGGTTGTTCACTTGCTTTGGGGCACAAATTCGCCCAATAATCTCCAAATTTACCGCCGACGCAGTGTCCCTTTCTGTCTGCCTGCCTGCCAGGCAGCTCACCGTCACATACATGTCAATATGTTCATTGAAAATAAAAAACACATACCGCAATGAATTGCCTTTTCTCCCAATTTTTGTGTGTTTGTTTTATTAGGTTGCATACTCAATGATTTGATATTTTTTTATATTTTTCTTGCTTTTTTGGATTTCTTATTTGGTCGTCCACTTGATATCGCTTTATGATTGCTATGATATACGGTCAGTGGCTCTCTGGCGACGCTGGAAAAGTTCTTGGCCAATGTGAAGTCTATGCAAGACCGATGACACGTCGTGGGCACACTGTTGTTTGTGTAACATTGCAGAAGCACTCCAAGAGGAACGGCACGAACCCCTTTGCGTCTGGCCGAGACACGTCTATGTTGAAAATTACCCGCAATTACGATGGAACTGGAATCGGTCGGGGTGATCCAACCATAGGTGCATAAGCTTGGCGTATGCGGCACGATCTTCATCCGTATTACGTGCCATTCCCGCTTCTGTTCACGATGGTGTTCTTCGTAGGCGCACTATTCTACCGCAGTCTCCACAGCACGCGGCGTACTCATTGTACGGTTGGAAGTCAAGGTAGATAAGCTGACCTAGTTTGCCTGTAGAGCCCGTGATGTCAAACCGCAATCTACAATAAAGAGCGTTGATTCCGGTTTTACTATTTTTTTATTATGATATTTTGCATCGCCATGTGTTTCGACACGTCTCGCCATTGAATGCAGCTGCGGCATACCCGGCGACACGCGTTTGCTTTATGCTTGAGCACTTCTGGCTCTGGCGTGCCCACCATCTTGTTTTTGCCTACGCACACAAACCGCCAGGACCTAGCTTACAATAGCTCCGCTGTAAAACAAATACTATGTAAATTTATCACGCGGACACAGGGATTGCACACGGGGAATGCACAAGCAAATGTGCTTTAAAGCACCACAGCGTCTAGATGACTACGGAAGCGGCCACCCATAAGATCAACAATTATGTATTCGCCGTGGTAGCTTTGCTGCTATGACGTTGTTCAAAGTCGCGGGTTGACTCGCGACGGCGGCTGCCGCATTTCGAGAAGGGTGAAAGGCAAAAACGTTAGCGTACTAATGATTAGGCGTACCTTAAGTGATCCGATGTAATTACCTGACGAGGTTATGGTGTAGCGCAGCTATGCACGACATCGCGGGGTCATATCCCGGCCACGGCGGTCGATATTAAATGGAGACGAAATGCCGAAACGCCCGTGTACCCTACTTTCTTGTGCTCGTTAAGGAACCCCAGCTGGTCAAAACTGATGCTGAGTTCCCGACTTCCGCGTGCCTCATAATCATATTGTTAATTTAATTACGTTCCGAGCAGCCAGAGGCAGAGCGATCGGTAGGCAGCCATGTTTTATTCTTTTCTGAACGGGGCAGTCTTCGGCTATTCCAAAAACATTCCAGTTTTGTTAGGCATATTGACATACCTTTAGTGCATACACGTCACTTTGAGGTGCTAACTGCTTGGGGTTTTGTGTCGTTGCGTGATATGAAGGTGAAGTGGAGCAGCCCGAAAAATGTTGAGCCATAGCGGAATAATAATGCGAAAAAGGCGCATCTTCAGAAAGAATTTTGTTCGGGCTAGCCATGCGTAATCAGTGTGCAGAGCTCATATTATATGGTTAGATTTGGTGGTTTTTCGTTAGGTGGTGTCACCGGCAGGCTAAGTCGGTGTGGCCGAAAATATTTTTCATGCCGAGGTCGAGGTGTCGTGCCAGATATGCAATACAAACTGATTGGAATAGCTCCTTGAATGTTTCTGGCGCTCACAGCCGCCCGCTTCAGCTGCTTCAAATGAGAGCATCGATATATATATATATATATATATAAATATATACACACAAAGAGTGCCCCAGCTAACATGGACCAAGATGTTGAAAAAAACCTATACGTTCTTCAAAACAGAAATCGCGTGGATGTTAGCATTTATCTAAACTTACTGTACCATTTTCGCGCGTATTTTTTTTTAGTAATTAGCCGAGATAAATGAAATTACATTTTCAAATATAGCTTGAAACGTTCAGACCTCAATGGGAAAGTTGTGGAGCTCCACAAATATTGCCCAGCCCAGGCACTTCCACCGAGATAGGCTTAGCGTGACCGTTTTTATTCGAGAAAAACAAATGCCCGCACAGTTTAAAATATGCCACGTGACAACGTGCTCTGTGCACCCGAATGCGCCGCGATTACAGCGCTCTCATGATTGATTTGTAAAAACATCGCCAGCGCCGCGCCTTCCCTTCACTTACGAAAAAGTGCTTCAATTATGGTCCCTAGGCTATACTTTTGCTTGGTTCTGACATTACCGGCAGTGGCTGGCGACGGCGCTCCGAAAAAGCGCTTCGTCAGCAGCCACTCCCGCCTGTCGCCGAAGAACGCACTGTCATAAGCCGTTTATTCCTATATGACGAGAAGAGCAATTCTTTTTTTCCAGCGTTCGAGACGATGCGGAATAGAAAAAATACAGAAAAAAATATGCGTAATACATCTGCAACATGGGGCTCTATAAAGTAAAAGTATTCCAAACTTTTCTATGCCATTTCTGCAATCAGCCCACCGCGATTGGTCAAAAACTTTTTGGACCACCTCCACTTCACCTGTCTGTCACGCGACGTCGCAAAAACCACGATTGCTCCAAATCTGATATGACGTGTACACACTGATTATGCATAATTTGACCGAACAAAACAAAAATAGTTATTTCTTATTCGACGCCTTTTCGTCATTAGCCCTCGGCTATTGGTCGAACGTTTTCGGGCTGGATCCACTCGACGTCATAAAACAGCAAAATCTTACCGCGTCAAAGTGATGTGTAGACCTTAAAGATGCATTAATATGCCGAACAAAACTGAATGTTCTTCTGAAGAGCCGCAGGCTGCCCCGTCCCGAAAGGAATAAAAGATGGCTGCCGCCGATCGCTCCGGCATTGGCTACTCGCCCCTGCCGGAGAGCATGGATTTCTTTGCGTGTAATAAAACATTTTGCGTGGCCATGTAACGTTTTCGAGAACTTTCGGCACATTTACGACGACTTTCGGCCAACTCTACTTTGCTGAAGATCCGTTTTGAAGTCATTCTTAAGCTTCCGTTGCATGCCGCCGCGATTGTCGACGAGCCAGCGCAAGCTAAGTAAGAGGAAGTGGACGCCAGCACCATCCTCTTCATCCGGTTATCGATTTTCAGTGCAGTTGCTCGGCCCCATCGAATACCTCTCCACTTGAACATGCTCCTCGCCTCTTGTGAGCCAATTAGACAATGCAAGCAGCTCATTGCAGGCAATGTTATTCATTTTTCAAGCAAACAAGAGTGACCTCCTATGTACGATGGGACCATTTGATTGGTTTCTTCAGACCACCCTGCGGGTGACCGCCCGGTGCTTGCGTCGGGGGTTACGCAAGTTTGATGTCAGGAGATTGATGAAAACATATTAGAATAGTTTTACGTTACACGGCCCCTGTGCGAGAGGAAGCATGATTTATTACAACTCCGCTTTTCTTTCAAACTGTGTCAGCGGTTAGGTGCTCGACTGTCTATTACTGTAGTGGCGCGCAACCATTTCCAATAATTTGTTGGCAGCGGCTCAAGCATGCCGCACTCAAGCGAGCAGAAGGGGAACGAGAATGCCTCGGCTACGCTGAAACACCGAATGCGTCATTGCTCTTCCACGCTCCCTTCCACGCATATTCGTCGATCTCCTGTTATCTCGTTGTATATTTCCGGTTATATAACTGATGTAAGAGGTTTACGTGAACATTTTGTCACTCAATATTTCTTAAATAATTGAAGAGCGCTTTTCAGGAAATTTGTGCTTTTGCGTTCATATGTTGTGCATATTTCACATGTAGTCATTTGCTATAATATATATATATATATATATATATATATATATATATATATATATATATATATATATATATATATATATATATATATATCCTGTTCGATGGCTGCTTGCCTTTGTGCGGGCTTTGGGCAAGTCGCTTGCCTCGAAAGCACCTTTTACCCGCCGTCTTCTCCATCACTGATAGAAATAAAGAAGATATTATTATTATTATTATTATTATTATTATTATGATTATTATTATTATTATTATTATTATTATTATTATTATTATTATTATTATTATTACCTTACAACCACGCAATGCGCGCGACTTCTCAACCGGCTACGTGAAATTAACTCCTCCTTCGATAGCCATCAACATAATTCTTGGCCACACCAATTCTGTATTGCATAGCATTGACATCGAGTCCCGCCCCCAACTCCGGCAGCGTCCTTACTGCGTCTCTGGTTGTGAATGTCGTCCCATCGGCGAACAAGTGAGCGGTATTTTCTGCGTGGAATGATCGAGCCGTCCCATAACATGTGGGCATCTTCAATCACCCTCGTAAAGGTGGATCTATTCTCTTCTACGTCGATTACAGACGTCTCAACAATATTATGCGGAAAGAAGTAAATCTCCTACCGCGCATAAACGAAGCTCTGCACTGTTTGAAACCTGCCGACTTCTTTTGCTCTTTTTACTTGTACTCTGGATATTGGGAAGTCCCCATGACGGAGGCTGATTGCTCAAAAACCACCTGCTCCTCACCAGAAGAATTATACGAATTTAATGTCATGCCAGACGGCCTAAGTAATACACCCACCACTTTCGAGCGCATGATGGACATTATCTTGCGCAGTGTCAAGGTTTTCGGTACCTAAATGGTGTTTCTGGTTTCTAACCTGATTTACCAATCGATCTCCAACAACTAAGAGGGGCATTGAGCTGTTTCACGAAGGCTGGTCTGCAGCTCAAAATTGACAAATGCTTCTTTGCTGCTAGTAAGCTTCCAATCTTAATCGATGCCGTATCCAAAGAAGGCATGATTCCACATCCGGCGACACGTCGTGTAGCTACGCAGTCCGCCAAGCTTGCCAACGTGAAGACTCTACGCACCTTGGCCGGCCTGTGCTGATATTTTCACCGCTTGGTGAAGAACTTGTCTATGGTTATCGCTCCTATCACTCAACTTCTTGCTGGAGACAACCCAATATCTCTCTGTTCCAAAGCACATGACCGGGCGTTCACGGCCCTACTCAGTCTGCGCTCCTCTCCTACTATGCTGCAATATTTTTGCACTGCTGCCCTAACTGAAGTCCATACAGATTAGATGCCAGCGGAGTCGGTCATGGCGCGGGTGTAGCCCAAAAAAAGACGATCTTAATGAATACGTCGTTGCTTATGCTAGCCGCGCGCTCCCGTATGCGGAGCTAAGCTACTATGTTACTAAAAAAAGTGCCCTACAATTACAATACTCCGCAATGCGAAAGTTGTGCGCAGCTCGATACATGTTTTCATATCGCGATATATTGAGGCATAGAATTTGAAGCCGAAATTTCCGCACCGACTGACAGTATGCCACTTCCTTCAGCGCATTTGTCGAGGGAGGGGCAGTATGGGAACGCTGGCATAATCAGCGGCATCGGCGCCACCTATGGAAGGAGACGACAATGAACGCGCGAGCAGTGCCACGAGCGCGTGCGAGTGGTTACAGCGAGGTGCGTTGACGATCCAACTGCGGTAGAAGACAACGACGAACGCGCGAGAAGTGAGACGAGCGTGTTCACGCGGTTACGCCGATGGACGCCGACGCTCAACCCAGGCATGGGTGCCTAAGTACTGCGCTCGAAAAACTGTGTTTAGTCATACTTAGGTTACCTATGAAATTTGGGCATTATTACTATAGGTGCCCATTTCATGTAGTAACGGACCATTACGCGCTATGCTGGCTCTCATCATTGAAATTCCCCTCTGACCGCCGCGCACGCTGAAGGGCGGAGTAGGACATCCGGGTCCTGTACTGCAATGGACGCAGATACAACGATGCCGACGCTCTCACGCTCGCCGATTTATTATGGCGTAGACAGTCTTTGCTGACTCACTTCTATGCCGTCAGCATTTGCCATAGATGACATGCGCTGTAAGCACCACAGATACCTGTAGACTACCGCACTTTTGGGATTACCCCTTGATCCTCAAGCTGTTCCAGCATCTAGGACTCTACGGTGGCAGGCGCAACACTGTTATTGGCGACAAACACCTTTACCGTCGTGACTATCTCCCTGAGGGCGGGGGATGGCTCTTTGTATTACCGGGCTAATTAATGAGCGTCGTTTCACACTGATCATTAACGTACTCACAATAATGTGTTAAAGATCTACACCCAGCTTTGGCTCCGGTATTACTATTCTGGCCGGTACAAGTTTGTTCACAAGTTCGTTCACTGCTGCCTCGACTGCCAACGACAAAAGTCAGAGCCTAATTCTACTGCCACACCTTTACAACCGCTTCCTTGTCCAGGTCATCCCTTAAATTGGGTGGGAATCGACCTTTACGGTTTGCTTTCTTGTACTAGTGCTGGTAACCGCTTGATTATGGCTGCCATCTCACACGCTATGCACAAACTGCTGCACTCACATTTGCAACTGTCCAAGACGTTGCATCATTTGTACTGAGCCATTTTGTCTTTTTCATGGAAGCCCTCGGCAACACTTCAGTGAACGAGGCCGCGCTTTTATACCTGAAGTAGTTACGTAGGTTCTCAAGGAGTGCTACATCCTTCATCGCGCCACTAGCGCAAACCACCCGCAGACGAAGAGACTGGCAGAGCGTTTCTAATGCGCTCTTGGCGACATGCTCACCAAATATGCGTTTCACTATGGCCACTGGGACGCTGTGCATCCGTTCGTCATGTCCTCCTATAACACTGGCACTCAAGCGATCAATGGCTTTTCTCCGTTTTTCTCACTGTATGGCCGCGAACCTTCATCCACCAGCGATAAAACATGCCGTTCTACCCTACCAGCCTGACTTGCCGGAATGTGTTCCTCTATCTGAAGCTGCGCAGCATGCTGAAGATTGCAGACAGCTCGCCCTTTGTCTGATGACAAAGGGCGAGATCAGGCCCACCAGAAGCATTGTCGTAGTAGCCCTGACCCACCAAGCTTCTCTTTCAACACTTTCGTTTGGCTGTGGGATCCACCTGCAGCTCCCGGTGTTTCTACTAAATTGCTCCTAAGATTCCATAAATCATGCTGTGCGATTGCGGAATCTTACCCCATAGTACAGCCCTCGTCACCGTCTTCTGAACAGCACCGCCGCGGTGGTGAAACGGTTCACTTAGCTCGGCTCCAGCTCTTCTACGATCCGTCTAGGTTGCCGTATGCTTAGACTAAGAGAATGGCGTCTTTTTTCCTGGGCTGCAGTGTAATTAAGAAGAATCGCCGGGCAGCCTGGCACATCACCAGCTCTTAGACGCGGGGCCCGCTCTGGCTGCTCGCTGGCTAAAATAGGTAACAAGTTTGACATCCCTTTTCTTCCGTGCCCCACAAATAAACACCTTGACAATACATATATTTATTTATATATATCAAACAATAATCAAAATTCGAAGGTCAAATATTCTCTGTAAATCCTGACTGGCCCACTTCAGCGACAAGATGAAGCCGACCGAGACAGCAGGTTGCTTATAAAGGTTACTGGGACAGCATTAATTCTGCACTCGACATAAGTAGCATGATGTCGATAGCGCTGCACCTGCATTATGACGGAAGACGTCGTCAA